>NC_044314.2:18844444-19194169 GCF_007474595.2 Lynx canadensis | reverse complement strand
TAGAAGTTCTTCCTGTCTGACCCTTCCAGAATATTCCTTGTCAGAAAAGAAACTAGATAGATTGTTGTTGGCTTCAGTTTGTAAAGACTTACAAGGCTATCGGCTGGTCCCGAGGTCCTACAGAAACAGTAACATGTTTCTGGCCCCAGCTGTGGGGTGAGGGTCCCTTGTGCTGCCATCACAATGGAATTATTACAACTATGCAAATTTCTGTTTTCGACTTTTACCTCAGACATGAATAGCAAGATATTCACCGAAGTATTACAAGTCACAGTTTGAAGTATCAATGTGTCCGCGGCTACAACACAGGTTCTGTATATTTAAGTGCTGTAAGAACATTAGCAATAAGCCCCTGTTTCTCAAGGAGCCGCTCAGCTTCCAAAGCAGCAAGGCCTGAGCCCTTCTGTTTTACGCTGCACACTGATTTGGAAGCAAATATTTTTCCAACAACATCACCAAATTGAAAGCATTTTGAAAAATCTGAAGGCTTCACAGAATACTGTTTTAGAAAAACCGGCTCTCGTGGATCTGTCAGTGACATAAGCCATCCCCTTCAGTTTAGCTTGAAAATGAGAACTTGCTGCATCAGGCATCTCTAAATTATATATATTTGCTGATGTAAACCAAGCACAGGGCATTCTAGGAACCAATAAAAAGGGGGGGGAGTGTGGGTGGCAAAACAAATATATTTTTCTATGAGTCTCTTTATTTGTCAATAAAAACAATGACATATAGTCCAGCTTTTAATGTTGGTTGGGTACATTTATTTGTTAGTAAGGCAGTCAGGCACCTTTGTAAATCTGAAATGTTCAATCAGATATACATTTTTAAAGGTATAATGCACTCAATACCCAGATAGTTACTAAGGCTGATTGCCAACATCACTCTGTGCATGATCCTGGGACCAGTATACAGTTATTCAAGAAAGGGAGTTACCCGCTATTAGGTGAGAAAAACAATCATTTAAATATCTGAATTGCGAGGCATCATTCTTTTTAAAAAGTTGCTTGCATCATGTTTCTCATTTCTTCTGAGTTTGTTGATCTGAGTCTGGCACCAGAATCACTCATGGTCATTTCATATGTCTCAACCTTGTCATTTATCAATATTTAGGGAAAGTTGTAAAATGAATTATGCTTTTCTACCTCAAGCTCTCTGATAAAACACTCCAATACCTAAAAACCCCTCAATTTGTCACATTGATTTTCCCCCAATCCTTACACTTTTCTTTTCTTCTAGAACATTCCAAATAGATACAAAAGCAGGGTGAGTATATACTGCACTCCTATGTACCTTTCACCCATTTCCAATGACGAGCAACGCTTAGTCTTTCTTGTTTCTTCTGAATCCTCGCCACCCCCTCCCCACCACACACAGGCTAGATTATTTTGAGGCTAATCCCAAACATCATACCATTTCTGCAGTAAATACTTCAGTGTTGTCACATTAAGTTCTACATTTCAGTTACATTTTAATAAGTCCCCGATATTTTTAAGTATTAATCAGGCTACTTCACATCTTACAACGTATGCTAATTTTCATTCTATCAACACTCATAAGTGGTAGAGCTGGCCCATCTATTTTAAACGAATTATCACTGAAATCATCTATAAGCATCATCATCTTTAGTCATCACGGAGCTTTTGCACAGCTATGTATCTGAGTTTACAAGCTCGCACTTTGTCAGTCACTTCCACACTATTATTTTGAGCATGTTAGTACTTGCCATTTATTTATTTAGAATATTTTCATATTATAATGAGTTTCTCACATCCTTGTTGTCTTTCCTGCTCTGAGGCAGTTATTGATCTATGAAAGCCCCCCTCATTCCAGGGAATAATTATTCTGTCTCATAGGAGGGAGCGAGGCCCAGTTCATGGGTCTTCTTTCCAGGTGGCATTTAAGGAACAAAAGCACTGAGTTCAAAAGAAACGATCAGGAAAAGCATCCAAATACCTTGGGGATTGTTTTGGAGGAGAACAAACTCCTCGTGGTGAAATCAGTGAGAACATGAAAATTACAACATAAGGTTAAATAGACACGATGAACTGAAAAGCCAAGCTTCTTTATTTTGAGTGAAGAAATGCACTCCTAACGTTCACCTCTACTAGAAAATGTAGTCGTGTGTTCAGAGGGCTCAACGACAGCATAAAAGGGGGAAATAAATACTCTGGTGCCAATAAAAAGTCACTGTGCATTAGTGTCTCCCTGTTGCCCAAAGTAAAAGTTTTGAGACGTTCGACAATAGGTCGAAATAACATTCTGTGCTCTGCACGCCATGTTCCAACTTGAGCGAAATGTCTATGGATTTTTTTTTTCTAATTTCAAAGCCTTTTGATTAAAGTATACCAGAAGGGCACTGACAGATCAGCCTGTTTCTGTTTCTTGTGGGGAAGGTTTCAATGGCCGCCATAGACTCTCTAAATCTATTTACTTCAAGGCTGGAATGAAACAAACATGACAGATGGTTTTTAAAAAAAATCAAAGGGGAAGTTCTTGGAACACATCCTTCAAAATAAAATTTTGTTTCTTTTTTTTTTTTTTTGAGCAGCTGAAATGATTTTTTCAGAACATCTGATGAGCAATTTTAATACTTCAACTTTCTCCTCCATGAAGCAAGCCCATTCATTTGGAGGCTTCTGTTCTTTTGTTTTATTTCTGCGAGTGTCTTTCTTTGACAAGACATAAAGTCTGAAAACGACAATATGCTAAATGAATGGACCCATAGTATATTTGGCTACACAAGGGCTGCTGGAACATACTTTGAATTTTGACAGGAGAACAGAATGCTTAATGGAAGAAATCTTGAAGAAATAGAAAGGAAAGGTAATGATCTACCATGTCCGTTATTCCTCACGTACAAGGGGGCCGAGTAACTTGCCTTCACCCGTTACAAGGAAGCCTAGTCCATTCTCGCAAAGGCCAGCAAGCTTGGTGGTTAGGAAAATGCCAGGCAAGTGAGGAGAGGGCTGGGGGCTTGAGAGAGGATGAGAAGGGGGCCTATGCAGAGCTTGCTTTCTCCCACCCATGATCAGAACCACCGCCGGGATGGTCTCACATACAAAGTTGAAATTTAACATTAGAAAGTGTGTAAAGCCAACCATCTGACATTAGCACAGTCTGTCAAAGTAAGTAATGGCCCTTGCTTGGTTTTGATATGGACTGGATGTGGGGAGAGAGAAGAGTCAAATATGATTCCCAGGTCTCAGTGGAGGGGGGAGGGGTTTGTGGTCACTGGGGGTGGTGCCATGAATCATTTACTTTCAAAGGCACATCTCCAGACACATGACTTTAGAAACCATGTGTCTTTTTCCTGGTAGTCAGAGATTGAAGGACTCAGACCTCTACACAAATGCAGCACAAGAATATTGTTTCATTTTTTTAAATCTTTTTTTAACATTTTTTTTCTTTTTTGAGAGACAAGGACAGAGCATGAGCAGGGAAAGAGCAGAGAGAGAGGGAGACACAGAATCCAAAACAGGCTCCAGGCTCTGAGCTGTCAGCACAGAGCCTGATGCGGGGCTCAAACTCGTGGACCATGAGATCATGACCTGAGCCGAAGTCGGATGCTTAACCGACTGAGCCACCCAGACACCCCACGAGAGTACTGTTTTAAAACAGACTTTGAAGAGAAACCTGGATAAAATCCACTTCACCACCTCCTGGCTATGTGACCCACAATGAGGCAGCAAAGCCTTTCTGGATTCTGTTTCTTCCTTGTTGGTCAAACATTGGTCATCACCGAATGTAGATCTCAGGATTACCTGAGATTACCTCAAAAGAAGTAATGTGTAGAAAGCCTCTATCATAGAAATAGGCCCTTACTACAGCTTTCCCTCCACTCAGACCCTATAGTACTAGATAAATAGAGGGCACATTTTATGGGGTCACAAGGACCTGCCTGACCATAACCCTCCCAAGAAAGCAGGGCATTTTGCTAAGCCACACAAGGACAAATACTGCCTGATTCCCCTTATGTGAGGTAACCAGCATAGTCAAACTCATAGGAGCAGAAAGTAGAATGATGGTCGCCAGGGCCTGAGGGAGGGGAAAATGGAGGATTGCTATCAATGGGTACAGAGATTTAGTCATGCAAGATGAAAAAGTTCTAGATATCTGCAATACAACGATACCCATACGGTTGACAATACTGTACTATGCACTTAAAATTTTGTTGAGGGTAGACTTCACATTATGTGTTTTTTCTCACAGTGAAGGAAAGAAAAAAGAAAACAGTGCTGTCAAACCCCTACCAGCTCCCCCACCCCATGGTCCCAGCCTCTAATTGCACTGCTGTAGGAACTGCCCCAGGGAGCTAATGGTCATTCCAGTTACAAGCATACAAAGATAATAACAACGCAAGGGCAATGTGAGAAGTACTAAATGCTAGACCAACAGTAATGACAGAAAATACTCTGGTTTACTAAAGAGAGTAACCACTTCCATCAAAATGGTAAGAAGAGGGGCGCCTGGGTGGCTCAGTCGGTTAAGTATCCGACTTCGGCTCAGGTCATGATCTCGCGGTTCGTGGGTTCGAGCCCCACGTTGGGCTCTGTGCTGACAGCTCAGAGCCTAGAGCCTGTTTCGGATTCTGTGTCTCCCTCTCTCTCTCTGCCCCTCCCCCACTCGCACTCTGTCTCTCTCTGTTTCAAAAATAAATAAACATTGAAAAAAAAAATTTTTTTTAAATGGTAAGAAGATAAGGACAGGAAGCAGCTAGCTTTGACCAAACACTCGAAGCCAGGCGCTATCCGAAGTGTTTTCAGAAAGTACTGTTACATGAAAAAGGAAAATCCAGAAACAGAGCAACGTGTCCCAGCCCCCAGGACTCTTCCTGGTGCAAACAATGTTTCACAAACATTTGATGAATGAGTGTAAAGTCCAAATTTCACAGAACCACACCTATTACAAGTCTTATTTATTCAGCCAACACAAGTTAATGACACATTTACAAAGCTTATAAGGAAGACATTTGGTTTGGCAATACTGATTCGAGTATCTTCCTTTACAAAAACAAAATCCTGCACAGAGCACAAGGACATCTGAACAAGGGTTTCATCATGACGTTGTCTGTCATGATAATGGATGAATAACTTATGGTATGCTTGGTCTGTAGAATACTACACGGCACTGAAAAGGAGTGAGCTAGATCTTTTAGAAAACAAGGATGGTCGCCGGACCCCTTATTCTATGCTGTTGGTGCCACTTCTCCAGAAGAGGCTTCCCTAATGCCCCTAGACTAGGTATGAACTATACTCATCACAATCAAAACTAGTCAATCCATCGTGAAGGGCCAGTACCCTGCACAGAGCCTGGCTCACAGTAAGTGCTAGGTAACGATTTGTTAAAATACTGTATGAATAATAATAATAATATAACATAGTGTACAACATTTATTGAGAGCTTACCATGAGCCAGTTTCAAGATTTATGAAAGTATTAACTCATTTAATGTTCACAACACCCTCCTGAAGTGTAAAGCCCCACTTTCATATATTATAATGGAGAAGATAGAGGCAAAGAAGGAAGATAGAGGCTTGAAAAAATAGAAATAGAGCAAAGCCTACTAATCAGTGCATTTGGGATGAGACCCAGTAAAACTGGCATTTCTAACACTGGGCTTTAGCCAACTGAGATCATCAGACCCTCCTAGAATATATCATCTCCTTCAACAAACTGAAACACAAAGAAATATTCATTTCTTCTGAGCAAGCTGGTGCCTTCTATAATTATGGGCTAGAATTTTCTAGTAAAAAATAATAATGTCATTGATCCAGAAAGCCAGTTGAAAAGCAAAACAACATAATCTGGTAATATTGCAAAATTGCACATGAGGGCATATGACCACAGTGTCCTCCCACTGTGACTCAGGAGGTGGAAACACCTGACGGACCACCGTCAGGAGGAAGACAGATAAGTCCAGCCCTCTGCTGGGAATGACACAGGTCTGGCCCTGACCATGGGGGCACAGTCTTGTCCTTGGGAGAGCCCCAGCTTCAAAGGATGCATCTTCCCTCTACCACTGGGATAATAAGGATTATTCTCCAGCTCAGAGAAAACAATCTGGCCACTTTAGCTAGGTCGATTTAGACAGGGTTTTTACCCAGAGAAGCACATGATGTTAGAAAAAGTGTAAGAAATAACAGAAACAGAAGGAAAGTTGAAGAGCTCATTGAAGGATGTGGTAGAGGAAACAAGACCTACAGAACAGATAGATTGGAGGTATCACTAAGGAAATTGTAATAAAGAATGACCTGGAAGATCCAGAAGGACCTGGAAATAGCAAGATGATGTCTTTCTTCCATCGTAATATTTTTCAAGCATTGTAACGTGGGTTAGTAGCCACATGTTCTTAAAATCATGGTATATGCTACATCTTTCCACCAGAAATTGATATGCCAAGCAATTTCTCCTTAAGGGGTGATTAGGTCATTAGGTTGCTCATTCTAGCAATTAGTGTAAAACTGAGAAAATCATCAAGATAATTCAGACATTCCTTTAAGTACTTTGACTACTAGCTAGACATAGCAAACAAAAATTGTTTTAGATAGAAGTTTCTGAGTATTATGTCTTAATTGTTACCTGGTATTATATACACACACAACACAAAGATAACACAAAGATAGCAAGATTCAGATTATGAAATCTAGGATCTTTCCTCTCTTCCTCCCAAAATTTTTTTCAGCTTTACTGGGGGTATACTTGATACATAGAAATTGTCTCCCATAAATTATGTACATTAAAATATGTTTGCATACTAGTGATTTTTAAATTTTGTCTAGCTGGAAAGTAATAGTAATTCTCAATCTTTGTGTCAGTCACCCAGATAGGATGTCAATTACTTCAAGAGTTATCTCAAAATTTTCAAAACTATATTGTTGCTCCATCATTCTGGGTAGTTTTCTTCAGTCCATTTAGTAATTTACTAAAGAGAGTCCAGGGTCTCAGTAAGAACCATCAGAATAAAATGGACAGTTTCAGGGGCACCTGGGTGGCTCAGTTGGTTAAGCTTCTGACTTCAGCTCAGGTCATGATCTCACGGTTCGTGAATTCAAGCCCCATGTCGGGCTCTGTGCTGACAGCTCAGAGCCTAGAGCCTGCTTCAGATTCTGTGTCTCCCTCTCTTTCTGCCCCACCCCTGCTCATGCTCTGTCTCTCAAAAATGAATAAACATTTTAAAAAATTGTTTTTAAAGAATAAAATTGACAGTTTCAGTGTGATCACTCAAGATTAGTAGTCATAATGTCAAGGATCCATTATTGCTGACTCACAGGTTTAAGTTAATTGGAAGCAAGGTCCTTGATATGTTATTCTTTCCATAGCAAGCTTAGCACTGCATTTCATTGATTCTTTCGACAAATATTTATTGAGTAACTTCTACATGTAAGACTTCTACTTGACACTTCGGCCGGGGAGGGTAAGGATGAGACAGAAAGCAAAATTAAATAAGACACAGAGCTGACCTTTTGGAATTTACAGTCTAACAAGGGACATAATCCCAATATAATGAAGAAATATAATGAAGAAAAACAATGAGACAGCAATATGATTGCGGCAACTCATGTAGAGGAAAGATGATCTTCCGTGAGGCTGGTGTGGGGAGTCAAATCTTGAATTTCTTAGAAGCTGTAGGTTCGAAAGAAGCCTTAAAATGTAGGCGGAGCTTTGGTAAGCAGAGTTAGGAGCAGAAGGGAATTAATTCCGTAAAGAAAACCCAACATGAACAGAAGCTCATTTGAGGGGAAACAGGGTCATGTCAAGAATTACAGAAAGTTCCAACTCAAACGTCTCTTATTAACTACCCATCTCTTTGAAAACCACAGGTCTCTTAACAGATCCCCAAACATTACCTTGTACATCAGTTGTGAGACTGTCTTATTGATTCCTTTCAGGTGACTAAAATGAAATGACAAGGCTCCAGATACACCACCCCCCCTCCCCCCCAGGCAGCTCTCCCTGATTAGTGTTCCTTCGAGCTTTCCTTCAGAAAATAAAGCTAAGTGCATTGGACTTTCTAGAATCTTCTTCGTATCACTTTAAAAATGCAGAGTAAACATTATGTTGGCTCCTGTCTGTAGTCAATTAATGTATCCTTCTTGCCAATGTCATAAATATAACTTTTTTCAGCTGATGCTTCTCTTACTGCATACACATGCTATTGATAATTACTTGTTTTTAAGTTCTTAACCACTTGTGCATGGCAATACATCTGAGGTTTAAATGTTAGGACTATTACATTACTAAATGTCTTACTTTATAAGTGAATAGGCCATCACAAATCCTATTCTTTGCACTAAAATTGTACTCACCCAAGGAATCCATTTACCATACTGAAATCCTAAAACAATCAGGCATTCTTGTAAGAAAGTTAATACAACAGCTTCCGTGCCCTCTCTGTAATCAATTTCCTGCAGCTTCTGTATGACGGCAGCTTAGGAAATTCTCTGGTTTTATTTTCTAAGCTTAGATAAAAACAACAATGATTCAATTAAAGATGCTCGACCTTGAAAACAAATTTGCGGGAGGTCCTGTTTGGGTCTAGAGTAAATAATTACGGCATTCTTCGATGGAACTCTGAGGGGGAAGGGGAGGAGAGAGGATCAGAACAAGCACTGGAATGAATCACAGAGACGCAAGTTCCCGCCTCTGCTCCTTCTTATGCAACAAGTGGTGGCCTGTTCGTGTTCCTATAGCTCAGTTATGAATCTTCTGCTAGACCTCAAGGAAAGAGGAAGATATGGTGCGTTTTTTAAGTGTGAATACTGCATCTTTAAAAAGAGCACTTGAGGTTTAGAGCTTAATGGGCTTGTATTCCATAAATTTATGGGTGAAGTCTGAGAACATCTCTGCCACTTCCTCTGCTGAGATCAGCACCTAAAGCCTTTGACTTTAAAACGGGGTGGTATATGTTTCCGTCTGCCATCACCCTGGAGTGAACGTTCAGTTGGTATGCATGCCTGATTGTTTTATGAAATGCGTTGCAGTTGCAGCTAAAACAAATTGCCCATAATAAAAGTTAAAACAATAATAATAGTTTCCACCCCATTCCTGGATTCTGACTCCTTGCGCTTTTCATGAGCCCTTGTGCTCATTGTTTTTAATGTTTTGTTTTTTGGGTTTTTTTTTTTTTTTTTTTTGAGGGAGAGAGAGAGAGAAAAAAAGAGCATGAGTGGGGGAGGAGCAAAGAGAGAGGAAGACACAGAATCCAAAGCAGGTTCGGGACTCCAACTCATAAACCATGTCGTCTTGACCTGCGCTCAAGTCAGATGCTTAACTGACCGAGCCACCCAGGTGCCCTACCTTGTACCCATTTCTTAAACCTGAATCGTGTTGGGGTATTTTAAGACTCACATGGCCTAGCAGGTCTTCACGGGAGACGATTTGTCCATTTACTTGGCTTCGTCTTCACAACAGTGCTCCGGTTTATAAATGAGGAGAGGCCAAGGATTAAGCCACAAAAAATAAGCTCAAACTTCTTTAATTTAGATTTCTTGAGAGGGTCTGAATGAGTTTTTTAAAGTGTGAATTATACAATTTTGAAGGAATCGACTACTAACTATTGACTACTAACTACTAATTATTTTTAGCTGCAATAAATTATTACCAAGTAAAGATTCTCTGACCATAAATACACATTTGTATTTTGCATAATTTTCCCATTAGTTGTTTAAAAGGTACGGATGCTCCTAGATGATTGTTACATTATTGCTCTTCAACAGGCTCGAGCCTGTGGTCAAGCCAATTGCCACTGTTCACTTGCTTAGTAAACTCCTTGTACGTCCATCAGGCAAAGTTGACTCCCAGCCTCTGTCTAAATTATTGACCTTCATTTAACAACAATGATGCCGTCTTAACAGCAAATTTGCTTTGGCTCAGGAAGACATTTCAGTAAGTGCTTAAGCACATATAACTTGCCTTACTCTTAAAAAGTGCATCAGAGGGGCGCCTGGGTGGCGCAGTCGGTTAAGCGTCCGACTTCAGCCAGGTCACGATCTCGCGGTCCGTGAGTTCGAGCCCCGCGTCGGGCTCTGGGCTGATGGCTCGGAGCCTGGAGCCTGTTTCCGATTCTGTGTCTCCCTCTCTCTCTGCCCCTCCCCCGTTCATGTTCTGTCTCTCTCTGTCCCAAAAATAAATAAACGTTGAAAAAAAAGATTTAAAAAAAAACAAAACAAAACAAAAAAAAAGTGCATCAGAGCCATTTTAACCCAGCGCTGTCCAACAGAAATAGAATGTAAGTCACACGTGTCCTTTTAGATTTTCCCAATATTCACATCACATTGATTTTAATGATATATTTTGCCTACCCCAATACCTCCAAAATATTATCATTTCAACATACAATCCCTATAAATATTACTGGGACATGTCAGGTCCTCTCTACTGCACTACGGCTACCAAATCCACTTTGCATTCGCCACTGACAGCGTGTCTTAGTTTGGACAAGCCAGACATCAAGTGCTGAGTAGTCCCTGGCAACTGGTGGCTACTGTTCCAGAACAGCACGGTTCTAAATAATCACACTACTTCCCACAGGGGTCCCGTAACACCACTTCTATGTGCATTTCCAGCTTTGAATGTAAAACTCCAAAATCACTGTCCAAAGAAACAGAAAAGGAAGAAAACAAAGAAGGGAGAAAGATGAGTTGGCTCAGGTTTCCTAACCTGCCTGCCAGGGGAGTCATGGGCTGGCCCCTAGCCCCTGTGCCACCTCATGCTACCCCACGCCTCCCCTCCCCCTTCCGTGGAGCTTGGTGGTCCAGCTAAACAGCAGTTCT
Organism: Lynx canadensis; assembly: GCF_007474595.2. NCBI lineage: Eukaryota > Metazoa > Chordata > Mammalia > Carnivora > Felidae > Lynx > Lynx canadensis. The sequence continues at coordinate 19,183,395 of NC_044314.2, read as the reverse complement.
TTCAGTTCTCCTCGATGCCTCGAAGACTATAAGCCTTCCAGAACCACCTGGACTGTGCTCTGAAGCTACCACAAGGCCCATCACTTCCGTTTCTATGTGACATTTATACATTTGAGGGTCTGGTTACTTACAGCTTTTTAAACTGCCTTCCCTTCTAGACTTTAAGCTCCACCATGGCAGGAATCATGCCTTTTTTTTTTCTTCTTTCTTTCTTTCTTTTTTTTTAAATCATGGCCCTCCAGTTTCTAGCACACTGCTTGGTAAATTAAAAATTCTTACTAAATTTTGTGCAATAAGAATGAATGGATGGTGGAGAAAGAAACAAATATTGGAACTCAAGGTAACACGGTCTTCTCCTGTTTTCAGCCTCGGATCAGAGTGTTGAGTGCTGTGTGGTACCAGATGCCCTGAGCAGAGCCCGGCATCTCCTAAGGTGCACTGGTGCCATGAACCGCTTGGTTTAACCTGAATCATGGGGTGCCTGGGTGGCTCATTCAGTTGAGTGTCCTCTGGCTCAGGTCACGATCTCATGGTTCATGGGTTCGAGCCCCAAATGGGGCTCTGTGCTGGCAGCATGCCTCTCTCTCCCTCTCTCTCTGCCCCTCCCCTGCCGCTTTCTGCCTCTCTCAGAATAAATAAATAAAATTAAAGAGAGGGGCGCCTGGGTGGCGCAGTCGGTTAAGCGTCCGACTTCAGCCAGGTCACGATCTCGCGGTCCGTGAGTTCGAGCCCCGCGTCGGGCTCTGGGCTGATGGCTCGGAGCCTGGAGCCTGTTTCCGATTCTGTGTCTCCCTCTCTCTCTGGCCCTCCCCCATTCATGCTCTGTCTCTCTCTGTCCCAAAAATAAATAAACGTTGAAAAAAAAAATTTAAAAAAAAAAATAAAATAAAATTAAAGAGAATAAAAGGTTTGGTTGATTAAAAAAAAAAACCTGCATCCTGCTGTTAAATAGACCGTTGGATTCTGCAGGCTTCTAGTCCTACACTGGCTAAATGATTAATTCCTTCTAGAACTAGGCAAGAGGACAAGCACATTTGAACTCACAGGATATCAGACCCCTTAGGATTCTTTGGCAGGAAAGGGTCTGTATCTGTTCAACTCAGTGCTCCCTGGGGAGTATTTAACATATAATGCAATGAAAAGCAGGACATCAAGGTGTGTGTGTGTGTGTGTGTGTGTGTGTGTGTGTGTATGGTGTGTGTGTGTGCATGTGTGTGTGTGTGTGTGTGCTTGAAGGCCTTTACTTTCCATCCCATACCTAGCTCATCTCCACCAATTACAGAAATTTCTACTCTGTTAATCAAATCACCAAGTTTGCTCTTCTCTGAATGCATCCCAAGCTTCCCTGCTTCTGTGCCTTTGCGCCTCATGCACCCTCCTTCTGGAAGGATTTCCCCCAACATTGCCTGTCCAATCCTTCTCATTCAATGCCAGGCAGAGACTTCTTTTTAAGAAAGTTTTCTCCATGGGAATGCAAGTTGGTGCAGCCACTCTGGGAAACAGTATGGAGGTTCCTCAAAAAACTAAAAATAGAACTACCTATGACCCAGCAATTGCACTACTAGGCATTTATCCAAGGGATACAGGTGTGCTGTTTCAAAGGGACACATACACCCCCATGTTTATAGCAGCACTATCGACAATAGCCAAAGTATGGAAAGAGCCCAAATGTCCATTGATGGATGAATGGATAAAGAAGATGTAGTGTGTATACATGCACACACACACACACACACACACACACACACACAATGGAGTATTACTTGGCAATCAAAAAGAATGAAATCTTGCCATTTGCAACTACGTGGATGGAACTGGAGGGTATTATGCTAAGCAAAATTAGTCAGTCAGAGAAAGACAAAAATCATATGACTTCACTCATATGAGGACTTTAAGAGACAAAACAGATGAACATAAGGGAAGGGAAGCAAAAATAATATAAAAACAGGGAGGGGGACAAAACAGAAGAGACTCATAAATATGGAGAACAAACTGAGGGTTACTGGAGGGGTTGTGGGCGGGGGAATAGGCTAAATGGGGAAGGGGCACTAAGGAATCTACTCCTGAAATCATTGTTGCACTATATGCTAACTAATTTGGATGTAAATTAAAAAAATAATAAAATTTAAAATTTAAAAAAAGGAAGTTTTCTCCAATTTCCCCGACTAAAACCTATTCATTTCTCTCCCAACTCCCCCTCCGACACCTCATGTCATTATAGAGGCTGCAATCACATTTCGATTTGAGTTATGTAATGACTCACTTTTGTTATCTCCCATGCTGGACTTTATTAAAAGGTAAACTGAAGCATTTAAAAAATCCTAAGAATGTATGTGAACAAAAATTGGTTCAAATCAGGCAGTACAAAACCGAAGTGGTTAGAAGCACTCTGCCAGTTAGAAGGGGGAAATACTGCAGAAACAAAGAGAGGAAATTATTTGATTGACTACAGTTTAAAGGCTCATTGACTGCTTGATTTGGTTCACCTTAAATTTCAATTTCATAACTTTGAGGCATTTACGGGCTTAGATTTGGTTTGCTTAGGTGGGCCCACCATGGCATTGAAACCACCTAAGTCTCGTGGCCTCCTTGTTTAATCAATTTAACAAATACAACTTCTGGGGAACGAGGCTAGGATGTTTGCACGGTTCGGATCCTCCCAGCACCTAGCACAGTATCTTATACACACCAGTTACTCGACAAACATTTGCTGAAGAAAGAAATACGTCCACGTGTCTCTAAGTCTGGAAAATAGAATCATACGTTATTATAAAAATTTTCAACAAGAGTTTAACAGCAATAACCAGAGGCTAATCCTAAACCTAAACCTTAGGTGGATCTAGTTTTAAAAATATCTCACCATCATCCTGGTGTATATTGTTTTCCAAAAGATCAAAGAGGGACTGTGGTTTCCCTCCTGTACTGGCTTAATGAGCTCCGTAATAAACAGGTGATTGTTTAAGTTCTGCCACTGAGAAGCTGCATCATCTTGGATCAGATTGAGCCCCTTTGGGACTCAGTTTCCTGATTTGCCAAATTAAAGAATTGGATTAACTAACTTGTGCTGTCTCCGTCAGCTTGAAAACCCCAATGACTTTTTGTCATTTATTTTTTATTTAATTCTTTTTAATGTTTATTTATTTTTGAGAGAGAGGCAGAGAGACAGAGACAGAGACAGAGCATAAGCAGGAGAGGGGCAGAAAGAGAGGGAGACGCAGAATCCAATGCAGGCTCCAGGCTCTGAGCTGTCAGCACAGAGCCCGATGCAGAGCTTGAACTCATGAACCACAAGACCATGACCTGAGCCGAAGTCAAACGCTCAACAGACTGAGCCACCAGGGGCCCCCCAATGGCTTTTTTTTAGAGCACTCCTTTTTTGCCTTGATTACAATAGGATGGGTAGAGAGAATTCAGTATTTCAGTATGAACGCAATACCCAGGGAGGATAAAGAGAAATAATCATGCTAATTCACCACGAGTTTCAGGCATTCACAGAGGCAAGCAGCAATCTCCATCACGAAATGTAGGCATCAACCTGATTGCAGGTTGATTCATCTAGGCAAAGGTTTTCTTTTAAATTATGTGAATATAGGGGCGCCTGGGTGGCTCAGTCGGTTAAGCATCCAACTCTTGCTTTCGGCTCTGGTCATGATCTTAATGGTTCGTGGGTTTGAGCCCCTCATAAGGCTCTGCACTGCCAGCTCAGAGCCTGCTTGAGATTCTTTCTCCCCCTCTCTCAGCCCCTCCCCTGCTCACACTCTCTCTCAATAAATAAATAAATAAATAAATAAATAAATAAATAAAAATAAATAAGTAAATAAAATATATGAGAACAATATCAAGATTTTGAAGGTCAGAGAGCTTCTAGCTTGGTTGCCTACTGATTCGTTTTACGCCATTCCTCTTAAGAAACAGTTTTTGATGTATTAGGAGAATCCTTGCTTACATGGATCTCTTCATCATGGTATCTTTGAGAAAATCCAGAATGTAGTGAGAATGGTAATGTACGCAATAGGGCGTTGCCAAAGATTAGAACCAAAATTTAAGTGTTGATTCATTGTAATGGCGCTTTTCTTTTCTTCCTTCCTTCCTTCCTCCTTTTCTTTCTTTCTTTCTTTCTTTCTTTTCTTCATTTCTTTCTTTCTTTTGAGGGGAGAAGCGCTTTATGGTTACTTTTGCTTTTTTTTATAAAGGAACCTAATCTGAATACCTCTTGCATACAACTGAACGTTACTTAATATTCACTAGACATCTCTGCAAACAATGTGCAAGGCAGAGCCTTTGCTCTTCTGGAAATCAGAGAGAATTCAGGGAGGAGGGGGGAGATAGGATCTACATTATGTAAATAAGATGATCTCTAATGAAAACATTTTCCTTGAGGCATTTACCAGTGTACAAAGTTCCAATTCTGTGATGTAGCAATCAATTCCTTTCTAGCTCTGAAACCCTCTGGTATAACAACCTTGTAAAGACTGCTGGATTTGGGATTTAAGAATTCCTCCCTTTCCTCGACCCCACAGGACTGATTGCAAGCAGTATCCCTAAACCCCTTTCATAAGGCTCCTGGATCTAATTCGGTAGAAGTCTAGACACAGCCAGACAGGGCACCTCCTTACTGTGCCCATTTACATCGCTATTTTTCTTATCAGAAAGAACAAGAGTGGGTTTTTTTTGCCTTCTTTCTCAACACAGTCCCTGCTGGTCAAATGTTGCTTATATGTGGACCTTGTCAAACTCTCTGGGGATTATCATTATTATCAGTCATGATGTTAATGGGATGTCATCGTTTGCTGAAGTTGACTTATTCTAGATGCTTTGTTTACTCAGCTAACAAAAAGGCAGCTTGGAATTAAAAAAGGAAACGTGCCAAGCAATTAATCCATAACTTGGTTGGAAGGCTTTGGGGATTTTCTAACATTTCTTTTATTGAATTTTTGTTTAAGTGCAGTATCCTTTTTTCCTCTGAAATTTCATTCTGGACTTTTTTATTCCATGCCATTTCTGCAGGAGGCACATTGAGCCATTGGGACCTTCTGGGTAAATACCACGTGTTTGAAAATATTTATCAATAATGAGGCTACTTGCTCACACATCCCCTGAAAATGCCAGGCTGTGAAGCCAATTCATTGCACAGGTTTCAAAAAGATACCAAAATGTTCATGCTCATAAACATTTTTGTTACAAAGCACTTTTCTTTTGGACAGCATACCGAAACCACAATGATCAAGGAAAAAAAGAAACACTCTGCAATTAGAAGGATGAAATATAGCTAAATCAATAGACCTAGAATTAACTGTACTGTAAATACAAATATAAAAATTCTCTAAATATTAGCAGTTCAATAGACAATATGGATAGATATTAGTAGTCATTTATTAAGCACCTATCCTAGGTACACTTCTTAACTTTTGTTTTGTTTTGTTTTTATGAAATTTATTGTCAATTTGGTTTCCATACAACACCCAGTGCTCATCCTAACAGGTGCCCTCCTCAATACCCATCACCCACCCACCCCTCCCTCCCACCCCCCATAAACCCTCAGTTTGTTCTCAGTTTTTAGGAGTCTCTTATGTTTTGGCTCCCTCCCTCTCTAACCTTTTTTTTTCTTCCCCTCCCCCATGGTCTTCTGTTAAGTTTCTCAGGATCCACATACGAGTGAAAACATATGGAATCCGTCCTTCTCTGTATGACTTATTTCACTTAACATAACACTCTCCAGTTCCAACCATGTTGCTACAAAAGGCCATATTTCATTGTTTCTCACTGCCACGTAGGATTCCATTATGTATATAAACCACAATTTCTTTATCCATTCGTCAGTTGATGGACATTTAGGCTCTTTCCATAATTTAGCCATTGTTGAGAGTGCTGCTATAAACATTGGGGTACAAGTGCCCCTATGCATCAGCACTCCTATATCCCTTGGGTAAATTCCTAGCAATGCTATTGCTGGGTCATAGGGTAGGTCTATTTTTAATTTTTTGAGGAACCACCACACTGTTTTCCAGAGCGGCTGCACCAGTTTGCATTCCCACCAACAGTGCAAGAAAATGTCAGCTCTATTTTTTGGTTTGGTTGATTGATTGCCAGAACAGAGGAATCTGTCCTTAACCAGCTGTACACACACACAAAATCTCACTGCATGATTTTTCCCGAGACTATCACCTAGAACTCTTTGCTACCCTAAGAGTGATATCAAAAGCTTGATTGTATAAAATATTATTCATAGTATATTGCCTGAAGAATATAAATTATATCGATCTCTCTAGATAATCTACATTTGCCCTTAGTTCAAACCAAACCGTCAGAAAGCTGCATACTTGGATTGCATTGATTTGCATCCTAAAAGAGTTTTATTAAATTTTGCTTTGGCATGATGCCAAAGTTTGCTTTGACAGTACAAATAGAATCGTCAGTAAAACAATGGAATGAGAGGATAAGAGAACAAAATTCACTGTTGTATTTATGGCATTTATTGAGGTTGGTGTCAAAGATAGTATCTTACTATGTTGTGCTGTCTCCCCGTGTGGCTCTCAGTGATGCTATGCTTCCGGTCAACTGTCTTTTATTTTGTGCTTTTGTGATTGTTTATTTTTTAACCTTAGGAACACATGTCACTTTTTAAGGGATCGTTTTCTTCTGAGTGTTAGGATGTTCAGAGCCCCTCAATTCTCACAAATATATAAATAAGATGCACTGTAAACACGTCGTGGATTTTGTACACTAACTCCTCCCCTTAAATTTATTTCATTTGGTTTTCATATTCTCCTTTTGCCCTGATGTTCTCATTTATTTATCCATATTTTTATAAGTCACCTCATGTGTGTTTTTCTTAGCGTTCATACATCAATTTTAGGGGCAAGATGAACTATACATCAATCCATAACATTGGTCCTAAGCTAGGTCAGAAGCAGACTCAGGGAAAATTAGAACAGAGAAGAAAACAAAAGTCCAACAATTAGCATACACAGTAACAAAATGAACCCTGAGGACTAACAGAGTGCCTCTTGGGTCTGAGGCTTAAACTAGGTGGAGTCTATGCCTCGGGCTACAATGTCAGCACCTCATTCAGAGGCTGCAAAGAACACTGGACTCCAAATACATGTCCAAGACCAACTAAAGAGGCAGGATGTGTAGGGGAGTGGCAGGGAAGCATTCTCTCTGCCTGCGTTCATCTACCTAAATACTGATCTTGCATATGTCTTTGGCATGGCTAGTTGGCTGGTTCAGAGTAAATCAAACTGAAAGCCACCTCAAGTCCAAATTCTCACCCTTTCTACTCTAGCCCAGACCCTGAGCAGACATGACCAGTGCCCTGCCCACACTCCTTAGCCGGTCACCATTCTAATGCAGCCGCACCACCCCACTACGGGGCCCGGTAGCTCTGCCAGAGGGCTTTCCCTCGGAGGCAAGCCGGCCTGGCCGGGAGTGCCGGAACTTGGAAACTTTTTCTTCTTTTTGCTTCTATAACACAAAAACATGCAAAAACATGTTTGGTGGTAATAGCTATCATTTTCTTCACAAATATTTTTCACATATATTTATATTTCAAACGGGATAGCTTTAATGTTTTTTATAAAAGTAGTGTAGGGGCGCCTGGGTGGCTCAGTCGGTTAAGCGTCTGACTTCTGCTCAGGTCATGATCTCACGGTTTGTGAGCTCCAGCCCAGCATTGGGCTGTGCTGACAGCTCAGAGCCTGGAGCCTGCTTCGGATTCTGTGTCTCCCACGCTCTCTGCCCCTCCCCCCCCCCCTCAAAAATAAATAAACATTAAAAAAATTTTTTTAAAAGTAGTGTATGCTCATTACAACTAATTTCAGAAAATGACAAAAATTATAAAATATAATCTATCTCATAGACATTTACCACTTTTAGCCCATTGGTGCTCATCATCCAACATGTTTCTCTTTGTAATACAAACTAACACTTCTTTGGGATTTACCTATTGAAATTTATTTTATTTTAAAAATCACTTAATTGAAAACTCACATGTCTCCTAACAAAAATGAATTCTTACTTGCCTCAAAAAGTTAAAAATAGAACTGCCCTACGACCCAGCAATTGCACTACTAGGCATTTATCCAAGGGATACAGGTGTGCTGGTTCGAAGGGGCACATGCACCCCAATGTTTATAGCAGTGCTATTGACAATAGCCAAAGTATGGAAAGAACCCAAATGTCCATTGATGGATGAATGGATAAAGAAGATGTGGTGTACACACACACACACACACACACACACACACACACACACACTGGAGTATTACTTGACAATCAAAAAGAATGAAATCTTGCCATTTGCAACTACGTGGATGGATCTGGAGGGTATTATGCTAAGTGAAATTAGTCAGAGAAAGACAAAAATGATAGGGCTTCACTCATATGAGGACTTTAAGAGACAAAACAGATGAAAATAAGGGAAGGGAAACAAAAATAATATAAAAACAGGGAGGGGGACAAAACATAAGAGACTCTTAAATATGGAGAACAAACAGAGGGTAGCTGGAGGGGGTGTGGGAGGGGGGATGGGCTAAATGGGTAAGGAGCACTAAGGAATCTACTCCTGAAATCATTGTTGCACTATATGCTAACTACCTTGGATGTAAATTTTTAAAAAAGTAATCAATCAATAAAAATAATAATAAAAAAAGAATAAAAACACATTTGAAGAACTATTGCATGGAAATGATCAGACTAATAAATAATTTAAACATAAGTTTTTTTAAAAAGAGCTTAATAAAATAAATTTATAATTTTAAAAACAAAACAAAAAACAAAAAATGAATTCTTACTATCTAAACAAACTACTTCATGGAGTATCTTTTTACTTTGTGGACACCTTCCCATATAATTAGAGATTGATCACTTAAGCATTACAATAGCCACATGGTATTCCATTATATGGATATATTTTAAGTCAATTCCTTATTGATAGTCATTTGAGTTTATATTTCCTGCAATTGAAATTATTCTCTTCATTTCATATATTTCATTACTTTCATAGGAAAAATTTTAGAATTAAAATCAGCAGATGAAAGGGTACCTTTGCCTGATTATCATTCAGAATGATGGCACAGTTTACATCCCCAAAACAGAGCAGAAGATTGTTTATTATCTGACATCGTCACCAATAATAGGGTTGATCTTTCCTTCATCTTGTACAATATGATATCTCAATATTTTATTTCATATTTCTTCATTAATTTGGAGGGTCTTAGTATAAATTTTTGTGTAAATTTCCTATGTATATCCCTTTCTCATTTTCTTATTGGAGTATTCATCTTTTTCTTATTGACTTGACAGACTTCATTTTGATTTAAAGATCCCTTTAACATGTATGTTTCAAATATATTCCTTACCCTGTCCGTTTTGTTTATTGATATTTTTGATCATATAAGATTTTATTTCTTGTATTTTAGTTTTGTTTTGTTTGGTTCAACCATATGTGGTCTAACTTCTCAATCTCTTCTTTTTATTGTCTCTATCCAGGGTATCAGGTGTATGAAGGCCTTTTTTACCTCAATATTACAAAAATATTGTCTTATATTTTATTCTGGTTATTTTACGGTTCCATTTTTTACACTGAAAATTTTTAATCTAGCCAGAATTCAGGCAAAATATGTAAACTAGAAATTTAGACTTTTAAGATCACTGGGTTTTAATATGGCTAAGTTTTAGAAATTTTACTAGCTTAAATTGTTCAAATTTAACAATTTGACATTGTTCCAATGTCAATTACTGAAACTATTATTTCCCCATTGATTTGAAATACCATCTTTATAAGAGTTTTTATGTATAATCTAGTTTATATATATAATTTTATATATAATCTATATATTCTATATATAGTTTATATATATTTTATATGTATAGTTTATATATATATATAGTTTATATATATAGCTTATATATATATAGCTTATATACATATATATATAAAATTTTATATATAATCTGTTTCTGGACTACTTATTATGGTTTATGAAATGTAGATTTTAATGGCTTTATTCCTGACTCCATTTTCAACTCATCTTAAAATTATTCATTACTCTTAAATTATTAGATTGATTGTTTTTAAAGAATGCTGGGCAACCTGAAGAATTCTTGCTTCGTATCTGTTACGTGCATTTCTTTTGATTCGAACAAGTCCAGGACCATGTCCTATGAGTTTTTCTGAGGCCAATATGAGGTATCCCCTATCAAATTCTAGTAAAGGCATCAAATCACAATGTGGTTTTTTTTAATGTTTACTTATTTATTTTCAGGGGGAGAGGGAGAGTGGGGGGGGTGGAGATTGAGAGAGAGAGAGAGAGAGAGAGAGAGAGAGAGAGAGAGAATCCCAAGTAGGCTCCACGCTCAGCGCAGAGCCCCGCACGGGGCTCGATCTCATGACCCTGAGATCACAACCTGAGCCGATATGGAAAGTTGGATGCTTAACTGACTGAGCCATCTACACACCCTGAAGCACAATGTTTTTGATCAAATATAGGAGTCATTATTTTCCAAACCTTTCCTTGTTTGCTTTAGAACTGTTTCTTATATCCTACCTTTTCTTTTGGTTTTTCTTTCCCTCATTTTTCCTATTCATCTGTCTGAGCCCAAACCCACCACCAGTATCTCTTGTGCAACTGCACTCTTGTTACTTCCTTCTTTTCCTATACAGTTCCCACTCCACCACTCCTCTTCATAACCCAATCACAGCCCCTGATGAAAGAGACATTTAGGGAAGATGTAGATTCCCTTCACATATATCAGAAGTGCACAGAACCATACTTCTGCTCTCCCATTTTACAAACGAGAACTCTGAGTTCCAGGTGTAACAAAAGTCCACTCGCTCTCCCCTAATAGATACCAGAAGCCAGGTCTCCATGCTCTCAGACCAGGACTCTGAGTCCCATTCTTTACTGTCCCTCCAGTAAGAGGTAGGATGATTCCTGGAATCACCTTCGTCTCTGGAAATGAAGCCCTTCATAAGCAAGAACAGGATGTCTCTTTATTTTGGACCTTGAAGGCCAATGAGCACCTGCAGTCAACATATCACTGTATTCAAGAAGCTAGGATACCTCCATTATCCTTTCACCCAGTTAACTTAGTGACTGTCCCTTATGCATGGAAGAAATAGCAGGGCTTGCCCTTAACTAGAGTTAGGCACAGACACGTATGTAACTGCAGGATATTGTTATAATAACATTAGCTGACAGTTGTAGAACATATTATGTGTCAGGTGCATTCTGCGCATTATCTCATTTAATTCTCCCGATAGCCCTGTATAGCAGGGTCTCATTATCTTTGTTTCACAAGAAGGAAGGGCTAGCTCAAGGCAGTATAGAAACCTGCCCAAGATTGCATGAGGAGGGAGCAGCGGAGCTGCTGGCTTTTGGTTCTAGCCAGTAGGACTCCCAACCCCACCTCAGAGATGTGGCAGGAGAGTCAAACCTCCAATCTAGCATCAGCCTGTCTGAATTCAAATCTCCCCTTTACCACTTACTTTACTACATAAACATTGGTGGGCATCTTAATCATGCTAAACCCCAGTTTCTCCATCTGTAAAAGGGGATAATAAATACCTCTCCCTTTTATGATTGTCACGAGAATTAAGTGAGATAAGCAAGCAAAACCCTTAATGCCTGCTAAGCAGTGGAAAACGTTGGCTGTATAGGAGAGCGTTTCTGACCCCTGGGAGGCTAACAGTTCAAGAGCATCAAGAAACGTGCCTACACGCCACTGGTTTTCAAACCTATTAGTCGGTGGGACTAGTTTTCCTGTGTAGCAAACACCAGACTCCACTGAAAAGGAACTGCCGTGGAAGCCACACTCTCACTTGCACAGCTAGGAGGATAAAGTGTCAGGGATTTAGCAGAGCTGTGAGATCCACGGGCAGTTTTGTTGGCTGGGATGGCAGATGGGGCATCTTGAACAAGCACTCGGGTGAACCCACCCCGAGCACAGGGAAAAATCATCATGCCCTGAGCAAAAATTATTTTTTCTGACTTAGAGTCTCTGCAGAGTGAAGAAAGAAGAAGGAGGAGGAGGAGGAGGAAGAGGAGGAAGAGGAGAAGAAGACGTGATAAGCCGAACCTCCTTGAGGAGGCCTCTGAGCCCTCCTGGCTCTAAAAAGAACTCAGAAGGAGTCTTTAGGCCAATCGCTACAATTTTCTGATCTGTCTGTTGCTGATTGCTCAGGTAGTTTGAATTTGCATCATTAACGCTGCCCGAGATACATTGTCATCTTAGAATGCAGAGAGAAGAAATCATACACGTGCATTCTAACAATACAATCATAGAAGCAATTTATTTTGAACATTACTTTGGAGTGAGGCCTTTATGCAACCAGAGATTTAATAAATACATGGATATGAGACTGCATTTTTCACTTAGGTTCATCAAACACAGAGAGATTTCCCATTATGGAGAGAGAGAGTTTGGAATCAGGCTGAGGTTTTCCTTGCAGAGATTAAAAAGACAGATGGCAAGGTGCTGTGCTCGGGGAAAAGGCTTTTATAATCAAAGAATTAGAATTTATTCCTCAATCTGGCATTTAGGCTCAGCCTCTATGCACAGGGTCAATTCATATGCTACCAAAAGATTCCATTATTTCAATTTCCTATGGACTATCAAGCCAACGTTACCAATTCTGTCAGAATCAGGATAGACACACTCCAGGAAATTAAAATACCTATTTCAATGGTGTCTAATTCCACTTTGTAGATGTATGCATGTGGGTATATATACAGTCAATAGATGGTCCTTCCACCGCAATGATGATAGCGCCTATTGATTTTGCCTTTGAGCTTTGTATACTTTACTATATTGAACCATACTGACAGCCCTATGGGGTTTGTCATCTGGAGGCCGGCTGGTCACTTGTCTATTTGTGCCACTCTATTTTAGCCCTCAGGCAATCTGGACACAAAAACGAGCTCTTTCACTGGTGTCCACAAACACCCAATCACATCAAGTATTCTATAGTTTCATTTTTATACTTATTCAAGAATCACAGGATTGTGGCAAGGAATCTCAAGCCACAATTCTGTCCTTTATAAAAATCAGAGAGGTTGACATTCCCTCTTCCTGAGTTGGTGGGATTTTCTAAGGATTCATTTGGCATGATTAATGAAAGTAATATGAGAATCTCTGAAAATGTGACTTATCATTTGAAAGCAATCACTTCCATTTTGAGAAACATATGCATTAAGTGAAGCTAAATCACAAGGAAAATCCCCACTGGAAATGAGTGGCATTTTGCAGTTTTGATGATCAGTTCCTCAAGTTCCCACTGTACACCAGACTTCGTGGCGCTGGAGAAAGAAACAGTCTTTGGCTACAGAAAGCCCCAAATCTGGTTGGGGAGGTATCATAACCATATACAAAATGTTCAGGGGTTAAACAACAATAAAACGGGGGGCCTGGGGGGCTCAGTCAGTTAAGCATCTGACTTCAGCTCAGGTCATGATCTCACGGTTTGTGAGTTCGAGCCCCGCAGTGGGCTCTGTGTTGACATCTCAGAGCCTGGAGCCTGCTTCGGATTCTGTGTGTGTGTGTCTCTCTCTCTCTGCCCTTCCCCCACTCACACTCTGTCTCTGTCTCTCTCAAAAATAAATAAACATTAAAAAAAAACCAATAAAACAGGTTTGTCTCCAGTTGAGACAAATGCAAATAGATGTGTTAAAAAATCATTAACCAAAACTGAAAACTTATAAGAGGAGGAGCTCCTACAAAAGAAATGGAGGTAGGTGGAGTTAGGATGGGCAAAGAGAAGGGAAGGAGGAGAGGCAGCCCGCGTGCACAGACAGCGGGTCGATCAAACCCCCTGTTCATATCAAAGACCAGAAAAGTGGGAAAACTTAGGAACCTTGGGAGAGCCAAGAAAAAAATAAACCAGTTGACTCATCATTAATGTTCCTTCCAGCTCTTTCAGAGCCCTGGAGTCAAAGATTCTAAATCCCATGCAAATTCATTTGTCCAGATTCTCTCACCTCCAATTTCCTCTGCTCAGCTGTGCTTTTTGGTAATTGTTCAAAGGTGACAAGGATGCTAGAGGAGATTGTCTCCGGCTAGAGCTAACAAAGCTACATCCGTCACACTCTGAATGACGCCCCAGTTAAAAGTGGAAAGAGCTTTGAAAATGAGCGCATTACATGATCACAACCTCAGTCAGTCAGAGAACGCATCTGGATGGACTTGGTGCCGAACTCCTATAAGAACACGAAAGGCACCTTAATGTGCTAATTTATCTTTCAGATGCTATAATGAGAAATGGAAAGAATTGTGCCTTATTTACACATGGTCAACTCTTCTCAAAAAGGTAAAAAGAGATATTTAAGGTACTTATTGTGGATAAAATGGTGTCGCTTCCCCCCCCCAAAAAAAGAAAAAAAAAAGTAGGCAGTCCCAACCCCCCTGTCTTAGTCATTTAGGGCTGCTATAATAATGCCATAGTCCGGGGGCCCATAAACAGCTGAAACACTTCTCACAGTTCTGGAGGCTGAGTCTAAGATCAAGGTGCTGGCAGATTCAGTGTCTGATGTGAGGAGCTTCCTAGTTCTTAGATGTTTGACTTCTCACTATGTCTTCACATGGTGGAAGAGGTGAGGAACTCTCTGGTGTCTGTTCTCTAAGGCACAAAATCCCATTCATGAGGGCTCCAGCCCCATGACCTAACCACCTCCCAAAGGCCCTCCTCAGATTGAATTTAGGGATTAGTTCGATATATGAATTTGGGGGGATGGGGTGGAGGGATACAACATTCAGTCAGTACCTCAGAATGCACCTGTTTGGAAACAGAGTCTTCACGGAGGTAATGAAGTTAAGATGAGGTCATTAGGGTGGGCCCTAGTCCAATATGACTGGTGTCCTTATAAAAAGAAGAAATTTGGGCACAGTGACAGACACGCAGAGAGACAATGGTGGGAAGACAGGAAAGGAGAGGGCAGCCACGTAACTGCAATGATGCATCTACAAGCCAAGGAACACCTTAGGTTAACAGAAGCTAGGAGAGAGACCTGGAACAGATCCTTTCCAAGTGCCTTCAGAGGGAGCAGGTCACTGCTGACACCTTGATTTGGGGCTTCTGGCCCCCAGAACTGTGAGACAATAAATTTCTATTGTTTTAAGCTACCCAGTATGTGGTACTTTGTTACAACAGCGCTAGGAAACTAATACATCACTCTTTTAAAATCCCTTTCAAAATCATTTTATAGATGGTAAAGAAGAGGAGGCAAAAATGCATGAGCCAATCTTTGGCCATTTAAATGCTAGGAGTCCTTCCTTTTAGGAAATATTCAAATAGTCAAAGATGCTGTTTTTCCTATCACTGGGTTAAATTCCACCCTTGTTCCCAAGTGCAAGGAACATTTCCTTATTTTTACCTCCTATTACTGTTGGAAAGGAAAAAAGCCAAAACAAAACAGAGTTCTTCTGTAAGTCATTATACTCTGAAGATATTTAGTATCAGGCTGATTACTGAGTAAAAAGGTCTGGTTACCATCACATCTAATCCAGCAGAACTGAATTATATCCACTGCGTGGCTTCCTCGTCCATATTGCTCTAATTTTCCTCCCTGCCCCCCATTCAAGCACCTTTGACTGCATTCCAGTTTTCTACCGACGCTGCGAAGCTCCAGCTATTTTCCTTAAATTATATAATTTTCCAGAAAACTCAGAAGTTTGATCTGCTTAACAATGTATTCATTTTTCCTCTAAATAACAGTATTATTTTCCATCTCTAAGAAAGTGAGCTTTGTAATATTTCCTCTCCAATTTAAAAAGAAGCATTAGCCAGCTTGCATTGAATACTAAAAAAAAAAAAAAAAAAAAAAAAACTTGAATGCTGCTCTGATTCTCACTACAGTGAAATATTTTCTCCATGTAACCAGAAATAGTGATGGAAAATCTTTTCCTTTTACACAATATTTGAGCATAATTGGTAAAAGCCTTCGATTATGGAGAAGTCTTATAAGAACTGCTCTTCTCATCAACAAAAACTCTAATCCAATCAGATTTATGTGACTCTATTAGCTGAAGTCTTTCTGTTGAGTTAATAATATAAAATGCTTTTTGAAAATCTGAATATAGTATCTCTCATGAATGTCTCCAGCCATTTCCCTGTTCATCATAAAATTTAGATGTAACAACACTTTTCACTTTAGTGCTGTTTTAGGGAAATATTGCAAGCAATTTACAATAATACTCTACAAATTGAGTCTAAATTGAGATAAATTAACTTAAATAAATAGGCATTTACAAAAAATTAATTATTCAATACAAGACCATCTTTAAGGTAAATCTCCTTTTTTCATAATTAATAAAGAAAGTTAACTTTGAGCAGTGCTTAACATAACCTATAAACTCTGTGACTCTCAGTTGAAGGAACTGGGTGGGAATTATTGGACAAATCATAGGACTGAGTCTTGATTCTTACATAATTTCCTATAAGGTCACGGGCAAATAATCTAATCTCTCTTCACTTTCATTCCTAGTTATAAAATAGACTAATATTATCTACCTAGTACAATTTTTTTTATTTTAGAGAGAGAGAAAGTGGGGAAGGGGCAGAGGGAGAGAGAGGAGAGAGAAGAGAGAGAGAAAGAATCCTAACCAGGCTCCATACTCAGCATGAAGCCTGACTCTGGGGGCTCAACACGGGACTCAAATCCATGACCTGGGATCATGACCTGAGCCAAAATCAAGAGATGGATGCTCAACTGACTGAGACACCCAGGCATCCCTCTACCTAACAGAATTCTTAAGATGATTCAACAATATAATGTGCAAAAATTTAATACCGTTCATCTCTCTGGCTTTACAAGAATCAAAATGTACAGGCACCAATCAAAATTGTGATGCAGGTTATTTACAATAAGAAGTTTTACATGCATACATACTGAACACACTCATGCATGTCAATACATTTGGTACAAAATTGTACAATATCCTCATGCTACAGTATGAACAGCTCCACTGGTGGGAAGCCCATTTCATGTTAGAACAGCTCCAGCTACAAGAAAGTTATTCTTTCCAGTTTCTCATGTTCTGGATCTGTGCTCTAGTTCTATATAGAACAAATCTGATGTCTCCTCTACATAATAGCTCTTTGGTTATTTAAAGAGAAGTATTTGCGTGCACACACACACACACACACACACGCACACTAAAAAGCAGATACCATTAGATCCTTTATGTGGAACCCGATATAGGAGCTTTATGTTTATCACAGATAAAAGAAATGAGGCTCAGAGAGGGTAGGTAACCTGTCCAGGGCCACTCAGCTAATAATAAAAAAAGCCAAGATTCCAACCCAAGTCTGCCAAACTCCGCAGCCATGCTCTTAACTGCTATACCTTACTCTTAAATATTTCTTCTTCAAGCCAAACATTCTTTAAGCCCAATTCCTTCGGTCCTTCCTCACATGGAACATGTTCCAGACCTTTCTTCAAGCCTGTCCCATTTACAAAACTCTCTTAATACCTCTGTGAAAATGTGCCAACTTCAAAATGAATAACATACAGTGATCAAGGCATACGTCAACAATTCCAGACAATCTTACTATAGCTCCCTGGGAGGTTTGCTTTCCCGCTTTCTCAAAAGCTAATTCCATACTTTCTCCTCTCTAAAACTGTTTATACCTCCTCTCCACCGATGGTCATGCTTCATACTCCTCTGAAAAGATAGAGGAACCTGGAGTTCCTCACATCAGTTAACATAAGAGCCCAACTTGCAAAGTCATCCAATAGTCCCTCCTCTCCCTTCTGTCACATCTCTGCCCATCTCCATGGCTGGCCCTTGCGTTCTGCCTTCTCATGAACTACGCTTCCAGAATTTAACCTTCTTTACCATGTCTGATGTTCTCCTTCCATGTAATGATTCGTCCCCATCAGAACACCAACAACCTCTAGTACTTCCCCTTTAAAAGAAGAAAGCAAAGAAAGAAAGAAGAGACAGAGGTCAGATCTCAACTCCACTACTCCATTTCCCACTTTTTAAAAGCAATATCCTCATTTCCTTCTATCTTATCTGTGCACCTCAACCAGCCTCAGTACACAGCACACCCTATAAGGACTCTTACAACTCCATTCTTATTTTCCACACTTTTCTCCCTGGTTCACTTTGCTCCAGTTCCATGGGTCTTCCTTAGGTCTTCCAAAAACTTGTCATGCTTGTTGCCATGTTAAAAATTCATCTCATGATTCTGGTCTCATTTTAAATGTCATCTTCTCAAAAAGCTCCCCCTTCCCTCCCTAACCCAGGCATATTCCATCACAGTCTCCCAATTTCATTTTCTTCATTGAATGTATTATTCTCTGAAATTATCATATTTTGTGTCTCTTTATTTATTGTATCTTTTCCCACTAAAATGAGAGCCACAATTTTTATTTGTCTGTTTCACCATTGCATTCCCAGTGACCTGATAATACCTGGCATGTCATATACACTCAGTAACTGAATGAGTGAGTGACATCAGCAGATTAACCAAAAAGTATTTTATAATGCAACAACTGTTGTAACCATGACCGTTGTCTCAGATTCAATAAGAGCATTTTCTCAACTGTCATTCATTTCTTTGAATTAAATGTGATTTAACTCAAGACAAACTTCTTTTTTTTTAATTTTTTTAATGTTTATTTCTGAGACAGAGAGAGACAGAGCATGAGAGGGGGAGGGTCAGAGAGAGAGGGAAACACAGAATCCGAAGCAGGCTCCAGGCTCTGAGCTGTCAGCACAGAGCCCTATGCGGGGCTCGAACTCACAGACCGTGAGATCATGACCTGAGCTGAAGCCGGACGCTCAACCGACTGAGCCAGCCAGGCGCCCCTCAAGACAAACTTCTTAAGCATCTTTCTATATACAAGGCACTGTGGTAGACGTTTTGTGTGACATGAGAGCAAAATATTGTTGCAGTCCCTGCCCCTGTTGGTAACAGACAAGGAATGAACTATCCAGAAATAGTGGGTATATGAAAAACTTACACTCATGGAATTTATAATTTTGAGTGTTTTAAAGCTACAGAGAGGTGACGTGGCAACTAAAATAAACAGAAAGTCTAGTAGAAAGGGACCAAATATACAGAATTTTCTAAGGACATTGAAAGAAATTCCTCTTGGGGGAAAATCTGGGTAAATGAGCTTAACTAAAATAATACATCTGTCTTTTGACAACCACATATTCTAAGAAGAGAAAAAACACGACAAAGAGTCATAGGCATGAATGACCACATTCCTTGCAGGGTAGAGTATTTTCCTGACCCTTTCTCAGTGACCATGATCTGGTCCTGTGCTTCGGGTCTACAACAGCTTGAAAGTCCATGATCCCGCACGGACCATTTCCAGGTTCCAAGATCTCTTCGGAACCTAACCCAGATCCTAGAGATGTTCACACCTGGTTCTATTTTGAGGTGGACTCAGGAAGGATCTTCTCACTCAGGAACACTAGGTTTGGACAAACACATTCTCTAAGATGTATCTAAGGAGAAAGCCTTCAGAAGCATTTTTGAAGAGTTAAAACTGCCGTGTTAATGTAAGATGCCATTGCTCTTAAAGAAGTAAACCAGTTTATGGCAAATTCTTATTGAATGGCTCCAATATCAGCGATTTGGGATAAGCGAGTCCAAAGAGATGAAGCATAGTTAATGTAATTACACATCCATTTCTTGTGATGTATGACTATGTGAAGCATTACTAATCCCCAAACTGATACCTGCCGGGAAGACTATCGAAAACAGCTGTTTGGTCCACAAGAAATGAACCAAGCGAATCCAAAGTACTGTGGGCATTCAACTGGCGGATTCCCAGAGTCAGACCCTGTCCACTAAGCACAGGATTTATAAGGAATTAAAGAGGATTCCATCAGAAGGTACATTTGTTTCAGGCATAAATCACCCTGCCAACTCATTTATTATTGTAATAACCTCTCTCAGCATTTCTATTATTGGAGAGGACTTCTTTTCAAATGAAAAATGGCGTACCTGATTACTTGCATGGGAGTTGGCGTCATACTCATTTTGGCTTCTTGTTTGAGGCAGTGAGAGGGCCAAGGAAAGGCCTTTACATCCTTGCACGCATATCGATTACAGTTAATAGAGTTCATAGGTTTATTATGTGTGGGGAGTTAAAAAACAAGAACTGTAATGATGGAAGCTGTACCAATCCTACTGGTTTATCCAGGAAAGCTTCAAGATTTCAAGCACTAAAAATAGTTAAAACTATCTCAGAAACTGTTTACATTCAGCAAGGATAATTATGTGAGCCTGTAACTCCTTCCCATCATATTAGAATACTTTAATAACCTATATTTTATTTATATCTAGTTGCTGAGTTTATTAGTGCTTATTATAGGATATGTTCTTAATTTTATGTTTTACAAAACAATTTGAATAATCGGAATTACTTTTGTGGATCTTTTTCCACTTGCAACAAGATGAGTGAATTATAAAAAGCCATTTTCTAAACATGCTAACAGGTGCAGGAAAGATTGACAGAGCGATACGAGAAAGTATTCTTAATGTAGGCTTTCCAAGATTTTAAATGGAATTTCTTTAATGAGTGCATATCATTTTTAACAGGCCAGGTTTACTACTCAGGTGATGCTGAACGCAGGATATAACAGTATATTTCATTTAACAATAACCAAAATCAAAGTTACATGACATAAAGATGTGTGCATAAAATGAGAACCAATTAGAATCAGAGATTAGTTATCTAAGAAAGATACATGAAAGCAAACATTGGCAGAAAATATAAAACAATAGAAACCAACAATTTTGGATTATTGAAGGAAAGAAACTTCAAATTAGATGAAAAAGAGAAAAAAAAAAGCTGGCCCCATGGAAGCAGCAGCAGGTGACGACTTATAAACTGTCCTTTGTGCCTATGTCCATGACCCTGTCCCTGGTTGACATATTAATTCAGCCAAGTCTTCCTAAGCACTTCCTGTGTGCTGGGGATGCAAACAAGAAGAAGGTACAAGTTCCCACTAATGAGAAGCTCCTTGCCCAAAGGATGGTCATCCATTATAAACCTGAATCAAGAACTTTCCTGGTCTCTCAAGTACATAACCCTTCTCTACTTGATTGGGATAGGCCATGGTTATTTTTTAAATCATTGTATATGAATCACCGAAATTGTTTCCGATTTTCCTTCATAGTCTTTCACATCAAAAAGAAAATGTTACCTGAGTTAGGTTCTCAGAAGTGAACTCTGATGTGAGGTCTCTAGGAAGGGGGTTGCCTTTAGAAGTTCTGAACATAAATGAATTACCAAGAATTCTATTCATTGAAAAACACATTATATTGCATCATGTCCTTTCAAATAGAGTGAAACTTGCTTATATTAAATTTCTAGGAACCCGAGGAAAAAATTTGATATAGGATGGAATTTGATATACTCTAGAAATATACATGTGCGTGTAATAGACCCGGATTTCCAATTTGATTGCTATATACAGGGATTCAATAGTTGGGTTCAATATTATAGAATTTCATTGAATTTGCATTTGTGTTTTCAGGAGTTATATGGTATGTGTTCCTCAGGTAAAAATCAGATTGATTCCTGAGTCCAGGAAAGCTACATATTCATGGATATAGGAATTCTGGGAGGAATTTGAGTAGATGAGAGTTGTGTAAGCAATCTAGGTGAGCTGCATCCCACTTTCATATTAATTTAATTGACTGCAGTTTAGACTATTGAATTCTGGAATGGTGGGCATCTTTCTCTCTTTCCCTAGCTCTATAATTCTCTGGCCGATAACTTCTCTATTCCTTTCTTTCATTTAACATTTAATATCATCTGAATGGAAGTGTTCAAAGAAGGAATTACCACAAGGTTTCAGCTGCTCCTAAAAATGTCTCAAGCCTGGAAAAGTGCAAAAAGAAAGAAAGAAAGAAAGAAAGAGAAAGAAAAGAAAGAAAGAAGAAAAAGAAAAGAAAGAAAGAAAGAAAAGAAAGAAAAAGAAAGAAAGAAAGAAAGAGAAAGAGAGGAAGGAAGGAAAGAGAGGAAAGAAAGAAAGAAAAAGGAAAAGAAAAAATAGTGGCTGTGATAAAACTGACATAAATTATTATATTAATATTTGTATCAAGTGCACCCCCCCTTAGCTTATAGACACTGAAATTATTAGCATTTTTGAAGAAATTTTTATTGTTTCATGGTTTCTTCTTTGTTTGTTTTAATCCTGAACCTGAATACCATCCTTTCAAATTTCACACCCGGATGGGAGGGATTGGGATTTATAAACTTTTTCCTCCCCCATGGAAGACTCTAGCACAAGAGGTGTCATGGAATCGGTGCTCTTCACTGAAGAAGTAAATGGGTGAACTAAGTATTCCATTTATAAACTCTTGGGTACTTTAACAAACATACTACTTTCACACAGAAGATCCAAAAGCTAAAATCGTGAAGTTTGTCGCCATACAGCTCTATAATCAGTTCTAAATTCAACTGATTTCACCCAATGCTCCAAGTAAGCAAATGTAATGAAATAAATGGAAACATATGCTTTGAGTACCATAACAGATTGGCTTCTCAACAGATTAGGAACTCTGAGCTGTTTGCTGTTACAAACACAGGTCATACATACATACAAAATAATACTAATCTCTTTCACCTGAAATATCTCACATAATGGCTCAAAAGTCATTTTCATCACCAAAAAAGTATATATTTAGCTAGCTAAGCCCTTCTTTATACACAGGGTTGTATTAGGGACTCAGCAGTTTTAGAGGGAGCCAATGCCTTCTTAGGCTCTACATACTTAGTTTATACCACAAAAGAATCTCTTTATGAGGGAAGTCAAATCAATTATTGACTTAAATGGCTGGTTATTTCACTGAAATGAAAAGACATCCTGTGCAACACCATTGATCCAGTAGCATCATATAACCCCAGCTTCAGATACATCTAAAGGAGGCAAAATTGTTGTGTCTAAGGGAGATATCACTGAATGAATACACACAACATATGAAAATGAATTAAATATTTGAATAAATATTTAATCAGAGTTAATGCAAGCTTTACACATTGGCTCCATGAGAAGCTCTCCTGCAACTGCTCTTTCTCTCTCCTTCCTTTTCCTCCCAACCCCCCTACACACACACACACACACACACACACACACACACACACACATGCGCGCCAGCTGCAGTGACTGAAATACCACCTCTGGAAATGCAATTTTTTTTGGTTGCCCAGATATCTTGTTTCTAACAGCAAGTTCTTCTGGAGGGAGGCCACACATTCACCTACTAATAGACATGCTTTTCCTGTGAATCTCTATGCCCTTGACCCTAGAGACATCTAGCTGATTGCTGCAATCCAAAGGTAGGGAAACAGGAAGGAAATGGTATTAAGGGGGAGGAGGATAATGGACCTCCTACCCGCCCCCCCACACCACAAAGAAGGGCAAGACTGGAGGGCATTGGGTGTTTGTGTGGAACAGGGTGGCTGGCTACAGGAAGCACACAGAAGAGGGAACAAGGGTAATCTGCATTTCCTTTTCAATTTCACCTCCAGTTTCTCCTGCTTTGTGGGGAGCAAGCATCACTGGCCAGAATTCCAAATGTGGGGGCTCTTAGGGCTGTAACTCTGCAGAAAGAGATATCTAAAGGGCTTGTCTGAAAGAGATCTATACGGCAAGTGCCCTGTTTTTACTCCAGTGCGGTAAATACTTATGATGACTTGGCAATTACTAGCGGCAAAAGTGCCCCTAATCGGACCACAGGAAGTAGCAAAGGGACTTTGTTTCCAGTCAGTACTAGAAAAAAGGGGAACTTGGTAGCTACTTGGTCATTGTTCTCGGTTTCTACAGCCAATTTCCCACGTGCTTTTAGACATCCATGGACTCGGTTTCCTCCTAGCAGGCAGGCCGTGCTCAGCCAGCATATTGGGGCCAAACTACCTGGCTGATGTGCTTCTCTCCTGCTCTGCACCACTCTATCTCTGAGACCAGATTAAAGTACTTGGGCCCGGGAGTGAAATACCTGAGGCGGAGGCACCCACCTGGAGCTTCTCCTACACGGCATTATTGATAACTCCAATTTGGACCTTTTGAAGGAACTGAAAAATCTGTCATTTGTCAAGCACGCAGTCATGCATGAATCCAAATTTGGGTTGATTTTCTGCTTCTTTAAGGAAGGCGGAGAATTGTATGAAATCATGTATTTAGAAATTAACATCCTCTTGACTATAATGACAATGACTTTTTTACAGCATCGTCCTCACCCGAATACCACTGTTGCTAGTGCAGAGCAGAGGCAGATTTAAGGAGCAATTGATAATCAACTATTTCTGAGTATAAAAATTGGACAAAGACTCTCCCCAAATTTCCCCATGTAGTCACTGCTAATATTAACCCCTTTATTCTTCGCTTAGTATATAGGAATGTAAAGAAACTGCTTACAGTACGTGAGAAAAAAATGTTTTCAAATATCCTACAGCAATTCAGAGGTATACATTCACTTCATCGCTTCTCGGCCTTGGGCTAAGATCAAGTGCAGAAGTATACATTCACTTCAAAGTTTACTACTGCAAGAGCAAGTTTGATCATCTTATGTATTCACTGATGGTCCCTTAATAAATGCATTTTTTAGCCTGGTTTGTGGTGTTTAAAAATAATCAAATGAGGGGCTCCTGGGTGGCTCAGTCAGTTAAGTGTCTGGTTTCAGCTCAGGTCATCATCTCGTGGTTCGTGAGTCGAGCCCCTCATCGGGCTTTGTGCTGACAGCTCAGAGCCTGGAGCCTGCTTCAGATTCTGTCTCTCTTTCTCTCTTTCTGCCTATCCCCTGCTCACATTGTTTCTCTGTATCTCCCAAAAATAAATAAACATTAAAAAAATTTAACCTTACTAAGAACTGTAAGATACCTAGGAATAAACCTAACCAAAGAGGGGAAAATCCATATACTGAAAACTATAGAAAGCTTATGAAAGAAATTGAAGAAGACACAAAAAAATGGAAAAACATTCCATGCTCATGGATTGGAAGAATATTGTTAAAATGCTGATACTACCCAAAGCAATCTACACATTCAATGCAATCCCTACAAAATAATACCAGCATTCTTCACAGAGCTAGAAAAACAATCCTAAAATTTGTTTGGAACCAGAAAACCCCGAATAGCCAAAGCAATCCTGAAAAAGAAAACCAAAACTGGAGGCATCACAATTCTGGACTTCAAGCTGTACTACAAAGCTGTAATCATCAAGACAGTATGGTATTGGCACAAGAACAGACACTCAGATCAATGGAACAGAATAGAGAACCCAGAAATGGACCCACAAATGTGGCCAACTAATCTTTGACAAAGCAGGAAAGAATACCCAATAGAAAATAGAGAATCTCTTCAGCAAATGGTGCTGGGAAAACTGGACAGCTACTTGCAGAAGAATGAATCTGGACCACTTTCTTACACCACACACAAAAATAAACTCAAAATGGATAAAAGACCTCAACTTAAGACAGGAAGCCGTCAAAATCCTAGAGGAGAAAAAAGGCAACAAACTCTTTGACCTCAGCTGCAGCAGCTTCTTACTTGACATGTCTCCAGAGGCAAGGGAAACAAAAGCAAAAATGAACTATTGGGACCTCATTAAGATATAAAGCTTCTGCACAATTAAGGAAGTAATCAGCAAAACTAAAAGGCAACCAACGGAATGGGAGAAGATATTTGCAAATGACATATCAGATAAAGGGTTAGTATCCAAAAATCTATAAAAAATTTATCAAACTCAACATCCAAAAAACAAATAATTCAGTGAAGAAGTGGGCAAAAGACATGAATAGACACTTCTCCAAAGAAGACATCCAGGTGGCTAAAAGACACAATAAAAGATGCTAAATATCAATATGGAAATATCAATTTGGAAATACAAATCAGAACTACAATGAGATACCACCTCACACCTGTCAGAATGGCTAAAATTAACTAGGCAACAACAGATGTTGGTGAGAATGTGGAGAAAGAGGAATCCTTTTACAGTGCTAGTGGGAATGCAAACTGGTGCAGCCACTCTGAAAAATGGTATGGAGGTTCCTCAAAAAATTAAAAATAGAACTAACTTAGGACCCAGCAATTGCACTACTAGATATTTATCCAACGGATACAGGAGTGCTGATTCAAAGGGGCACATGCACCCCAATGTTTATAGCAGCATGATGGACAACAGCCAAAGTATGGAAAGAGCCCAAATGTCCATCAATGGATGAATAGATAAAAAAGATGTTGTATATATACACAATGGAATATTACTTGGTGATCAAAAAGAATAAAATCTTGCCATTTGTAACAACGTGAATGGAACTAGAGTGTATGTGCTAAGCAAAATAAGTCAGAGAAAGACAAATATCGTATGACTTCACTCATATGTGGAATTTAACATACAAAACAGATGAACATAAGGGAAGGGAAGCAAAAATAATATATAAACAGAGAGGGAGACAAACCATAAGAGACTTAAATACAGAGAACAAACTGAGGGCTGCTGGTGGGATGTTGGGTGGGGGGAAGGGCTAAAGGGGTGAGGGCATTAAAGAGAGCACTTGTTTGGATGAGTACTGGGTGTTATATGTAACACAGTAATATGTAATTCTATTCCTGAAATTATTATTACACTATATTTTAACTAAAAAAAAACAAATAAATAAACATGATATTGAGGGCAGAAGAAAAAAATAAAATAAAGTAACAGTAAAAAAAATTTTTTTTAGTTTATTTATTTTTGAGAGCGAGAGCAGGGGAGGGGCAGAAAGAGAAGGAGAGAGAATCCCAAGCAGGCTCTGCACTGTCAGCACAGAGCCCAATGCAGGGCTCGAACTCACAAACAGAGAGATCATGACCTGAGCTGAAATCAAGAGTGGGACGCTTAACTGACTGAGCCACTGAGGTGCCCCCCAAATTTTTTAATAAAAAAATCATAACCAAATGGCATTTTTGTGTTTTTTTGTTTTTTGTTTTCATTTTGTTTTTTTTTTAATTTTGTTTAATGTTTTTATTTATTTTTGAGACAGAGAGAGAGCATGAGCAGGGGAGGGGCAGAGAGAGAGGGAGACACAGAATCCGAAGCAGGCTCCAAGCTCTGAGCCGTCAGCACAGAGCCCGCCGCGGGGCTCGAACTCACAGACTGTGAGATCACGACCTGAGCTGAAGTCGGACACAACCAACTGAGCCACCCAGGTGCCCCCCAAATGGCATTTTTGTAACCAGCCTGTTAGGGATTTCCTTCCAAACAGGCTAAAGTGGAAGAGGCAAAAGCAACCCCTCTGCAGATAATCACACTTCCAGAACCACCCTTTTCTCCTCCACATGTGACCCTCACTCTCCCTGGTGGCCGACACAGGACCATCATGGCTGGCAGCAGGGGAGGCCCCGGGCAGAGAGTGCATATTAGAAGCTCCAGCCTCACAAACATTTCAGGCTCCCATCCTATATCCACAACCTGAAACCCCAGTTCTAGACTTGGACCATCTGTTGCCAAGAACTGTGGTCTGGGTACGTCACTACACTGACCCCAACTCTGCCTTGACTCAGACCTTGGTCTTAATGTCTACTGTAACAGCCCCCTGAATCCCTCCCTGAATTCAGTAGCTTCCTTTCTCTGAGTTCTTTCCTCCCTCATCTTGGTACTCCCAGAGCCAGCCAGACACAGCAGCACAGAGCCCCCAAGTGAAATACACCAAAGTCCATTAAGAATCACCTAAAATGTCAACACAATTTGAAAGCAGCTATTAACAGTGCATATGTGAAGTTGGCAGTACTTGTGATAAGCAGGAAAAACAACAATGAATACTAATGTCTTATATTTGTATAGCACCTTAGAGTTTCCAAAGTGCTGTCATAACACCCTCGAGATAGGCAAAAGGGGTATTGTTTTCCCATTTTGCACATGAAAACATTTGAGTTTGGAAGGGTTAAATGAATGAAGCAAAACAAGAAATTCACTTTTGGGACCCACAAAGTAACTGTTCCATACACCATACAGGATGCCCTTGGGAAGCCCATTGGAAGGTACTTGCAAGATCATCGGACTTTGGGAGCTTGCCTTTATAATGTATCAGTTTCTCCAATATGGTCGTGGATCACATTCTTCAGCCGGGAGGACCATTCATCAGATACACTCATTCCCAGACCTTGGCCCGGCATCACAATCAGAAGCAGGGGCAGGATTTGCGTTTTACCTAGCACCCCCAAGTAACTCTGATACACCCACCCTATATGAAGCAGAGTGCATTAAAGAGCCAGTTCCCATCTGGACAGGAGTTCTCTTACTGAGCATGACAGAGAGGCAAGGCCAGCATAAACTGTTGTTCTGAGGAAAGCCGGTGAATCAGGATGACATCCAGGGCCATTCATCAACCTTTGAAGCCAAGTAGTAAGGAACGTTACCCATGAACAAAACCCCTCAGGGGTTAAGAGCATGGAGACCAGAAATAAACTTCGTAGATTCAAACCCCAATCCTGCCACTGATAAGTGACCAGGGACAAGGTACTTAACCTCTCTGTGCCTTAGGTTTCTCATCTATAAAATGGGGATAATAATAGAGTAACTATTATACTTCCTGGGACTGTGAGATTAAACGAATTTAGTGGAAGTAAAGCCTTCAGAACAGTGCCTAGCACCAAGTAATGTTGAATGAGTGTTGGATAGTAATAAAGACAGGGCTTCTGTGAGAGAATAGAAAATACATATATTGGTCTCTGCCCCTGGTTCCTGCACAGAGATCCTAAAACTCTTGTAAATTCCTAAGTGATAAGAGCACTAGAAGCATCTCTTGTTCTTTTTTTATTTAAAGATTTTTTTTTCAAATGTTTTTTTATTTTTTGAGACAGAGCGAGCGAGGAGGGGAGAGGCAGAGAGATAGGGAGACAGAATCCCAAGCAAGCTCCACATCGTCACAACAGAGCATGATGCTGGACTCAAACTCACAAAGCAGGAGATCATGACCGGAGCCAAAAACTAGAGTTGGACGCTTAACTGACTGAGCGACCCTGGCGCCCTGGAGCATCTCTTGTTCTAACGAGGTGACTCTGAGTTGGCTCTTGGTACCTGAAGTGTGTGGGGGGCATGGGGGTGGTGGAAGAGGGGGAGGGGGAGTCCTATGGGATTGAGCTCTTAACCTGTGGGATCTGACATTATCTCCTGATAGATACCATCAGAAATGAATTAAGTTGTAGGACACCCACCTGCCATTGTGAAGAATTGCTTGTTGTTGCAGGGAAAGCCAGTCCCACATTTGGTGACCAGAAGCAAAGTATTCTCTGTGGTGGTAAAAGAGATACACGGGACAAAGAAAGACATGATAGGGAAGAACTGGGGTTTCCCCTACACAGGAAGATGGAAAACTGAGTTTTTCCCCTTCACAACGGGTGTCAGCGAAGTGGGATTGTCTAGATCATCCCTGGCTCATAAAACATGTAGTATGGGAAGAGAGAGGATAAAGGGGGGAGGGGCAATGAAGAACCTTTGGTTCCTGGGTGGCCATCTGGTCACCCACGGTAGGGAGCAGTCACTGTGCTGCAACTGGTTACTAAAGGGAAAAGTTACCAACAGAATTTAGAGATGGATCCAGTGCCTGGGGAGTTGGTTCCCTGGGTACCTAGGGAAATGTCAACTAATAAGTAAAAGGTGAAATTTCTAACCATTGGTTATTGTTATCTGCCAACAAAAAGCATCTCGAAGATCTCTGGTCACCAAGAAGGTAGTCAGTGTCGGGGGGGAGGGCAAAACCAAGAAACTACTGAAACCACAGGGCAGAATGTCCAGGAGCTGTTTCATTTTATGGACTGGTAGCATTGGCTTCCGGAGGAACTTGATGGAAATGCATTGTGAGAAAGGCGACTTTGGGGGCTATGTCTGGTTTGGAAAGCAGCAGAGTGGAGGAGCATGCGTGCGCTCATGCAGGACCCACGGCTCTCTGTGGAACGACCACAGGTGCTGTGTGTGACCCAGCCACACAGCAGTATTCCTGAGGAAAGAGCCAGCCTCGTGGAGTGGACAACAGGTGACCGCGGTCAATCATGGCAAATGCTACAGTGAAGGGGGCCATTGCACATGGGCACCCCATGTAAGCTTATGGTTGCAAAGCCAAAGGACAGTTTGGGAAACCTATGGATGGTCTCAGCTTCCCCTCCTGGGCCTTACAGATGCTAATAAAAAATTATGTCAGTTAA
This sequence comes from Lynx canadensis, assembly GCF_007474595.2. Taxonomy (NCBI): domain Eukaryota; kingdom Metazoa; phylum Chordata; class Mammalia; order Carnivora; family Felidae; genus Lynx; species Lynx canadensis. Next base: position 19,153,246 of record NC_044314.2, on the reverse strand, counting down.
CAAGAGAATGTTGAAAGGCAGAAGAGAGATTAAGAGAATGGTTTCAGCAAGGTGGAAATTTTTAAGTTGATATTAAGAATGAAAGTGAATAAAGCAAATACTGATGGGGCAAGACAAAGAGGAAGAGAAAGGGAAGAGTCACGGGACTCATCAAGCAGAGCAGAATGTTTTAGATGGTTATTAAGAAATGAGATGGGGGCACCTGGGTAGCTCAGTCAGTTAAGTGTCCAACTCTTGATTTCAGCTCAGGTCATGATGTCACAACTCGTGGGATAGAGCTCCGTGTCAGGCTCCACACTGACAGCTCAGAGCCTGCTTGGGATTCTCTCTCTGCCTCCCTCCCTGCCCCTCCCCCCCTCGTGCACGCACACTCTCCTTCTCTGTCTCTCTCAAAATAAACAAATAAACTAGAACAAAAAGAAATGGGATGAATAAAATGGACACTGAGAAGTTGAAACAAAAGTCTTAATGTAGCATTACTTAAGGCTGGGTGGGCCAAAAATACCCCACCTGATTCCCCAACATTAAAGTGCCCCAAACAGTCCAATCTGTATATCCCAGTTGAGAAACATTTGTAAAGCCTGAAGGCAGAGATTACAATTAGAATTGTGGCCCCCAGCTTGTGCTGCGGCAAATTCATCACGTTCAAGGTCCACAAAAGGGCCAGGGTCCCTGGACTCAGCTCCTCCCTGGGGACCCAAAGCCTTTCCCACAAAAGTGGGGAAAAGGCTCAGGGGGTGGAAGAGAGAAGTTTCCAGGACCCCTTGATACAGGAGCCCCACGTACTGCACTATCCAAACCCATTGGTGAAGTTCTGACTCAGGCTACAGTTACGTTGAGAGAATATAAAAATGTAAAGTAGGAGTATGAAAGCTAGAATTTTTAAACAGGCTTTATGCAAGGTGGCTGTGTCTACCTTCCATGAATGTTTTATGGGAATGAGAATTATGTGTGAGTATAAAAGGGACACACAGGGAAGAAACACACAGTAGAGAAGAACTGGGGTGTTTCCTGTAGAGAAAGGAAAAAAAAGAGTTTTTGCTTCTTAGCTCCCCTTCCCGATTTTATATATCCTTGAAGGGACACGCATTGTTAATAGCCAAGAGAGGCGCTCAGACTGATGGGATTTCTAGCATCTGGCACAATGTTCACAATTAAATACTTGCCATGGTAAGTATTCAATACATATTCATTGCAAATAAAATGGAACAAGTCCAACATTTTACCTGGGTGGACAATTTAGAAATGAACGAGATGGCATCAAGCCTCCGTTCTTTAGTACTACGGACCAACCCAATTTCCAAGGCCTTTGAAGTATGTCCTGCGAGGAAAACCATACTTGGTGAATTTTGTTTTGTTTTGTTTTAATAAGCCATCATGTAAATTCTACTTGAGATCAGTACTGTTAGCCTTTCTGGAGGCAAAATAGGGGGCTCCCAGTGCTGAGTTCTGATTGTCCTGTGCAAAAAAACATGCACTCTAGCGACCCTATCCCCCACCATGCCCTCTGTTTCTTTCTCCCCTAACCCAACAGCGGGCCAGCATTCATAATCTACCTCTGCTGTTTATGTCTTCCTAACACAACTCCACCCCTTGGACATTTTAGAAAGCAACCAGATAAACAACATTCTCTCGAATTATTATTCACTTTCTAATGAACAATTAAACTGCCGATATGCAAAAAGAAGTTTGGTAAGTTTTGAGTGTTTCTTGACACACACAAGTCTACCTGACAGTATTTGAGTCATTGTACAATGTGGGAAAAAAAAAACATAAAGAGAAGCTATCATTCTGCACATGGTAAAAATGGCAGCCATTTGGAGCCACCCATGAAGATGTTAAGGCTGAGCTCTTACAGAGTGGAAGATATTTCCAGCATGGGCAGGAAAGAGCAAGTTTCCCTAAAAGAAAACACATTGACAACAAGGGAACAGGTTGCTTCTATTGTCAATGCCCTAACGACTTTCCTAAATTAGCTTTTTATGGGAACCCTTTCTGCATGCTTGATGACGCTCAGACCACCCAAGTTAATTTGATACAAATGTAATTTAAGAGATTCCATGTGTGTCTTAAAGAAGATTTGGGGTTTGTGGGGTTTGAGTTGTTTTTTTTCCCCTCTCTCCCTTTTTTTTTACTTGTTTCTTTTTTTTAACTTGGTACAAGTTCTTTACTACATACATGCTTTTGAAACTGAGGATTTTCTGCTTAGTTATTACTTATAATCCAAGATAACATGGAAAGTAAATGAATTATACAATCTCCATTAACATCAAATACAAATCAAGAGGTTGGTTCTTCCATTGAAGCATGTGGCCATAACTTCAACTGGAGTCCATAGAAGTAAGTGAATAGGGATGTTGGTGAGTAGGTGATGTACTTCAACCTTATATCTTGAGCCAAGAATATAAATATGTATTATTTTACAGAAAGCTGAAAGCAGAGAAAGAATTTGAGTTGTTCAATTGCAACCTGGAACATCTCATCAGAAATGTTTTAAGAGAAGAACCTGTAGGGTGATTCTGTTTGATTTATTTTTATCCATCATTTTTAATTGGCAGCATCTTATTTTTCTTACATGTAATATCGAACTCCTAGCATAAAAATTCACAAGGCTAAAATTATTCTAGCTTTGCCTAACATGCCACAAGTTGAGATGTGCTTCTATATTTTAAACAACCATAGAGAGGGGCGCCTGGGTCGCTCAGTCGGTTAAGCGGCCGACTTCGGCTAACGTCATGATCTTGTGTTCCATGAGTTCAAGCCCCACGTCGGGCTCTGTGCTGACAGCTCGGAACCTGGAGCCTGCTTCAGATTCTGTGTCTCCTTCTCTCTCTAGCCCTCCCCCCGTTCGCGCTCTGTCTCTTCTCTCTGTCTTTCAAAAATGAATAAATGTTAAAAAAAAAAGAAAAGAAAAATTAAAAATAATAATAATAACCATAGAGAGAGTGGAGAATGAAAGTTTAGGAGTCAGGTATTTCTAGGTTCAAATCCCACTTCTGCCACTGGTTCTCTTTGAACTCCAGGTGTTAGTTAATTTCTCTGAGGGTTAGTTTTTCAGCTGAAAAATTGAAATAGGCTACAGTATGACTTAAATGAGGTAAACATTATGAAGTACTGAATAAACGGTTTTTAAAAAGTGGTGGTGACTCAGGTCGACATTTTCTGCTGAGAGATCTTGCTTCCCTGAGGGTTCCAGGATATGCCCAGCCCAGCCACCAATACCACTGATCACTAAGTTTGCAGATTTATTCTCAGTATCTGGCTGAAAGTAAAAGGAAGTCAATCTCTCTACCAAGATAGATCACTTTATACTACTTTGACAAGGATGAGACCGGAAGAAATGATGGTCCAAAGAAATGGCTGGAGGGAAAAGGCAAATCAAGAGTTACATAGACCTATGTAACATGAAGAAAAAAATTAAGATTTACAAAACTGTCATACGCTTTACTCAAAAAAAAATGGAAAGAAATATGCCACTAATTTAAGGACACAAGGCCATGTGTCAAATAGGGGCTGGAAGGAAAGGTGAGTTACACAGCTGTCATGACAGAGAAGCTCTGCCTAAGGCTTCCTTAGACAGGTCAAGGAAAAGCAGGATGGAGAGCGTGGAAAAAAGAGGTCTTAGGGCAAATCCTCAGACACATCTTCCAGTGGTGGCCATTGGCTTTGTACCTAAGCAAAATGTACAGGGAATGATTTTCTCCAATGATTTACATGGACTGCATCATTTGAATGAGTCTTGAAAAACAATGTCACAAAAGGGTGAGGAAGAATATCTAAAACAAAAGAAAGAAAAATGTCTTGAGGACAAGTGTCCATATCAGTCTGAAGCTCAAGATGAAAGCGTGTCAAGACCAAGTCTAGGATAGACTAGGCTTTCACCTTTCTTGACCGAACTCCACTCAACTAAAATTTGTTAAAATCTGTAACAATGGTTCACGTGCAAAATAAATTCATTTTAAGATGTTATGGTTTCATGTCTTATGCTTAAAACTTTAATCCATTTTGAAATTATTTTCCTGTTTATGTGTAAATATCATTTGACCATAAAAAAAGAAGGAAATCCTGCCATCTGTGCCAACATAGATGAACCTGGAGGGCGTTATGCTAAATGAGATAAGCCAGACAGAGAAAGACAAGAGGAATAGGGATTACCAGGAACCAGGGGTTGGGGCGAGTGGAGAGATATTGGTTGAAGGGCACAAACTTTCAGTTATAAAGTAAATAAAGTTCTGAGGCTCTAATGTAGAACATGGTGCCTATAGTTAATAATACTGTATTATACATTTAAAATTTGCTGAGAGTAGATTTTAAGTATTCTCACCAAAACAAAAAACAACAAAAAGTAATTCTGTGAAATGATGGAGGTGTTAATTAACTTGACTGTGGTTGTCATTTTACCATGTGTACATATATCAGATTATCGTGTTGTACAGTTTAAATACATTACAACTTTGTCAATTATACTCAATAAAGCTGGAAAAAAATTTTAAAGAAGAACATTAAAGACACCTAGTATACTACCTTGCACACACATGACACCTAATAGAGAACATTATTTTTATTACTAAACAGCTCAACAGTCCAAAAATCATCTTTATTTCATTCCATCTCTCTGATTCTGATCCCCACGCTACTGTTTAAGTCCATTCAGTCATTGATACAAACAGGCATAAGCAATGTAATGGTTGTATTATATTTTCTCATTTTTGAAGCTCACAATACAAGTCCTTCTGCCTCTTAACATAAATTGTTTTCCAATACTTTATTTTTTAAAATTTTCTTAATGTTTATTTATTGTTGAACCGAAGTCAGACCTGAGTTGCAGTTGGATGCTTAAACAGCTGAGCCACCCAGGTGCCCCTTGTTTTCCAATTCTTTAATCTCTTTTCTGGACTTTGTCCAAAATCCTTCCTGTCCTCCCATGGGCTCTTTGCAGACCAATCACCCCTAATCCTCCCCTTCTCCTCATATCCCAGCCCTCTCTGCTGCCTACACCCTTGACCCCATCAACCACATCGTTTCCAATGCATTTACCCCCTCCTCCTGTTCAGTTATCCATTCGTCATCTACTCTTGTTTTAGTTCAACGGTTCTCAAACTTTTCCATCTCAAGACCCCATGATTTTTAAAAATTATTTAGGATGCCAGTGAGCTTCTGTTTATGTGGGTTACATCTATCAATTCTTAGTGTATTCAAAGTTAAAACTGAGAAATTTTAAAATATTTCTTTACTAATGCATTTTAAAGTAACAATCATAATCCATTTATAAGTTAACATAAGCAGTGTATCTTTATGAAAATTCTGCTTTTCAAAAAAAAAAACCAAAAGTAGTGGGAAAGTGACTTTTTTTTTTTACATCTCCACAAATCTCGTTAGTGCCTGGTTTAACGGAAGACAGGGGGATTATCATATCTACCTCTGCATTCAATTTGTTGAGATATGTTGTGTTTGTTAGGTAAATTAAGAATATCTGGACTCATAATACAGTTGAAAAATGGAGAAGTATTTCATAGCCTTTTCCGATAAGTATGGTTTTCCTTCTTTGACACCACACCATGTGCAACAAGAGTAGTTTCTTAGAGGTCAGTTACAATATGGGATGTCAAACCATATCAGTCAAGTGTTTATAATCTGCTACATTAAAATCAGTTGGTCTACCTTGCATATTAAATGGATCGAGTGCCAAGCATTAGTTATTTGGAAAATATTGGTTCCCCAAGTTATGTAGATCTTCCAAATGTTGACACACTTAATTACACAATATCAGAAAATTGCATTTGTTAATATCACCACCAATCTTATCTCAAAAGTCTTTAAGTATTGTGACTCTGTCAAGTTCATGGTGGTGGAGAGAAGTCTTCCAAAATTCTCATTTTCACTTGAAAGCTTAAATTTTTATCATAGGCAAGAAACACTGTCAGTTGTTTCCCTTGAAGTGACAGGTTCACTCTTTTCATTTTTGGGGAAGTGTCTGCCAAATACACAAATCTGAATAACTCTATTTTTTCTGCCAGTCATTCTTTCAAGTGAAGACAGTATTGCATGAGGAAGGGGCTAGATCAGTCCACGGCTCAGACAGTCTCCTGGGCACCTTCCCTCCAGGTGACTGGCATACTGTACCAACCAGCCCAAGCATCTCCTTTGCTCTTCTCATCCAATCGTAGGAAATGCTAAGATATACTCAATAGCTGAGGTTTCATAAAATCGATAATTTGAATTACTTCATTAGGAACATCCTTAGGTGAAACAGGCTGACTGCCCCCCACGAACGTGTGACACTGGCAAATACAATGACTGTCAGTGCCATTTGGTTCTAGTGACTTGATTTATGCAAGGGTGTCAGCAGCATTTCCCACACTTGAGAACCATTGTTTTAGATGTCACTGCACACTTTTTAGAACCGCATGTTCCCTTCTTGATGAGAGGTTCAAGATGGAGATTTAATAAAATGGCTTCTGCCCTCTGAAGGTTGTGCATACTGAAAGATCCCCAAGTCTCTGGAGAGCTTGTATTGCCTTCAAACTTTGTATTTAAGTATTTATATGAAGCATTTAAGGGATATAAATTCTTGCTGATTGCTTGATTGATTTTTTTAAAAGCTATAAAAATCAACTGCACATTTACAGATTAGACTACACCTGGCTTAAGAGTTCCAAGTGACTGACTCATTAAAGAGGATGTGGGAAAACGGAAGCATGTCCAGGAGAGCTCAGCCAGGTTAGTGGAATGATGGAAACCAACTCCTCTGAGTACTTGTGGCAAGAACCAAAGACATTCAGGCCAAAGGTCTCTTGGCAAGACAGATAGGTTGCCCAAGAATTGTGTTGTATGGAAAAGAGATTAGATGAGTTCCTAGTAGTTCCAGGAGACCAGAGATGGGCAAAAGAGTGAAAGGTACAGAAATATTAGTTTGAATTTGAAACAAAAAAAGAAAAAATTGAGAATTCCCTCTATCCACCAGTATAATGGGTGATGTTGGAAGAAGCCATCGATGTCCTCAACAGAGGCTGGAAGGTGTGAAGACACTGAAAGGGGGACTGAGACTCTACCACAGAAATGTGTACACACTTTCAAGATGGCCATGAACCCAGGAAGCTGCCCCAGGCTGATGACTTCTAAAGTCCTTTCCAACTCTCAAATTCTGTAATTTCACAAATTCCATAAATTTTGGCACTAGAGTGCCTTAATAAACTATCATTTTCATGATTTATTGTGAGAATAAAAAGAAATGTGTGTTGAATTAAAGCTGGAGTAATTCATTCTTCTGTACAGCGAAGTCAAGATGTCACCGCCTTTTGGACAGTTAGGAGAAGGAGGCTGTCCTCACAGTCAGAGATGTCAAAAGGCCTCATAGCGTGGTGGAGACATGCAGGGTTTGGGAGTCTGTCAGGGATGGACTCGGGACTTGTATATTGGCCTGAATGTCCTAAATCCCACCTATAAAAAATAGAGTTGTGTGTTTTCACACCCCTCATAGAAATGTGGTTACAACGTAAGTGACATCTTAAGAAATAATTAGGTTTTTCTCCCCACAATAAAACTCAACCATACCAATGCCAGGACTTATTAAAATTTGTTCGAATGCTTGCCTCAGGAAACTATTTACTGAGAAAACTGAAAAATTAGTTGGGCAAAGGAAATGCAGCTAATACTGTGTGATTAGAGTGGCACATCTAACACAGCGTCTCATTAAATGTTCTTTGATAAATTCACTCAGATTATCTTGGTTATGACTTGTGACAAGGACCAAGAAATGGCCTGAAGGCCCCGTGAGCCAACGTTGCAGTGAATGGTCACTGAGTTGTGAGAAAATGCAAAGGGGAAGGGGTGGTGGGCAAGGAAAAGGAAGGGTGCTTCGGGGATGGATGTTTGATCTGGTCTTATTTAATATCTTCATTAATGATCCGGAAGAGGGGTAAATAGCCTGTTAATGAAATTTGCAAATGAGACTAAATTGGGAGACGTTGTAAACATGCTCAAGGACAGAGAAGTAACATGAAGGCACCTTGAGAGGCTGGAAGCCTGGGCCTGAATAAAAAAAGCCAAAAGCTCGTGTGTGTTCTAGAAGGAAAGGGTGGGGGGAGAAGCAGTAAGAGCCCTACCCATTTATGAACCTAAGTTTCTGTGTGTGTGTGTGTGTGTGTTCTTTTGTTCCTCCATTTATTCATTCAGGGTTTATTGTAGTGGACACAGTGCCAGTACCACTCGGTGGCTTTTCCTTCTACACACCTTGAAGCCTGCTCACTGATTTGGATGGAGGGCTTATTCTGGCCACAGCAGCAAGACAAACCAAAAACATGGGAAAGCTAAGGCCTCAGACACAACTCTCACTGATCATGAATGGAGGTTAGGGGATGAATGCTTCTACCTTCTTTGCCCCTCAATATGGGTAACTCTGGAGGTCTCGAAAAATCCCCCAGCAAGACTGAGCTCCAGCTGTCCACAAAGGTAACTGGTTTGAAGTCACACCTTTTACTCACTTGAAACCCATGTTGAGTGGGCACACCTCCTAAACATGCTCAGATCCTTGTCTCACTCTCCTTCTGGGGGGACCCAATCCAAGGCATTTATCCGATCTTTCCATGTGCTAAGGACTGTGCTGTGTAAGATAAGGTCTTTGCCCTCAAGGAGCAGGTTTGATTGGCTAATGGAATAGCAAATATCAAATCGATGTTACTATCTGTAATATATTCATGTCTGCCATAGAACATAAGGGGATTTTGATGTCTAAATATTCAGTTAGCTCAAGAAAGTGCAGGACCTTCTCTTTATCACCACTTCACTCGGTTCTCTATTTCTAATGGTTTTCTTCCCCAAGTCCACAGTCATGGTGAGGACTCTAACCTCCCTACTACCTCAGCCATGGGTCTGGGACAAGCCCTACACCCAGCAGTAAAAATCCTCCCTCCCTCAACTACCACTCTGATCACATCATGGTTCTTTGCATGACCCTGTAACGATATCCAACTGTCTCAGAAGTTCAATAAGACCCCTCATCAGGAATTTGGGCTGCTATTTAAATGTCTTCTCCCTTTATCCATTTTTCTGCCCACAATAGTCTACATTTTTTCATCTCCCTGCTTCTCCCTGAAACTGAATTCTTTGTCCCATTCTGAATTTTTACTTATTTCTTTTCCTCAAAAGGACTTTCAAATGCCTCTTCTTCAAGTCATTTCTTGTTCTTTTGGGATTCTGCTAAAGAATCCTCTCTCATGAAATCTTTCTAAGCTGGCTGTCCCCAATTCTATTGTCTCCAGACCATCTAAAATCCCCCCCCCCGAATCTCTAACATGTTAAGAATGTGTTTTATATACTACTGTAACACTCACAAAATTTTTCTGAAGTTGTAATTGAACAATGTATGTAAAAGTTCTTTGTAAATGATAAAGCATGGCACTATCATAAATATGATTCTTTGTTTTCCTCCTACTTCTTTGTTTTGTGGGAGAAAGGATAATGATTGTATTCTCTTCTTTTACCTATTGGACATTTAAACTGAATACTTTCTTACGTCAGGATTAGCTAAGTATATTTCTCTTTTGATTTTCCCTACCTCTGTATATGTGCTCAGCATCCAAGAATGTGTGCAAAAACATTCATGACTGATTGGCCATCGTGTTGCTCATGAACACCGTCTTTAGTGACTTACTAAGATGTGCACTGCAGATTTTATTTTCTGAAGATGGCCGCGTCCGTACATAGATACACACAGACATATGTGTGTATATATGTCACATGCTCTTTTCATGGAATGACTGCCATTCCTCCCACTAAGAGGCAAAGTTTATTCTCCTCCCCTGATCAACACATTGTAATTGCTTCAATGAATAGAATGTGGGGAAAGTAATGCTGTGTGATTTCTGAGGCTAAGTCGTAAAGGACAATGACATGGCTTCTGCATGGCTCTCTAGTTCTCTTTTTCTCTATATGTACATTCTCCCTGGGAAACTAATCCCAGTTATGGCTCAACCAACAACATCAACTCCCAGAAAGATGGCTTTAGTTCCTAATCTTTGAGCTGTCCCAAAGACAAATCAAACCTGCTAAATTCTACCCAAACTGCTGATTTGGAGGCAAAAGGAGCGTTGACATTTTTTAGTCGCTAAACTACACAGTCGTAGTAACTAGAACAAAGTGCATTGTAGCGAGTCAGTGAGGCACATACAGAAAAGGTACCCAGACACAGTTAGAAAGTCAAATTGGATCTCATAGGAGAGGCCAGAGCTAGAGTTCTGTGGGTGATAGTTTACTTACTAAATACAGGTGAGATGACCCCGAAAGAATAGGCATCTGTTGTGATGGCAAAAAAGTCAGTCAGGGTCCTACCTGAATTTAAGGTTTCATTCAGAGTCTAATCTTCTGCCACAGTCGGGACCATTCCTGGGACCAAGACAAACCACTTCCCTTTTGAAGATGTGGAATGTGTATCGATAACAATACATAGTAAATCCAGAAATCATTGGCTACTATGGATTATACTGGAGATCTTCCATCCTGGGACTGCCCTGATCCCTTATCTGATATCATGAAGTTGCCGTGGCTGGGTTGGGTATGACCCAGGAACTTCATCTCCAAACTCTTACGCCTGAATTTCGTGTGACTGCCCTACAGGTGCTATGATTTAGATGGGCCAGGGCTGCCAAGATAAAAGACTCATCCAAGGCCAGGTCAAGCAAATAAATCTAGACATCAACTGTATTCCATAAGCATACATCTCATTTATTAACTGTTCAAAGACTCTGGTGGTGACATCAAATATCAAATGGACTAATTTGAGAACTAGAGACCAAAACCATGGTAGAATTTTTACAGGAACCCAGGCAACATTGGCAACAGCAGGCTAGGTACCTTTAAGGGGACGTTGCCTAATGTTTGGGGCTAAAATTAAGGAAGTCAGTCAACTGGGCCCACCTTTCCAGTTTAACTCATGTTTCTGAAAATACAGTATAGTGTGGAACAGGCGTTCTCAAAGAGTAGTTTTAAACCAGGATTATCAACATCACCTGGGAACTTGTAAGAAAGGCAAATTCTTGAGCTCTACCCCAAATCAACTTAAGTAGCAACTCTAAGAAAGAGGCCCCTCAGTCTGTGGTTTAATGAGCTCTCCAGGTGATTCTGACACCTGCTAAAGTTTGAGAACCATTGGCTGACTAGGACTGAATCTAGACTCACATACCATGGGAACTTGAGTAGGTGAAACATATCCCCTGCCCTCAGGTTCCTCATCTATGAAAAAAGGGAGAATATTATTATTACCATCAGGTGAAAGGGGACACCAGCGGAATCACACCAGCAACATGTTTTGTGGATTAAACAAAACAATGTTTGTAAAGCACCTAGTGCCTCATATTCCACACAGTAGCTTTTCAGCAAATGTCGATTCCTTTTCCTCCCTCCCTTTTTCCCCAAGACATGCCGATGATAGGTCATTGAAGCCTTTGATTCCAGGGACCTAACCCTAACTTAAATGAGGGTGGGTTGTGCTTTGTACCATGGACTTTTCCAGAAGGAATTCCTGTAACTGGTATACTCTCAAGTGATGCATATCAGGCAGAGAGACAAGGGGACAGAAGATACTGACACTTTTCAGGATAGCACTGCTGGAAAAATCTTTGGCCATATTGAATCCTTCTAGTCAAGTTAGTCCCTAACTTTCCACTAACTTATTCATCATCAGGACAGATATCTGAGATACTAGAGCCCTCACAGGCCCCATGAATGATAGCACGCCTGGAAGATAAGGCCAAATCTTCAAAATAGTGGCCTCTTTTCTCCAGCTCTAGGTTGGTACTTCTTTTGACTTTCTCATCATTATGTAACTTAACCACATGTCCCTGGCATCCTCAGCACTCACTTGAAGGGCTAATTGGTTTGTTTCCTTGTATTTCTTATGCTCAAAAGAAAGGCATCATGTCCAATGTCCCAACGTCCCAACCACAGAACGAGGCATTCTAACCTCACCATTTGTCATGGCCCAAGCAACCAAATGTCACCTCAGTAAATATTAATGGAAGTGAATTGACTAAAGAAACCAAAAACCCATGAGACATATGGAATTACACTAGACTTTGTGAACAATGGGGTGATAATGGTAATGACCTACGTCTGAGGAGAGTTTTTCAGAGAATTGAAAACATTTTACAATTAAGTGCCCATGTCAGTGGTAAATTTATTAAGGGGTAATTGGACACAGCCTTGGCAAAACTCAGGCTGGACAGTACCGCCCCTACCCAGTGGGACGCTATTCTTTCCATTACTACCAAATAAGCTTCTCCCAGCATTCTCCGTCAACAGAAAAACAGAACAGCTTACAGTCTGAACTCTGGCAAGCCACATGGGGGTTATCTCAAAAACGCTGCAACTAAAAACATATCTACCTTTCCACAACATAAAGAAATAATCCACATTCTAAGATTATTCTTTAGAATAACAATGGTTTTAGCACAAGCGCTGTATCATACAGTGAAGTTCGAGCATCCTTTTCAAAGTATTTAAATCTCAATGCCCAAGGGCACTGAATTCAACTCTGAGCTTGATCCTGAAGAATGCTTATAGGAAACAAATAAGTGGTTAAAAAGGTCCATAAGAATGCAAAACATGTAATTTCATTATGGTATGATATGACAATGATAGACTATCAACATGATAAGGAAACAAAAGAGAAGGTTCCATCATCCCTGGCTTAGAACACATTTAACAAGTGAAATCTGGATAAAAGCAGAATTATGCGTAGAGCTCTAAGAAATGAAAGAAATCACCCATGCAACGTATCTTGTTTTCATGCATCTCACTGGTTAAATTGGTCATTTGTATTTGAAAACTAACTGAGAAATACACCTGCAGAGTTCCAGCTTAACACTACAACTGGGTAACAGCTCTGGACACACCACCATCAGCCATCCCACAAAAATACCTATGAAGACGCGGAAGACGAAACATGACAGCAATAAGAAAACTGATTTGCAATCAAACTCTTCTCAGAATCTTAAGGAAGTTCTACTACTTAAGAAACAGATCAAACCAGATTAGAAACCCATTTTGTGACTCACCATTCCTGTGCCTGATTGAAAATATCCCTCTATTGTCCACCAAGATTCAGGAATTTCACATCTGTGTCAATGACAAAATCGAGCAGCTGCCTTTCCACCATGGGGTGCTTCTCTTCAAAGCTCTCAGTTCACTGTTTCATTTCCCTCCACGCCAATCAATGCGTTTGTTTATACCTGTATTCAAAGACAGAATAGTAATGTTAAAAATGATAACAGCAGCTAATATTTACAATTTACAATGCACTGGGGAGCCTGGGTGGCTCATTCATGTAAGTGTCCAACTCTTGGTTTTGGCTCAGGTCATGATCTCACAGTTTTGTGAGTTCAAGCCCACATTGGGCTCTGTGCTGGCAGCATGGAGCCTGCTTGGGATTCTCTCTCTCTCTCCTCTCTCTCTCTCTCTCTGCCCCTACCCTACTAGTGCTGTCTCTGTCTCCCTCAAAATAAATAAGCTTTTTAAAAAATGTACAATGCACTGTGCTAGATACTTTACAAATATCTCTCTTTAACGTCACCACACACAACAATAACAATATCATTATCTTCATTTTAGGAAAGTGAAGCTCAATGATATGAAGTAATTCACGAAATTTCACCAAGCCGGTCAGAAGTAGAACTGGGGTGAGTACTCAGATTATAAGACTCTCAAGTAAGTAGCCATTAGATGATATCATAGCCCCTATTGGGTATTTTTCAATAAATACACAGAAGGTGGGAATAATTTCTAGCCTGACAGGAGATATTGTCCCTTAGATGACATAATATAAGGGGGGAGGAGACAGGGACATGGAAAGTTCTAGTCACAGTACATGCTAGGAACTTTCACTTCTGTGCATTCCATTTTTGCAGAATGTTAGAGCCAGGAAGCATGGAAAGAACTTTCATATCAGTCCTGAAGGGTCCCCCTGGAAATCAAATCGAGCTTGACTTCTGAGTAAGAGATGTGACCAGCACAAGAGAACAAGGCCAAGTGTAAGTGAAATATCTTTTCTATATTAAAACATGAAGAACAATGGGAAATTGAATAAAAATAGGGAAAAATCATTACAAGGATTCAGAAGCTGAGCAGACTTCTGATAAATATTTATTATAGAAACTGGAGTTAGGAAAAAATAATCTGGGATTAGACTTTAAATAGAGAAGGGGCGCCTGGGTGGCTCAGTCGGTTAAGCACCCGACTTTGGCTCAGGTCATGATCTCACAGTTTATGGGTTCGAGCCCTGCATCAGGCTCTGTGCTGGCAGCTCAGAGACCGGAGACTGCTTTGGATTCTGTGTCTCCCTCCCTCTCTCTGCCCTTTCCCCGCTCATGCTCTGTCTGTCTCTCTCGCTCAAAGATGAATAAACATTAAAAAAAAAAAAAAAGATTGGGGGAAAAGTTTTTTGAGATCATCTCTAAATTTTTTATTTGTCACATTTCAGAAGCACGTATTATTTCATTAAAAAATGAACTATCTGAAAGAGAAAATAGCACCTTCAGAACCCATCTCACTTCCTCAAAGAGGATTGATATCTCCAGCTTCGCTCTGCTGGCGTTTAAGCTTTCCAAGTATCTATTTTAAAGAAGTAGGACACTGCTTCTTCGTTGGCTGCGTTCTCTGCACTCTGCTACACGAATGGGGCTGCCTACATGACCTCTCTGGCCCCTCTTCCAAAATGGAATGGTTCTTCTGACCCAGGAAGCTCGACCAAAGCAGGTGGCCAAACCCATGGCACATTTCAGAAGCTTACTTCCCCTGATTTTTTAAACAACTTTGTTTTTCTAATTACAAATGTAGCCGTGTTTATCACCGAAAATTTGGAAAACTCTAAGATATATAGGAGAAAATAGAAACTCTTCCATACTCTCACAATTGAGAGTCATGATTTCTCATGTCCAAAATTGTTGGGAAGCCAGTCATTTAAAGGCCGGACACCAGTCCCAAGGGGCAGCCACGGTTTCCATGGCTCCACTCTGGAAAGGAGACAAGGGCCTGTGCGAGCTGGCATAGGAGGGCTCCTTGTCCGAGCCGACCACACACTCCAATTTCAAATACCGTCCATAAGATAACATCCCTGGAAGCACTTTATAAACTCTCAAGGATTCTACAAATGGCAATGGTAATTATTGTCAGGAGCGAACGGGTTGGTATCTTGGTATTGTCATGATTGCACAAAGGGAAATTGGTTTCCAAGGAACGATTTCTAAACGTTCTGCCGTTGGAGGTGTTCCTGCCATTCAGCTTCTCTTTGTGGTAGCGGGCTGCTCCCTGGCATTTCATCTCCCACAAGGATCTGGCAGGGCCTGTGGTTGATCCTGGCAGACACACACCTCGTCTCAGGAAATCGCTGCTCCGTTCGCAGCTCGGCAAGCTTACGTATGGTGCTCGGATCTGTTTTGACCCCAAAAAAGAATACCACGTCAAATGCCTCATTTTCAAGCACACCACAGGCGACAAAATTTGCCTCCCAGAGGAATGCAGCACGAACCCAGCATTAGTGCAAGCATATGCATCAACACATATATGCCTCCTTACCGTTGCACATCATTTGTTCTTTGGACGTGTGAATGTTAGAGTAGAGCCTCCCAGCAAAAGGCCAGAGGAGAACAGTTGTAAGTTGTCAGGGTATACGAATGTGTTTGATAGCCCCCTCTCCTCAGATTCCTATGCCCTCTGATAAAGCTTTAGCCTGTCTAGATACTGGAAATAGCCTTCTCTAGGCTTACCCAACAGCATCTCCTCCCAGTTTTCCAGCCACCTGCCTGATCACTCCTTCCTGGTCTCCTTGCACACTCCTCTGCTCCACCTTCAAGTGGTGGCTTATCTCCACAGCTTCCAGAGAGCCAGGCTCTCATCTGGTGGTTTACTTCTGTATCCCCAGCATTGAGAATCACGTGTGGCACTTAGCAGATGCTTACCAAGTATTTGTGAGCGAATACATTGCTGCCAAACTCTCCGTGTCCTTACCACCACATTTCCACGGACTTCCAAACAATTTAGTCTCATGCCCAGAGCCACCCACCATTGCTAGGATACGTCACTGAATAAGATGCACGGATCCACCCTCAACTACAGAGCCAAGGACCCCGTTCCCTTTATGAGGTTGCCTACAGCTGTGTGGTCCATGAATCCCCTGCGTCAAAACCAGCTCCCAAAGAGGCACCCACCTTCATGTTCTTTCTTATTCTTTAAAACCCGTTTGCCACCAAAAGAACAATAGTGTTTTGTCATTAGTATTTTCCCAACCCGAATCAAAATAAGGTCACATCTATCCCAGACACTTTGACCTTCTGGGAAATTCCCTCAACATTTCTCCTCTACTGGGAAATTCTGAAAAAACTTTCTTTAGGATGGGGTCATGGAGAATTGCTTATTTCAGAACGATTATCACCTGGGGGCAAACCAGGTCATTTTCCAAGCTTCAAGTTTCCCCCTTGCAGAGGTGGGAGAAATAATGTAGAAAGGATTAGAGAAAATAATGCACCAAAAAGGGGCTAGAACAATGCTTGGGATACAAGAAGGATACATTCTCATCCCAGGGAACTACATAAAACAGGGGTGGTGTCGGAATCAGCACTAGGAAAGGAGACTTTGAACTGGCAGAGGAGGGAGTCCTTCACCAAAGGCTGACAATAATCATGCACCCAAGGGATGAAAGGCATAGAGTAAGAAGGACAGAAGCAGGAGGGCGACTGGGCTGGATACATTGGGTCTCCACCACCCAGAACAGTGGTGAGAGAAACCCCTGGCTCACACACAGCCAGTTTTCAGGGGGCCAGACCTTGGGGGAACACTTACAGGAACATAGGACTGCCTCCTAAAATTCTGCACCCTGAGTGCCTTGCTGTCCTCATGCTAGTTCTGGCCTTTCCGAGTGGGCAACAACCTCAGGGAACAACACTGAAGACCGAGAGGGTCCCACATCCCTCGTGCCCAGTACACCGGCCCCACACCATCAGCATTTGTGTGCTACAGACCAAAACTCACATAGTTAGCAACAGGCAAAGCACTGATCCAGCTTTCTATCCAAACCACCGGATTAATGTGTTTTACTACCACTCTGCAGGGTGAGAATCTGTCCTGTAGTTCAGATTTCTCAAGACTGCTGAAAAGAAGGAAATATGCTAACCCAGCAGTAATCCACAGATCTAATTGTTTAGGAAATTCACAAAAGAATACACCTGGCTTGGGCGTTACACCTGAATGCAGGTAATCGCCCAGATCGCAACAGCCTTCAGAA
Organism: Lynx canadensis; assembly: GCF_007474595.2. NCBI lineage: Eukaryota > Metazoa > Chordata > Mammalia > Carnivora > Felidae > Lynx > Lynx canadensis. Next base: position 19,135,974 of record NC_044314.2, on the reverse strand, counting down.
TTAATGAATTGGGTCTATCAGCAAGACAAGAAAACTCTAGTAGAACAGCATGGATCCCAGTAAAGAATGACTTTATTAAGAATGAGTAACCCACAAGTTCTTCTATGGTAGACATGAGAAAAAGTTCACTTTTATCCCATTTCCTTTGATATATATTTTTATATATCTGTAATGAACAAGATTATCTGGAAAAGCCCAAATAGTGGCGAATTTAAATATCATCTATACTTGGGGCACCTAGGTGGCCCAGTCGGTTAAGCATCTGACTTCGGCTCAGGTCGTGATCTCATTCACGGTTCACGGAGTTCCAGCCCCACCTCGGGCTCTGTGCTGACAGCTCAGAGCCTGAAGCCTGCTTCGGATTCTGTGTCTCGCTCTCTCTGCCCCTCCCCCACTCACACTGTGTCTCTCCCACTCTCTCTCAAGAATAATTAGACATTGAAAAAATTTTTAAATGAAAATTAAATATCCTATGTATTTAAATTGATAGCAGTCATTGGCATCGTCAAGTCTAACACTTTTGGTTCAGGGTTTGGGAAGCTGGGTCCCAGAAAGAGTGTGTTACTGTTCCCGCCTGGGGTCTCACAGGTGAGCCCTGGAATTTCCCACCTTTATGATTATGTCCCTATCTGCTTAGCACTCCTCCGGTGTTCACCGAGGAGTTTGGGCACATGTTTCCTCACATGCACTCGTTATTCTAAATGGAAAACCAGTGCCACTTGCCATAAATAAATAAATAAATAAATACTTGCCATAAATAAAAGGCAACCCAAACAGAAACAGAATTAAAATGAAACACTGTTAAACTCTAAGTGAAAAGGCTCTGAGATCTCTTCTGTTTACATGGTGATATTAGCAAGCAAAATGTCTTCCTGGGACAAGAAATATCACCGGAAGAGAACTGAGGGGCGCCTGGGTGGCTTAGTCAGTTAAGCGTCCAACTCTTGGTTTCAGCTCAGGTCGTGATCTTGCAGTTCGTGAGTTCGCATCAGGCTCGGTGCTGACAGTGTGGCGCCTGCTTGGGATTCTCTCTCTGCCCCTCAGTCTCCGACCCTCCCCCACTTACTTGCGCTCTCGCACGCGAGCACTCTCTCTCTCTCTCACTCTCTCAAAGTAAACTTAAGAAAAGAAAGAGAATTGAAAAGGCAACGGTTTTCTCAATATGTGACTTGCCGCTTAAAGTTGTATTTGTGCATCCACTGCCATGTGGTTTCATTCTGGAAAGCCCTACTCCACCGTCTAATACCAGCCAGAAGGTTCACTTCCTCCAGGCAACCCACCAGACTCCCACTCATCAGTGAAATAAGGATTACCTTCTTGGTGGCTGTGCACTCTGTCCCATCGCCTTACTTTGGAAATTGAGAGCCATTCCTGAATGTTCGATGAGGATTATTGAGAATGTGCTCGGGAACACACTAGAAAAGGAAACTCACCAACAAAAACCGGTTCTCTAATTTTAATCACTGAATCAAGATTCAGATTCTTAGAAAGGAAACCAACATTTAAGGACAAATACTCAATATTCTGTGTCGGGCAAGTCATATGCTTTATCTCACCTAATCTCCCAGCCATCTTGAAAGGCAGGCTTTATCAGCTCCATTTCTCACAGGAGTGAAGTGAAGCTCAGAGAGGTTCAGTAACTTGCCTCATGTCGCACAGCTAATACTAGCAAGATTCAAATCCAGATCTTTCATGTCAACTCTGGCTGCACATTATAATCGACTGGGAATTGGGGGTTTTTTGAATGTTTATTTTTGAGTGAGAGACGGAGCATAAGTGGGGCAGGGGCGGAGAGAGAGGGAGACACAAAATCTGAAGGAGGCTCCAGGCTCTGAACTGTCAGCGCAGAGCCTGCTACGGGGCTTGAACTCAAGAGCCATGAGATCATGACCTGAGCCGAAGTCTGAAGCTTAGCTAACTGAGCCAATCAGGCGCCCCTCCATGGGAAGTTTTGATAATGATCAGTGTGTCAGAGCCTCACTTAAATTGATTCTTATTCAATTAGTCTGACATAGATGTTTGTCATTGTATTTATTTTTTAAGCTTCCTAGGTAGCTCCAGTGTGCAGCTGGCCATAAGAAATCCTTGCTTCGTACCATAACTTTTGTTTGCTGTTATTCCCTCATCACTTTCTCATTTATAAATGTCGTTTCCTAGATTTCCTTTATCATTTCCTAGTGAAGTTACAGTGAGCAGGAGAGACCGAATCTAGAAGAAGCAGGTCACTGCCCAGTGGTGGGGAAGCCCCAGGTTGAGAGTAGGGAGTCCTGGGCGCCAGCCTTGTGTCTGCTCTGATTTGGCTGGGACCTTGGGCAAAGGGCTCGACCTTGGCTTCCTCATCTGCAACACGACGGGTTTGGACTTGGTGATTATGAGCTCGCCTCCAGCTCTGAAAGCGTGTGATGGGGTTCCAAGTGCTCAGATCCAGATGCAGACCCTGTGGATATGCAGGTCCCCTACGCCTTTCCAAGCCGTCTTCTTCCTTCTGATTCATTTCTATTTAATGAGCTTTGGCCCGAGTGCACCCTGCCTGTCTCCCAGTCCCCTTGGCCCGTGCCGAGGTCCATAGATTATTTTTTCACCCTGGGAACATTTTCTTCATTACTAATTTGCTTCTACTTCTTTTACCCAACTCCACTTTACTGCAGCCAATGGGAACTTTCTTAATATACCCAAGTGTCCTCACATGGATCTTATTTGAGCACAATCACTTTCTAGAATTCCTCCCACATTGGGGGTGGGGGCCCAGGGAGTAGGGGTAGGGAGAAACGAGCACAGGGAAGAGGCAAATCATTAAGTTTGTTTCGGGATAAATGTCATTATCAGATTCACCCCAAGATCGGCGAAGTTCAAATCCAAATGTGTGCATATGCATGCAAACGCACACACAGATACACATACATATGTCTCCAAATTTTAAGAGACTCTCAATATCTCATTCTGGATCCATTTTCTTCCATCATTTATTTAACACAGAAGAATATTTTTCAGGATACGGCTCATTTCACTCCATGGAATTATTTTACCTATTTCTGTTTGCGCATTTATTACTTTCTTAGACATACAGGACTCAGGATATGTCACCATGAAGCCATTTAGAGAAAGTCAAAACACAGGTTAATACTTGCCCCCACACTATGCTGGACCTAAGCTGAAGCATGTATAGAATACCCAGACTTCCCAAAGTCTGAACCAATGCCAAGGGCGTATGAGCCATGGGTTGCACCTACCAATGGGCTCTCATTGCACGTGTATACCTCGTCTCAGCACAGATTGCTTTTATCACCAGCCCCAAATTTCCCTTAATGGCAAAGGCCTTGGAAAATTTGTGACATTAAATCTGAGGCTAATTAATCCACAATGACACTCAGAATTTTTCAGGGCATGACAGACTCTATGAAGCGTTTGAACAGCTCTGTGTCCCACAGGAAGAAAGAACAATTTCCAGGCTGTAGCAGGACGGAGTACGGAGAGCATTCCGACAGTTCTGAAGGAAACAATTCTGTTGATTGGAACAGTATTTTGCAAATGACTATTTGGCTTTCATGGGTTGCAGCTTTTTAAAATCTCCTAACATCGGTTTTACATTTATCCTTGTTGTTGTTGCTTTTTTTAAGTGGAACTAATAATCAAGGCTTTTAGGGCAAGTTTATTGTTTTGGATACAACTGTTCCTCATCCAACTCCACACGACTACCTTCCCACTATTAGGTGGGAAGAAAAGTTCTCAGTTCCTTTCATTATTCCTCCTTTGTCATAAAACCATGGGTGTGTTTTTGATTTCCAGAGAGAAAGAAGAGTGTGTTTGTGAGTTTGCCTTTATTTTTAGACTGCGTTCTTCGATTCTTCTCTAACAGTGTATATTGTTACAGCAATCTCAAGTTCTAATTTATTTATTGTTAAAATGCTAATTATGCATTTGCCCTGTTTTTATTGAAACTAAACAAGTACAAAGTTAACTAAGAACATTTCCAAATATCCTATTGATGTAAAATCAAGTTCAAAGGTAAAATCAAGTCTTGACAGACAGGGGGACAGAAGCCTGGCTGAGATTTCAGAACCAGGGGACTCACTTTTGGATGCGGTCATCAGCCACTTGGCGATAAGACATCTGACTTATTCCAGTGACTACTTTTAATTTAAAAAGGCATATCCATGGGAGGGTGTGAATGCCTCAGTTATATTCCATCTTCATATGAATGATAGCAAACGGTGTCATTAGAGACGACATGGGAAGTCTCCAGTCTTTCCAAGGAGTGTAATGGGACCTCTAGGATCCCACCAACTGTCCACTACAGAAGCATCACCATTACATCAGAATATTGGAACCGAATGGAATTTGGAGACCATGATCCCCACATTACACTTGAGGAAACTGAGGAACTCAGTCTTGAACACCTACCAAGTTAATAACAGGGTCATTAGTCCACAAACCTGGCCTCTTGCTCCTCAGAAGAGTGCTTTTCCCCGAAGTGAGTGCAAAGCGTCATGGGCATTAACACCAGGGTACCTTTGCTCTGCTCCTATCGGCTCTGACATAGTAAAGGGGACTTCTGCTTCTTAACCCTTTCACACATGCAGAGCTCTGTGCCAAGTGCTTTGCCCATACCATCTTATTTAATTCTCATAACAATACTGCGAGGTAGGGATTATTACAGATGATTCAACTGCAAAGCAGCAAGTTCAGTAACTTGCCCAAGGTCATACAGCTGGGAAGCACCAAACCCACAATTCAGTCTTGGGTGCTCTGTTTCCATAGCTCATGGTCCAAGCCACTACTTTGCCTGTTATAACTGCTTCTCTCAATGCCAAACACCATCACATCCCACAGTCTGCACAGACACTTCCCATGACCTTCTTCCGTTAAACAGAACCCAAGGCTTAGCCCTTCAAGGTCGGTCTGAACCATTCACAACATACACACTTCAGTCTACAGATTGCCCACAGAAAGATTTTTTTGTTAAAGGGGACAATGCCTGAGAATCTCTACAGAGGGCCCATTCTTATAATATTTACCCTGCCAATCTACAATTCTTTTCTTTTGACCTCCCTATACGCATATTCTAGAATTGGTTTTAAATACACTCATGGTAGGCACAAAGTAACAAATTCCTGCTCGATCCTCCTCTTTTGAAACTATACTACCATTTTTTATCACACAGAAACCTTTTGTTCAATCAACAAACATCGACGTGTGCAGAGTACGGTGTTGAGAATTTAGGAAACAGGACTCACATCACAGGTTGGGCTGTGAGGTTTGTTCTTTTTCAGTGACAACACAGAAAGAGGTGATCCCAGCATGAAGAAGTTAGGGTATCCTCTTATTCTTCCCTGAGAAGAATTCCATCCCCTGCCCTGGGAAAAGAAACCAGAACAGCTGATGCCCTGTTTTTCCTTGCCATACTGTCGGGAGAAGAGCAAAGCAACGAGCTCAAATACTAGAAGACAACAGCATCACATGTTACTCTTCCATATGGACTTAAAGGATAAGAAAGGATAGAATCTCCTTCCTTGTTAGCTGGACCTTCTGTAGTCAAGCAGCTCCTTTGGGATAAAACTAGGTAAGTAAATGAGTTTGTTTTGTAAAATCTACTAGGAAGAGACTCACTGAGAAGACTGAACTTCTTGATGGCACAGGATCTCTTTCTTATTCATTTTTGCATTGCACTTTGCATCCCCGACAGCTAGGATAGTACCAAACACAAAAAAGGCACCCAAAATATGTATGTGTAAGAAGTAAATGAATAAAGAGGGTTTACTATTTGGGGCGGGGGGGTGGATATTACTATTATTATTATACTCTTCATCATCATCACTATTATAAACAGGTAGATCTAACTTTTGTGCCTTTCATTTGGGATACCGTAGATGAAGAAACTTGAACTCTAACAAAATAAGGGATTCTGGTCTAATTCCAAGGTCTGAGCCACAAAAGCATCACAAAATGTAGAGCTGTGTTTAAATGAAATCTTATTTTAAACTTGCATTTTAAAACCCTGGAATGAAAATCTAAGTTGGAATCTCAACCTTGTCGCAGAGAGAATTATTAGTCCCCTCCTTTAATATACTCCGAAATGGGAGCACGGGCTTGGGAACACACGGCAGAGTTGGGTCCTCTTAAAATCTCCCCAAGGAACAATCCTGTAGACGAAAGCACCTGATTTTCTGATCAGGCATTGTATTTGTCAGAAGAGATGATTGGGGTAGCACTGACAGAAATTTTATCACATCTAACATTTGTTCATTTCACACTTCGGGCTCTCTCTCGATCGCAGGACTCGTTCCATTGGCATTTGTCATATCTCGGCTATCTTGTTTCACCACTCTGTAGATGGTGGCTTTTTAGGCGACTTTTTCTGAGCTGAGGATTTTTTTTTTCTAGGATGCCAATCCAATCCTGGTATTTCAAAATGCCAACACCATTGGCCCTGCTGGAAACCGATTAAACAATTTCTATGCCTAACAGCTCTTTTCAAGTTGCTGAGTTTTTGATTTTCATTTCTTAAGGCTAAATTTTCACACACACAAAAAATTGCCCACTCTTTGCATGCAAATGAAGCAGTTTAGAAATGGAAATTCAAGCACAGTGAGCCCTGCATTAATTTACAAATCCATGGCATATTTAAAATATTTTTTTCAAATTGCTTCACACGTTTTGGGTGTGTGACACATCGCCATTTAACTTAGTCAAAGTTATTTTGCTGATAACTTTAGATAAACTCTAAAGAAGGCATCTTTGGGAGAACTTTATTATCTATTCCGTTATATTTTTTCATTAAAATAAAATGAGATCAATTGGGTGAGCTAGAGCTCTCTGGAAAGGCAGGACTTTCTTGCCCAGGTGGGCCTTTATAACCTTGAGTGAATGGAAGGGGAGCGTGAATAATGAACGTCCTTGTGCGAGAAGTCCAGGAAGGTACGAGTGTGTATGTCATCCACACTTTACATTCTCAACTGTTCGATTTCTGGATCCTGTAAGGAGAGAACCCAAATGTATCCTCACATCTCTGTAGAGATAAAATAGGACAATATCACTAGTCTTCAGCAAAGTGTATCCTAGCTTTCGTTGTGTCTTTGCAACAGAATGTACATTTGGCTCAAATAGAGCTATTGAAGGAAAAGACTTTTTTTTTATCTTTTTATTTTCTTATAATACTCAATGCCAGCATATTTTAGAGTCGACATCCCTGAGATTTTTGAATTTAAAGGAGGTCTTCTAGTTATCTATCAGCGTACATCAATTCATATTCCAGTCAGACTGAAAACTATAGTGTGCCCTACCAGACAAGAACTATAAAGTCACAGGAAACAAAACAGTGGTACTGGGGCAGAGGCAGAAAAATAGTCTCCGGGCCCTGAACAGAGAAAGCACACATGTACGGGAGAAGTGACATTACAAATAAGTAGAAAAGGAACAACTCCCTAAATAATGGTGCTGGGACAATCAGGTAGTAATTTCAAAAAAAAAAAATGTTTTTAAAGATGAAGAAAAAGAAAGAAAAGAAAACAGAACTACTTACTCACATCATTCACTAAAATCAATTCCAGTTAGATCACTGACGTATGGAAGGAAAAATTTTACGAGTTTTAGAAAGAAAACGGAAAATGTTTTTGTGATGTCAGGCTAGGGAAAGATTATTAAAGAAGTCACAAAAGAACTAACTATAAGGAAAAAATAAGGAAAAAGTAATGATTGATTCAACCACATTAACTTCCATTCTTCAGAAGACACCCAAAATGAGTTTAAAAAAAAAAAAAAAAAAGGATACAGCCTGGGAGAAGTTATCTAAAATACCTATAATTAACAAAGCATTAATATCCAGAAAATAAAGAACTTCTCTGTCAATAAGGTAAAAACAACTGAGGAAGGGAGAAGCAATCCAAGGGCATAAGAGATGAGAAAGCATTTCGTAGATGAGACAAGACACATGTCTGTTACATACAGGGAAATGTTCATTAATCATCAGGAAAATGTATAATGAAACCACAGTGAGATACCATTCACTCTCACCTGGTGGCTAAAATTTTAGTCTAAGAATATTATCAGTAAGATGCGGAATAAATATGGAAAAAATGGATACCCCCATAAACTGTTGTTTGGAGTAAACTGCCACTTTGTTACTCCCACTTTGGAATACTGGTTAGCATCTCACAGTAAAATTAAGCATGTGTACATCCCACAACTCAGCAATTTCACTCGCAGATGTATAGCCAAAAGAAACGAATGCACGTATTTACCAGGCTCCATGTATGAAAATATTCATAGTAGCACTGTTGTTCAAAACAAAACAGCCCCAGGGCACCGGGGTGGCTCAGTTGGTTGAGCATCCAACTGCGGCTCAGGTCACGATCTCAGGGTTCACAAGTTCAAGCCCCACATCAGGCTCTGTGCTGACAGCTCGGAGCCTGGAACTTGCTTCGGATCTCTGGCTTCCTCTCTCCTCTGCCCCTCCTCCACTCACGCACTTATTCTCTCTCTGTCTCTCTTCTCTCCCAAAAATAAACACTAAAAAAAAAAAAAAAAAAAAAACCAAAAATCCACAAACAGGAAAATGTATGAACGGATTATGACATAGTCCTACGGGGGAATGCAATATGGCTACATATGAACATGACTGAATCTAAAATGCATAACATGCAGCAATACTAAAGCAAGTTTAAAAAAATGCATGTGGCATAATTTTATTTATCTAAATTTCCAAAACAGGCAAAATGAAACGTTATCTTGTTTAGGAATATCTATAAGAAAAGACAGAAGGGATTCAGAGAAAATGCAGGGTGAGAAGAAGGGTTCTTCCTCTGGAGAGAAGGGTTCAATACCATTTGGAGATACCATGCACAAGGCTTCAAAGCATCAGTACTATTTTTCCTTTTACTGGATTTATTTTGTCATTATTCTTGAAATTGTATAATAGATGTTAAACACCACTCTCTTGTATGTATTATATATCATATATGTAACATTTTTTTAAAGGTTTTTTCAGAGAGCTTTGATCTGTGAGGGCCTAATCAAAGGTACAAACATAAAGTACCTCACTTCCCACCCCATCCCAGTTTGTCTTAAATAGTGAGTTGGTTCCCAAAGCTCTTCTCCCAAAGTCACGTGGCTTCCTGCTCACTATGTGACTCCGGAGAACAGAGCTGTGGGCAGCAGTGGCCAGGAAAGCAGGTAGAGCCCCAGGACACCCATGGCTTCTCATAGTGGCTGATGTGTTATTTTTCTCACTTACTGTTATCGATCTTGCCTTATCTTTCTGCCATGACACAGGCTGAAAAACACAGTGACATCTGATGGTTTGTTGACCTGATTCACCCGTCCCATTTGGATAATGCCTGTGGTGGCTGACAGCTGAAAAAAGTCTCCACAAAGAATCTTGTCCTGAAGTCTCAACTGAGCACTTTCTGGAAACAGGTATTAAAGAAAAGTTTTTGCTGAAGAAGGATCTTTACCTTGCGTTGTATTTGTTTAGTCTATGCTTATTAGACCTCAGATTTCCTATGTTCCACGAAAATGATGAAGATGTGTTCCCTCGAATCATAAATGCACTTTTTGTTGCTATTTTAACATCTCTGAAATCAAGATGCGTTGACAATCTAAGACAGACGTAGTTTTGACAGCAGTTTTTTCTTCTGAGAATGCGAAATAATGGCTTGTCTTTAGATTCGTGGTTTCTTAGATTCTCTGGCATGTGACATCAAGTTTCAAGGGGGATTCCCATTGATAGAAGATGGAGAAAAACAGAGGTCTTAGAACAGAGAGATCAAAACCTGCTACACTCCCTAGAGGCCAGAAGTGACTCTGAAAAAACCCACACCTGAGAACCACTCTTGTTTCCTCCCTTCACCAGCTCGCCCTACCCTGGCTTAACCTGTTTTGATTTCAGTACTTGGTCACTGATGTATAGTACTAGATTGAGGACTTACCAAATAACGTGAAGATATTTTTTTAATGTTTATTTATTTTTGAGAGAAAGAGAGAGAGCGATGAGAGCACAAGCAGGGGAGGGCAGAAAGAGAGAGGAGAGAGAGAGAGAGAGAGGCACAGAGACAGAATCTGAAGAAGGCTCCAGGCTCTGAGCTGTCAGCACAGAGCTCACTGCGGGGCTCAAACTCACGAACTGTGAGATCATGACCTGATCTCAAGTCGAACGCTTAACCGACTGAGCCACCCAGGCACCCCTGTGAAGATATTTTTTTAATGTAAGGTTTCTAACAAGAATTATTCATTTCTACAGATCCTTTAAGAATTATTCAATAAGTTACAGGTTAGAAATTACATGGTGTGTGGAGGGGGTCGGATACCAGTTTTCTTTGAGATAAACCAAGATAAAATGCTTTTCTGTGTTGAGCAGGAATGACCTAAACTGTGGGAGTAGCTTCGACAGGTTTCCATTTGCTTACGGCAAAGCCTCTTCAGACCAAGACTTACTGGAAACGGGGCTGTGCTCCTTTTTGTTTGATGTGTCATGGGTAGACCCAAGCGCCACACCATCTACACATGGCACTTAATAAGTACGGACTGTTCCGAGTTTAAATGGATTTAATCTGGGCAGACAGGAAGAGCAGACATCAATCAGCATGTGTGTGGCTTGTTTTGAGAAAACAACGTTAATCTGACCTAGCATGGTCCACAGTGACCCACTCAAGGCCCAGGTAGCTGGTATCCGACATCCCTCAGGGAAATCACGATAGAGATTGTATGGTTTCCCTTCAAGTAAAGGAAACTTAAACAGAGGAAGAATTAATGTAGGTAAAACACCAGACTGGCAGCCTGAGCAGCTCTTTGCCACCTGGCCATTGTAACATCCTCAGAGTCCCTGCCAATGGCATGCTTTTTTTCCACCCCACGGAATAGAGTGCTGGAAACAGATACTAGGTAGTAGTTTGCATCCATGACAGTTTCCTGCATGGGACTTTTATTCTTATTTGGCATTTGAACTTTTAAATGACTCCCTGATTAATGCTTCAATGCTGCACGTGATAATGCCTTGGCAGACAAGGATGTCTTTGTTCTTGCCCACTCACCTTTTGTATGGAGTTTCCCACTCCTGTTCCCTTATTTATGACTTGTTGACGTTCATCTATATTTAGCGAGTGTTTTGCTAATATCCAAGGAGTCATCAAAGGTGCAGCTGCTCAATCTCTACAGGAAACTCCCGCTTTAAGGGGCTAGCTCTACTCTAGGAGGATCTGCTCCGGAACATTCCTCTGCAGGAAGATGAGAAATGCACTTCTTGATTTTTAAATTAGCTGGCTTGTGCTTCTATCTTTCCCCCCATTTTTGGAGCTCAGTGAACTCATATGTTATTCTTGGTTGGTTGTCAAACCAGCAAGGATGTTTTTCTGATCGTCTTTATGTGGAGTTATATTTGGCTGTTTTTTCCTCCCTTTTCAGAGACTCCTTTCTTCACTGTGTGGACACGTGACCTTGTTTTTGTGTTTTCAGTGTCCCAAGCTAGGAAACTTGTGATAGTCCTTCCTGTTCCTTCTTGAGTCACTGGTTTATGTCACAAATGCTTGGCTCACTTCCTCCACGTCCTTAGAAGGGGTCCTCCAAAACAACCCCCACGCGTCTCTCTATCTCTGTGTGGTTGCCAAGCACAAGCCATGACAAGGCCCTTTCTTCTCAACCCCATCCCAATCGGGTTAATTAACGGTATACTCAGAATACACTATTTTAAGGTGATCTTGCCACAGGTCAAGCCACTACAGAGTTCTCAGTTCCACAAGGAGCTGCCTCTTTGCAGGCAGAGATGGACTCCCATAAGGCCTCATGGGTCTCTCCGTCAACCCACTTCTATCCATCCTTAGAAACAGAAATATTTATTTCCCCTTGGTCCAGGTTTCCAAACATCAGGAGGGGGGGATATCACCCTTTCATACATATCTTGAATAAAATAAGAAAGAGAATATCAGAATCGATTTCACAAGTGCTTTTGAAACTGACAAGAATCCAGCAGAGGAGAAAAACTAACCCAGGAACCTGGAATGGATAGAGGAAGGGGGGCATTCGAGAATGTTCTGCTTAACTGTTGCCCCCTTCCATGCAGCATCCATCTGCTCTTGTGGCTGAATCAGGGGAGGGATGGGAACCAGTCTCGCAGGCAGCCTGCTGCGTGTGCTACTTTAACACCCATTTTGGGAGACAGTGTGATACAGGGGTTGAGAGCACAGGCTCAGGGGCCGGGTTTGAATCCCGCCTTTACCACTTCTCCGCCATGAACCCCTTTAGCCAACTTATTTTAATCTCTCAGTGCCTTCAGCTTCCTCATCTAAAATGGGGACAGAGGGGGATCGTAATAGTACCTCTCCCCATGAAGTTAGGAGTACGTAGGTTGATATTAAACAGAGCCTGGCATAGAATAATACTATACAAGCATTTGATGAACTAAAGTTCACTGAGGCTGAATAAATAAATAAATAAATAAATAAATAAATAAATAAATGTATGTGACCCTCAGTCCTCTGAGCTACGTATTTGTAACCAACATCCCTGGTTGCTGGTTCAAGGGCCTCTCATCCTCTCGCTTCCTGCGGGCAGGGCTCTCTCCACTTGATGGAGGCTGGAGATGCCATACGCCAGCCTTCCAGCATCTTGCAGCTGAGACATGAACATAGAACCCAATCGTGGCCAGTGGAAACTGAGGACATTTTTTGCTGGTGCCTTTTGGAAAGATTTCCCTGCCCTACCAAAAAAAAAAAGCGGTTTGACAAGAAGCCCCCTCCCATGTTTCCTGTGTGTTGACATCCTTCTATACCCCATCATCTTGTGACCACAAGGAAAAAGCCAAGAAAAGCCAATCTAGTTCCACTGAAGCAATTCCAAAACCACCCAGGCCCAGGCTCCTTGTCAAACACAGTGTTGAGATAATACATGTCCTTATTCTGTAAGTCATTTGTAGTCAGTTGTTTATAGCCAGATGCATCCCAAATAACACAAGGAGATTTTAAAATGAGGAAATGGAGGGTTAAGAAGGCTAATTTTGCTAGCCAGGCAGATGGTAGGATTAGAATTCAAACCCCATCTAACTCTAGTTTGAGCTCTTACTGCTGCATCAGGAAGCCACCCCAACTGACAGTGCTCAGTGACTAGACAAAGCCAGGTAGGACCCAGAGCACCAAGGGACTGCTGTGTTTAGGACTGACTCTTCAGCAGAGCAAAAAATAACAAATGCCTTACAATGTATTGTTCCTCTATTGTCTGCAAAGCACTCTCACGTCTAGAAATGTAGAAGTGGAAGGGAGCTCATAGACCATCCAGCCCAGATGACAAAACTGAGATGACCAAAGCCACACACCTGGTTAATGACAAAGTCAGATGAGAACTGAGGTCATGACCTCATTTTACAGGTGGAGAAACCAAGGCACAGAGTGGGTTATGTGTCTTGTCCAAGGTCACAGAGTAGTAAAGCTGGCATATAAATTAGGCAGTCTGTCTCCCAAGTCCTCGATTGCTATAACATACGCCCTACAGTGACCGGCTTCTGTAACTTGGGCCTTGCTTATAGAGATGTGCTCTCATAATCTGAGGGAGGAGTGTAATAATGCTGTAATCAACATCACAGATGCCAAAAAGGTTAGCTCCAAAATTGTGAGCTCCCCAGACTGGCTGGCTGAGAGAACAACTGGCCCATCAAGGCTCACATGCAGAGCTGGATTGCCCAAAGGCCATGCTAACTTATGCAGAGAGCACGGGTGAACCAGGGGCAACCAGAAAAGGAGGAAACTCAAGTTGGAAAACTTTAGTCTAAATTTGTAATAAAACAAAAATCTGAGGGGCACCTGAGTGGCTCAGTTGGTTAAGCGACCAACTTTGGCTCAGGTCATGATCTTGCAGTTCATGAGTTTGAGCGCCACATCGGGCTCTCTACTGTCAGCGTGGAGCCTGCTTCGGATCCTCTGTCTCCTTCTCTCTGCCCTCCCCAGATCGTGCTTGCTCTCTCCCTCTCTCAAAAATAAATAAACATCTTTTTTTAAATCTAAAAAGATGTAGTTTTAGCATGTAGGTAAGCTTTGTGCTTTATAGCTGTGACCCCAGATACCATGAAGCAGAGAAGAGCCTTCCCTGAATTTCTGATTTGCATAGTCCATGAGCATAAGTTTTGGCGTGGTTGAGAACACTCTCAGGTCACAAGAATCAGTAGTTTTTCAGATTCCATCCCCTGCCCCTCCTCCTGCAATACTACAATGAAATTCAATTCTGACACTAACCACCCCAAGTTAGGGTCAAACTCCACAAGTTCAAGGGTATAATCCCCAGCAAGACTGCCCTCACTTCAGGTGCCAGTCACAACTTTGAGTGTTCCCAGACCACCTGCACTTCTGACCAATTAGCTACAAATCCAAGGGATCTCACAACCCTCCCTTAGGTTCAACAACTGGCTAGAATGACTCACAGAACTCTGGAAAGTGCCATACTTACGATTACAGTTTTATTATAAAAGACACAAATTAGAAACAGCCAAATGAAGAGACACATAGGGCAAGGCCTGAGTGGGTCCCAGACACATAGCTTTTATGCCCTTTCTCCATGGAATCAGGACACATTGCCCTCTCAGCACACTGATGTCTTCACCAACCAGAAAACTCCCTCAAGCTTTGGTAACCAGTTTTTACTGGGGGTTCGTTATATAGACCTGATTGATTAAATCATTGGCCACATGATTGAACTCAATCTTCAGCCCCTATCTCCTCTCTGGACATCAAGTTCACGTAAAGTCCCAACTGTCTCATCATATGGCTGGTCTTTCTGGTGACCAGTCCCCATCTGACTCATCTTGATAGCATAAATTCAGTTGTGGTCCAAGGGGCTCTTAAAAAACAAAGACACTCCTATCACTTGGGAATTTCCAAGGATATAGAATCTTCCTCCCAGAATCCAGGGACAAAGGCAGTCATATTCTTTATTATACAACACCCCACCCTTCACTTCCCCACATTCTGCTTTGTGATGTTTAGGCTGGGACTCTGCAAACCACATTTCTCCTTTGCCAGCCAGCTCTCTGTTAGACTTTGCCAAAGGCTTGCTAAAAGAAGACTGGAAGGCAGGAGGGAAGAGGGATTTAGTCCTTTGTGTCTGCCTCCTGTTTTCCTCCTGTTTTCCTCCTCTTTCTGTGAGCATGACCCCAGGCACACTTTCCACAGCTATAGTAGCCGTTAATTTCAGTACCTATAGTTGATTCCAGTTTTCAGTTTTTTAGCATTCCCAGAACCAGCCTTACCATGCCTTCTCAGAGACCACAGAACAAGCCAGACATCAAGGGTCCCCTCCCCTATTTCGAAGTCTGAGTCCAGGCCTCAGGGAACCCGTCCTTCCAGGTCAGAGACACCAGTACCAGCTAAGCAGCATCTCTTCCTCAGAGGTCTGTGTTCCAGGTGCATAAGACTTCCCTTCCAAGTTCAAAGACACTAGAACCAGCCACTGGTGCCCTCCAAAATCTTGAAAGGAAGAGAAAGAAAGAAAGAAAGAAAGAAAGAAAGAAAGAAAGAAAGAAAGAAAGAAAGAAAGAAAGAAAGAAGAAAGAAAGAAAGAAAGAAAGAAAGAAAAGAAAGAAAGAGAAAGAAAAGGGGAAAGGAAAGGAATATCTTAATTTTAGCTCCACACAGCCCATCTCCAAGCTTCTATGTTTTAATAATTCTGACCATTGCACTTTGTCTCCTCAGCCCTGGGAATGATACTTCAGTTCCCTTTTGCCTTTTTATTTCTTTGATATCCAGTTAACAGTTCATATTTAAGTTCTTCTGTTCAAAATAATTAATGGGATTTTTATCTACTGACTGGTACACAGATTGTCAAAGATGATTCCTCTCCAGAAACAGATATTGTCTGTCATCTCAGAAGCTCACCTTGGCCCCCTTGGGTTTCCTATATCATCATAACATAGCTTTAGAGCTGCACTATCCAAGAGAACCTTCTTGGATGATTGAAATGCTGCATATCGGCACTGTCTATTATGGTAGCCAACAGCCACATGTGGCTTTAAGAACTTAAATGTGACTAGTCCAACTCAACAACTGAATTTCTAGTTTTATTTCATTTTAATAAAATTGACTTTAAGTTGACACATTTGGCTAGTGGCTACTATATCAGACACCACAGCTATATAACCTTGTTTCTATTTCCTACCAGAACTTATCCTTCTGTTTTTCTATAGCACTTCATCCTATGAAGTATTTTTCATAGTGTATTCTAACTATTTTTGTGGTAGTCTCTCTTAACAACTGTAAATTCCTGGAGAGACCATCTGATGGTCTTGGTGCCTGGATACATGGCAGAAGAAGATGCTCAAAAATGATTCATGAATTGAGTATAGTGTCCAACCACAGCACAGTGCACAGCCTAAAGCCCCATGTCAGGGAGGAAAGAGATGGCCTTGGATTTCAGAATGAAACTGCTAAGACAGAGAACTTACCTCTTTGTGTTTTCACTTTCCTCATCTCTAAGTAATTTCTATAGGGTAAGTTGAGCTTATTGGCTTAGAAAGCTGGTCTGAAAGCTAAAGATTTTTCTTGGCATTGACCTCAACATTCTATCTCTCAAAACTGGGTTTAAGGATACCTTATCCTCCTAACAATGCTCTTAAAGTCTATAGGTTAAGAAGAAGAAGAAAAAAACTTTCTCTAGCAGAAAACACATAGACAAAGTTTAGAAAAACCCACCTCTGCCCTTTGGTATTAAGGGAATGATGAGGGACTCCATTTCCTTCTATCATTATTATCCAATTGGTTATCCAACAAAGAATTATTGGACAAATCCACTATAATCCCAAACTACTTTGAGACTATGGAAATCAACCAAATCTCTCTGCTAATCTCTCACATGGCAGTTTGTACTTCTGTTTGTAGCATATACTATAATTAAGTATCCTAGGAGTGATATATTTGTTGTATGCTCACCTAACCAGCAGGTGGAAAGCTACATGAGGGTAGAAGCCATACCTGTCTTTTCACACCTTCATTCTCAACAGAACAGCAGCAATATACATAGCTTCAATGTGGTAATTACTAAATCATTTTTGAATAAATAGACAGAAAAAGAATTTGATATATATTTTGAAAATTAGTCGCCAATGCCTTAACCTGACAAAAATTGGTAATTTCATGTAACAAGTCTTCTTAAGAAAATTGTTGACCAAGAATTAGAAATTCTAAAGCCCCAAAATGAATGTGGCCGGATGAAACATGATAATGCCTAATACCTGGGTTTCCTTTTTCCCATAATTCTTTCATTGCCCCACAGTCCTCCACTCATTGAATTAGCAAACACCAAAGAAGTCAGTAGGGGATATAAACAGGTGTTTTAAATTTTATAAAGGAGACAAGAGTTGAAAACAGAGTCTTTTCATTGCAAGAGCAAGGCTTTTTGAAAAAGAAAAAGAGCTTTGATCTTCAAAAAGCTAACAGACTGAGGAACTCAGAGCATGCGGTTACCCCTAAACCAGAAAGGAGAAGAGAATGCCTGATGAGGTGACAATAATTTTCTGACTCAAAAACAGATTGGTGTTGAACAGCAAGGAGAAGGAAGAGGGCCCAAGAAGAGTTTAGATGTTGGGGGATTTAGATGGCATGCCCCTTCCCTCTGGGCCAAGCCTAGAGACTTAGGGAGAGGCACTCCAAGCAGAGGCGTAGGTAATCAGCAGTCTCATGGAGAATACCCTTGTTCCACCATAGCCTTGCAACAGCCAAGCAGAAATGGCAATGAGACCTGTCTGCAGAGAGGACCCACCCTGCATCTTCCACAGTACTGGTGAGGCAGAAAGGGCAACTGAAGGTTCCTGTGCACACAGAAGAAAATTTATCATGAAGCTAAAGAAATTTAAGCCTCAGTGCCCTCATTTGCACGCCCCCTTACAAAGGCCCAGAAAGGATCCTAGCAGTGTATTCACATAGTCCCATGTTTTTTTTAAAAATTTTCAACAGTAAGAGAAACTTTACCATCAATTGGTTAAGACCACTGTCTTCTTCCATTCCAACTTCTCTGACACACTTCCCCCCGTCAGATGACGTTGGAGTAGCTGTTGGCATATTTGGGACGCAGCTAAGAGGAAGTTGAGTTGAGAATACACTTATATTTGAGTTTAGTCAGATATATTTATATGGTTCCCAGTCATTTATGTGTCTAATTGTTTTTGCTAGCCATCCAAGTATACAAATGGGTGCCAAAAAATTCTCCTAGCATCCACTGTGCCAATACCCGGAGTCATGGCACAAAGTTGCAGAGCCAGAAGTTACAATCTGATATGAACATATCCTACAGCAACGAGAACCAGAGCGACATGGATAGTGGAGGAGAAGGGTTTTAAATGTGTGGAGACAGATGCTAGCCCATGGAAACTTCTTCTAGTCATGAGAAGTGTGAAATTATAAGTGAAGCATTTAGCTTCCATTGATGCCGAGTCAAAATGGAAGTTCTTCTCAGCCAGGAAATATACTCAGCAGTATAGTCAACCCAATAAAATCGTAAGTGTGTGTTCTATTTCTTAAAGGTAGCTCCCCAGATTAAATTAGGTCTCTGCAAAAGCTGGATTCTCCCCTGCTACACTCAAAAGGAGCCAGGAGGTATTGGGAGATGTTAGTGGCCCTGTGGAAACACACAGTGAGCCACACTGAGAAACATACAGGCACACAAGAACACAGAGGGACCTGCATGACCAGAAATAATGCACCCTGAAGACTTTTCAGCAATAAGTAAAGGAGGGACCAAATGCCTACTCCTGATGCCAGAACAATAACTAACCGCCTGGTACTCTGATCAATACTGAAGAAGAGGAGAAGACCTAGTTCTGAATTGAAGGAGTTTAAATACTCAGGTGCCCAATATCCTAAATTGACTAAGTTGACACATAAGTAACTGATATTCAGGGCCCCAGCATCAGTGGGAAAGCAGAACATCATATCTTAGCTCAATTTAGTTACAGAAGAAGGTTAATCTTCACACACGTGAGTTTTGTGACTGTGAAATTAAGACCCCGTACATAAACCCAAGCGAAATTCTGCCAAAGTGGCTGAGTCAACTCAACCTACCATGTTGCTGATGGCAATGGTAAACTTTGCCCGAGTCCTGGGCTCCCGGAAAATAGCAGTGATTGAGAAATCCCCTACCCTTTTGGGTTTCAGGGAAATAAATCTAATCGCAGCATACCTCCTTTCTCTTCCATATTCAAGATTAGACATATCTCTATCCTTTCTCATGATTCCCATAAGACTCATGGATGACTTCCTTGTTTACTTGTCTCCACAAAGTCCCCTGCTCCCTGCATTTTTTTTCCTGAGACATTCCTCATTAATGAAATACTCTCGGTTGCAACAGCCTGAACAAAACCATCTCCTTCATTACTCTGTGCCTCAGGTCTTTGACACTGGCGTGTTCTCACCAAATGGTAACCCAGAAGCTAGTTGTATTTGGAGTCACAAACCCAAGATTCTCAAGCATAGAGAAGTGGGGCCTATGAAGGATCAGCGCATACCTTCAGTGGAGAGGACTCTTTGGAAGTTAAAAAATAAAATAAAATTTCAGACTTCCAAATGATACTAGTTTTTTTAGTACCTAGAAATTGAGAAAATAATGACCAATTACCCTCAATTAAAAATGCTTTACAAAACATTTTATTTTATTAATTCCTAGGGAGATAGACATACATTTGATAAATTCAAACATATATCCAGGTCAAAATCTTTTTTTCTGTTCAGGATCCATGACTTCACACATTTTTTAAGTATCTCTATGATCCTCAGAGATATGTGGGCCACAAGTTGGGAACAACTGACTCAGGTATTTTCAGGTGAAAATGAAAACATGAGGACAGAGGGGTTGATTTGGTTGGGGCGGGCAGAATGTCAGAGGACCTGGCACCATCCTTTGGAAACCTGTTGGCCAGGCAACCTCGTGAAACACAGACATTGATCCCCCTTTGTTAGTCGACCCCCAACCCTGGAGCTGGGAAGATGCAAAACCAGTCACATCTTCCAGGCTCTCCTTATCTGGACCCACAGGGAGGCATTGCCCTCAATCCCCCTCAGGCCTTCTCTCTTGTCCTCTCCCCAACACACACGCATGCATGCACATGCACACACACACACACGCACACACAGACACGCACACACACACACCCTTCATCTCTGACTCCACACTCAGGCCCCTGCTCCCTGGTAACCTTAATCCTTTTAGAGGAAGGCAAAGAAAACTCTCTTTTTGGACAAGATCAGAGACCCACCTGAGACAGAGAAAGAAAGAGAGCCAAGCCAGGGGCACATCAGGGTTGCATTCTGCTTCCTTGGTTTCACCCCTTCCTTTCCAAGCTGGAGTCCAGCCCCAGCGTTGAAAATGCCAACAGAAAAGGAATATCTGAATTTTTGAGAACACAGACAACATATTTGTAGATATTTCCAAATGATTTTAAGGCATGCCTGGCGAGCCCCTTTACAAATGTTAGGAGGGGAATCGTATATTGGTCATATTTGTATACAATAGCAAATGTCCTTTGAAAAACCACACTGACAAACCCACACAGATTTTATAGTCTCCTATAGAAATTTAATGAATATTGAATTTAATATCCCATCAAAGTATTAAAAACTAGCTTCTATGCTGTTTGAAATACATGACCAATCCTCGTGTAATGTTGGTGGCACACAACATTCCAACATGGAACTGTTCGTTATCTTTTTGTATAACACCATTCCATTCCCATCTAGGATTTTATTCTAGATCCAAGGAGTTAAGACACTGTATAATTTCCAAAAACTCTACAAACATACATTATTCTTTTTTTTTAATGTTTAATGTTTATTTATTTCAGAGAGAGAGTCAGAGCGTGAGCAGATGAGGGGCAGAGACAGAGGGAGACACAGAATCCGAAGCAGGCTCCAGGCTCAGAGCCCCAAGCGGGGCTCGAACCCACTAACCATGAGATCATGACCTGAGCCGAAGTCCAGCCTCAATGGACTAAGCCACCCAGGCACCCCCGAACATACATTATTCTTAACTCTCAAAATGCATTTCTCATAGGGCAGGTAGGATTTTTAGACTTTGGATTTTGAAGCAACTCTGACAATTTTATATCGCGATGTCTGAATTTAATTTCCTTCCGCAAGATCAAAGTGTACATTATTGTGATCAGTGTGGAAAGAACCGAATGCAGTGAGATGAAAACATCCTATGTGCGTATTGGTGATTTATGTTCGATACAGAAATGAATTGTGGTTTTATGGATGGGAATTATTTTCCCTTCTGTTTAATATGTAGGCCATGTCTCCTCTGGCTTCATAGCCGGTTATCTTTCTCCTCCTACTTCACACTTTCCAGAAGCCTTCTGGTTTCACAGCGGACACATTGTAAATCTTCCCCTTCTAAGTGTCCCACATATGTTTCATTAAAAGTGTTTGTTTCTTTGATCAGCTTGACGTTTCTAATGTGAAAAAAATAATAACTCTGTCGCCTGGTGCTTGGAAATGTATAGGCCGGAAGTGAGGAGCAGAAGACGACGGTAAGCATCAGGGGTCCCCGGGTCCACCACTCAGGCTCTGCCAGGGTTTGGGCTGTGCCCGCATCTGCCAGGCTAGCATGGGTGGGAGAGATAGGAAACAATGCATCTTGGTCTGCTAAGGC
This sequence comes from Lynx canadensis, assembly GCF_007474595.2. Classification (NCBI taxonomy): domain Eukaryota; kingdom Metazoa; phylum Chordata; class Mammalia; order Carnivora; family Felidae; genus Lynx; species Lynx canadensis. The sequence continues at coordinate 19,114,368 of NC_044314.2, read as the reverse complement.
TGCCATAACAAAGTACTACACACCCAGAGGCTTAAAACAACCCAGAAATCTTTTGTCTCACTGTTATGGAGACTGGAAGTCTGAAATCAAGGGGTCCACAAGGTTGGTATCTTGTGGTATCTTCTGAGGCCTCTCTTTCCTTGGCTGGGAGATGAGCATCTTCTCTCCTGTGCACTCAAGTGGTCTCTCCTCTGGACACGTGTGTGTCTGCATCCCAATTTCCCTTTCTTACAAGGACACCATTGGATTAGGACCCGGTCTAATGACCTCATTTTAATGTAATCACCTCCTTTAAGTCCCCGTCTCCAAAAACAGTCACATTCTGAAGGCCTCAGGATTAGGCTTTCAACATATAAATTTGGAGGGGACACCACTCAGCTCAGAACACCTGATATTTGTTATACTTTGGAAAAGTGCATGAGGCAGAGGGGGGGAAAAGGGGAGCCAAGCAGAGGCAGCCGCCATGGATTCCCTATCAAAGTAGAGTGGGCTTTTTTATTTTTAAAAGACTATTTCTTAAAGCAGTTTTAGGTTAACAGCAAACTTGAGAGAAATGTAGAACAATTTCTCATATACTCGTTACCCCCACACACGCGTATCCTGCCCCATGGCAACATCTCCCCACCAGAGTGGTAGGTTTGTTACAGGGGATGAATCTACACTGACACGAAATAATCACCCAAAGTCCAATGCTCACCTTATGGCTCATCTTTGATGTTGTTCATTCTGTGGGTTTAGACAAATGTATAATAAGATGTATATTAGTGTGGCCTCATATAGAGTATCTTCACAGCCCCGACAGAGTGGACTTCCGGGGACTTCAGACCACTCACAGAGTGTGGGTGCCAACACTTCAGCAAACAAATTAAGCCATTGCAGCAAAGGGAAGGCAAGCTCTGAATCATGGATGAAGGTCTATTTGGATCTCCTTGCCCTCTGAGGCAGCCCATTTCCCAGCAGGGGGGAATGGCACAGTGCATGATGGGCCCGATCATTCCCCGCCCCGCCCCCCTCCTCCTCCACCTCCTCCATGTCATCATTGTCAGCGCTGATCTCAGAATAATCTCCCAGGAGCCAACATGTACTTGTAGCCCTTGTCCCCAGGGGTCCAAATGACTAAACTTCCATTATAGCTCCAGAAGCATACATAATCTTTACTACACAAAAGGGCATGCCATTAAAGTCCTCTGCCCCTAGGGAATTGATTAGTGTGCCACCCATCCCACCTCCAATGTGACTTTCTTCAGAGGGTCATGAGAACGCGTCCACGTCAGGACTCCCGAACTCCAATCTGAGTCTTGTAATACTCCTACCAATTAGCATATGGAGTCCTCCCTCTTGGTTACAATTTTGAAATTTCTGGCTAGACTCCTACGGCCACACATAAATTGGCTTAGTTCTGGAGGCTATTTCACATGTGGGGTTGGCTTTTATTTGTTTGGATTAAACCATTAGATTTTTCAAGTCTATGTAGAGTACTGTTTCTGAATTTGATTCTTCTTTCTTCTTCTATCTCTAAAGTATATTCTCAAGGCACCTGGGTGGCTCAGTCGGTTAAGCATCCAACTTTTGATTTCATCTCAGGTTATGATCTCACATTCTTGAGATCGAGCCCCACATCAGGCTCTTCACTGACAGTATGGAGCCTGCTTGGGATTCTCCATCTCTCCCTCTCTCTCTCTGCCCCTTCCCTACTTGCTCTCTCTCTCTCTCTAAATAATTAAATAAACATTTTTAAAAAATAACTAAAGTACATTATCTCTTTACTTTGTAGCTTGAAAGTATACTCAAGGACTTAGGAAAACAAATGGCATAAACGTTACCACTACCCACAGAAAATGCTGGTGCTCACCTCAGTTGGGGAAGGAAGAACATTAAAGAAGAAATGGCATTTTTATTAGAACATCACAGCTCCTAGTCACAACCTTGTCATCTTATATTCCATAGTACATATGCTGTTGCCCTCATCTTTTCTGACATTAGTGGAAACCATTTAGGGGGTAGGAAATGACAGATAAAGAGCTACCTACCTTTCTTGATATTTTACAATTCCACAGCTCTAGCCATGCAACAATGTCCAATAAAAACACACTTTAAACACAGTTATCATAACTGATAACATTACTAATCCAATCCTTTCCTCGTTAACTTAAATCATTGCAAACAAAGAGACAATTTTTTTCTTTATTATAAGATACCTTATATATGCAACCAGATGGGCAGCTCCTGTGACTCATAGTCTAGCCAGAAGTACATAAAATAGAAAAGGGATGATTTCCCAAAGGGAGGGATGCTGTGCAGACAAAAACTCCATCATCCCAGCATAGGGGTGGGGGGTAGATGATGTGGAAGGAAGTATAAAGCCAAACAGTATGTGATTGATTTTTCTAAAAGTTCTATAAATAGGAAAGAAAACTTGATTTACGGAGCAGTGAGTTCCAGTCCAGACGTTACTACTAATTGGTTATAAAATCTTAATCCTCTTCTTCTCTAAGCTAGTTTCTTTATCTGGAACAGGAGGACATTAAACTACATCATTTCCAGGCAACTCATAGGTCTCAGATGAACTCTTTACATTACTCAAAGGTAGGAGAGTTAACTCTAATATCAACCAGCAGTGTGAACAGGAGAAGATCAATTAGCCTCTCTAAACCCTGTAAATCAGGAATGATAATGTCTTTAGTCACAAAATGAAATTGATGGGGCATCTGGGTGACTCAGCCAGTTGAGTGTCCAACTCTTGATTTCCACTCAGGTCACGATCTCATGGTTTGTCAGATCAAGTCCCACATCAGGCTCTATGCTGACAGTGCAGAGCCTGCTTGGGATTCTCTCTCTCCCTCTCTCTGATCTTCCTGCACTCTCTCTCTCTCTGCCCCAACCCTGCTTGCATGCAGTCACTCTCTCTCTCTCTCCCTCTCTCTCAAAATAAATAAATAAATAAATAAATAAATAAATAAATAAATATTTAAAAACAAAGTGAAATTACATGTGCAAAATCACGTGAAAAATAAAGAATATCAATAGCTATTATTTTTGAGCACCTACTATTATTAAGTATTGTACTACATATTTTCTTGTGGCTGTATCACACTTCTCTACTGTTATCCAATATTATCTAATGAAGACCCATCCTTTACTTCTTTCTTCTTTAACTCAAGTTACTCCTCAGTTTATTCTAATGTCTAAATAGATCAAGATAATGGGATGTTTACACATGAGTAGTCAGAGAAATTTAATGGATTTCACCCTCAAGAAAATACTGAAAGAGAGGGCAGTGAAATAGGAACTAAAAAAATCATTAAAAATAAAAAAGGAGATGACAAGAAATTAAAATGAACACAGGTGAGGCAAGGATGATTATTTAAAAAATGCAATAGCACAATTAAAATACGCCCTAGAACCAATACAGAGAAGGTTTTAAAATTCAGAAAATCAGGTGAATAATGTAGAAGACATACCTGATACACTCGTCCAGAATTCAGAGAAAAATTACATAAAGATGAGAATTAGGAGGAAAACAATAGGTTTGACCTTGGTTCTCAGTCTTTTAGAGCTAAAAATCTTTGTAAAAAGGGCTATAACTGCTGAATGTGAAGAAATAAATGAAGACAGGGTTAGAGAATGTTCTGAACCCAAGAAAAGACAAATATTAAAAGGAGTCACGGGGCGCCTGGGTGGCGCAGTCGGTTAAGCGTCCGACTTCAGCCAGGTCACGATCTCGCGGTCCGTGAGTTCGAGCCCCGCGTCAGGCTCTGGGCTGATGGCTCGGAGCCTGGAGCCTGTTTCCGATTCTGTGTCTCCCTCTCTCTCTGCCCCTCCCCCGTTCATGCTCTGTCTCTCTCTGTCCCAAAAATAAATAAACGTTGAAAAAAAAAAAATTTAAAAGGAGTCACTATGTTACAAGTAAAATCGTTAATAGGGAAGCATATTTAGACTCATAGTCATACTTTTTTAATTACAAGAATTTTTTAAAGCATTCTATCAAAATCTAGATCCAAAAAAATTAACTAGAAAAAAAGTCACCAAAAATCAGAGTAGGCTTGTTAATTTGTTTGTAACACTAAATGCAAGAAGGTCATGGAACAACATCCAGGGAGTTTTGAGGTTGAAAGTTGCTGAACATGAATTTTTATACCCAGCCAAGTTATCGATTTAATATAATAGGAACCTAAAGACAGTGTCAGATATGTCCAAGCTAAGGAAAATATAACCTCTACCTTCCTTTGAGGAAAGACACCCTACAACCGACCAACTGAACAAGTTTTAAAAACTGAAAACTAATGATATAAAAGAACAGGCTTCTTGCTTCTAATCATCACAGACTGCTATACCTAATCCAGATGAAGCCATATGGTAGAGTGTAGCATTGTCAGACTGGTCCTCTGAATTCTGGGGGCCAAGAAGTGATTGATAAGTACCAAGAAGATGAGTGCAGCCTGTACTAAAGAATTCTGGGTCCTTTTCAACCACAGTAGGTCCACATTCATCTCGTTTTTATATTATGATTCTGCAAAATTTGGTTAAAAAAAAAAAAGCTTTAGCTGCTTTGTTTTGTTTAAAAAAAAAAAAAAAAGATTAAAACCCATCTGAATAGTAGAAAGACCAGACATAGAAAAATCTGGGTTTGAACCACAGCTCCATCACCTACTAACTATGGGATGTTGGGGAAACCATTAACCTCTTTGACCTTTAGGGTCTTCTGTTACAAATTCATACCATCTACCTTTTGTTAAATGTTTATTTATTTTGAGAGATGGGGGGAGGCAGAGAGAGAGAAACAAACAGACAGAATCCCAAGCAGGGTGCTGCTGTCAATGAAGAGCCCAACACAGGGTCGATTCCACAAACCATGAGATCATGACCTGAGCCAAAATCAAGAGTGGGGCACTTAACTGACTGAACCACCCACGCACCCTGATACCATCTACCTTACAGATTCTTGTCAGGATAAACTTGAGATGAGATGAGAAAGAAATTTTTCATGTGCTATTATTAATCAATTGGAGATTTGCAAATTTCTAGTAAAAACTACATAATAACTTGCTTTCTTTGTTTAGAGTATGGGTTCACTGAATGTTGTGTGTTCAAGCTCATGCCACAAGCAAGGGTTCAGTAGGTGAGGCAGCTTGTCACATGAGCTGCGCTTCCAGACCACTTTAACCTTGAAATATTGTGACTGTTGCTTGGCAAAAACAGAGGAAACCGCTTGTGGCCCATGGGCTCCAGACACTCAAGCTTCACCCAGATAGATACCCAGAAGGACTAAAACGTAAATATCTCAGCCCACTTGTAACCCACTCATGACCCACCAGTAGGAAATTTCTGAGGTAAAGATTCTCATTTCTGTCTCTTAAGGTAATATCTTTAGCTACACTACAAGCATCTCTTAGGAAGCTACAACTCTTTTGAATTGCTCGTAAATTCTTCCAGAATCTAGACTTTCCAAAATTAATCTCTTCTCACCAACCTAAACTTTTCAAGCACATCATCTTTCTATACCTTCACCCAAATCTACATGTCCCCCATGCAGGTTATGCTGTGTTTCACAGGTTGGTACCACTGTTTCCCCTATATCTGTGGGTATCCCCAGCTCAACTCCAATATCTCTGAGGAAAATGACATTTTTCAAGAGTTTATACTTACATGGAAAATACTGGTGTCAAAAATCTGGGGGAAGGTTGAGGAAGGGGCCAAGATGGCAGAACAGCATGGAAGTTTTTTGTGTCTTGTATCCATGAATACAACCAGATAAACACTAAACATTCCTGCACACCTAGAAAACTGATTTGAAGATTAACACAACAATCTCCACAACCTGAACCATAGAACTCAGCAGGTACGTGGCACAGAGGGGTGTACTGGGGGAGAGAGAAGCCATGGAGGGCAGGGAGCAGTTTTTGCCTGCAGAGAGAGGACAGAGATGGGGGGAGAGTACAGGAAAACCACCCTCCCCCCAAAAGCAGCTGAAGAGAAAGTGGAAAAGTGGAAACAGCCTCAGAAACTGAACAAAAAAAAGGGAGAAAGGAGGTTTAAATTCCATTAAGACTCTATAAACAGGGGGAGCACAGAGCCTGAAACTCCACAGTTCCATACCCAGCAGTGCTCTGGTGGGAAGGGCAAATCCCCAGTAGCAGAGAATGAGGTCTGGGGGCCACATGAAGAGAGGCACTTTCCCTGTTGGGAGGACATTTGATAGAGTCTGTACCAAATGGTCCACAGCCAAAGGTCCCAGCAGACCCTGGAGAACAACCATATTTGCTGGTGCTGGAACAAGGACATCAAGGGTGAAGCCTGGTGCCAGAGGTGTGTTGTGATATTCCACAATCCTTGAAACGCTGCTGCTACATGATCACGTGACCTTTTTCTGGGGTGGGCGGGCACTCAGCCACAGTCACTGGGCATCGGCAGCAGCATGGTCATGCCAACGTTCCTAGGTGGGGCTGGCACCTGGCCATTGCTCTGGGAGACCCTCCCCCAGAAGGTCTGAGTGGGTCAAAGCCACAGTCCCTCAGAAGTGAGGGTTGGGAAACACAAACACATCTGAGATAAAATTCAGGTGGGAGATGCCGCCTGGCAATCTCATGGCTTGGTCACAGACAGTGTAAAAGTGGGGAGGGGACAAAAACTGGAGACAAGGGACAGGTGCATTATTGCTGATTGGGGAGAACAGAGTTCCAATACTAGAGACTGGGTAGTTGGGTGACACCATTTTCACCCCTCCCACGCATGCACATACATGCCTACAAGCGTCACAACAATCCACCCCGGTAAGCTAAGCAGCACCATCTAGTGGAGAACGGAGCCATTACACTAAGCCCCACTCAGCTGGGCCAACCTCACTCTTCAGGAACACCACAAGTCTCCTCCGCCTGCTTAGTTTACAGACTATAAAATGCTACATAGTTTGATTTCTAGAGAAAAATGATGTATCTTTAATCATATTTCAGTCTGTTCACTGGTCCATCTATTCAATTTTTTTCTTCTTTTCACTTCTTTTTCTTGAACACAGAAAGAACAACTTTATTTTTATTTCCAACTTTTATTAAAAATACTTCTCTTTAAATTTTTTCTGCTATATTTTCTTTGTAAATTTTTCAAATTCTATTTTACTTCCATCATTTCATTGTATTCTATTTCATTGTATTCATTTTTTCAAATTTTCAAACGTTTCCTTTTTTTCCCCTTTTTTCTCTAACCTATCAAGCTCCTTTCAACAACCAGACCAAAACACACATAGGATCTAACATCATTTATTTGATTGTGTGTGTGTTGCTTTTAATTTTTTAATTTTAATTTTTTTACCTTATTAATTCCTTTTCTTCCTTCAAAATGATGAAATGAAGGAATTCACCCCAAAAGAAAGCAGGAAGAAACAATTAGGGGCTTAATAAACACAGATACAAGCAAGATGTCTGAACCAGAATTTAGAATCACGATAATAAGAATACTAGCTGGGGTTGAAAATGGATTAGAATCCCTTTCTACAGAGAAAAAAAAAAAACAAGTAAAAGCTAGTCAGGATGAAATAAAAAATGCTATGACTGAGCTGTAATCTCGAACGGATGCCATGGCATCAAGGATGGGTGAGGCAGAGCAAGAATCAGCGATATAGAAGACAAACTTATGGAGAATAATGAAGCAGAAAAAAAGAGGGAGACTAAGGCAAAAGAGCATGATTTAAGAACTAGAGAAATCAGTGGCTCATTAAAAAGGAACAACATCAGAATCATAACAGTCCCATAAGACGAAGAGAGAGAAAAAGGGGTAGAAGGGTTATGTGAGCAAATCATAGCAGAAAAGCTTCTTAACCTGAGGAAAGACATAGACATCAAAATCCAGGTAGCACAGAGGACTCCCATTAGATTTAACAAAAACTGACCATCAGCAAGGCATATCATAGTCAAATTCACAAAATACTCAGTCAAGGAAAGAATCAAGAAAGCAGCAAGGGAAAGAAGTCCTTAACCTACAAGGGAAGACAGATCAGGTTTGCAACAGACCTATCCACAGAAACTTAGCAGTCCAGAAAGGAGTGGCAGGATATATTCAATGTGTTGAATTGGAAAAATATGCACCCAAGAATTCTTTATCCAGCAAGGCTGTCATTCAAAATAGAAGGAGAGATTAAAAAGTTTCCCAGACAGACAAAAATTAAAGTTGTTCATGACTACTAAACCAGCCCTGCAAGAAATTTTAAGGGGGACTCTCTGAAGGGAGAAAAGATGAAATTTAAAAAAAAAGACCAAAAGCCACAAAGACAAAAAAGGAACAGAGAACACCACCAGAAACTCCAACTCTACAAGTAACATAATGGCAATGAATTCATATCTTTCAGTGTTCACTCTAAACGTCAATAGACTAAATGCTCCAATCAAAAGACATAGGGTAACAGAATGCATAAGAAAACAAGATCCATCTATATGCTGTTTACAAGAGACCCACTTTAGACCTAAAGACACCTTCGGATTGAAAGTAAGGGGCTGGAGAACAATCTATCATGCTAATGGTCAACAATAGAAAGCCAGAGTAGCCATACTTATATCAGACAATCTAGACTTTAAAATAAAGACTATAACAAGAAATGAAGAAAGGCATTATATCAAAATTAAGGGTCTATCCACCAAGAAGACCTGACAATTATAAACATTTATGCTCCAAATGTGAAGCACCCAAATATATAAAGCAATTAATCACAAACATAAAGAAACTCATTGATAATAATACCATAATAGTAGGGGACTTCAACACCCCACTTACACCAATGGACAGATCATCTAAACAGAAAACCAACAAGGGAACAATGACTTTGAATGACACACTGGACCAGATGGACCTAACAGATAATCAGAACATTTCATCCTAAAACAGTGGAATACACATTCTTCTCCAGTGCACATGGAACATTCTCCAGAATAGATCACACACTGGGACACAAATCAGCCTTCAACAAGTACAAAAAGACTGAGATCATACCGTGCATATTTTCAGACCACAACTCTATGAAACATGAAATCAACCACAAGAAAAAATTGGAAAGATAACAAATACTTGGAGACTAAAGAACATCCTACTAAAGAATGAATGGGCTAACCAAGCAGTTAAAGAGGAAATTAAAAAGTACATGGAAGCCAATGAAAATGATAACACCCCAGCCCAAAACCTCTGAGACGCAGTAAAGGAGGTCATAAGAGGGAAGTACATAGCTATCCAGGCCTTCCTAAAGAAGGAAGAAAGGTCTCAGATACACAACCTAACCTTACACCTTTAAGAGCTGGAAAAAGAACAGCAAATAAAACCCAAAACCAGGAGAAGACAGGAAATAATAAAGATTAGAGCAGAAATCAATGCTATCGAAACCAAAAAAACAAAAAACAAAAAAAACAAAAAAAAAAAACAAAACAGTACAACAGATCAGTGAAACCAGAAGCTGGTTCTTTGAAATAATTAACAAAATTGATAACCCCCTAGCCAGTTTGATCAAAAAGAAAAAGGAAAGGACCCAAATAAATAAAATCAAGAATGAAAGATCACAACCCACACAGCAGAGATAAAAAAACAATAATAAGAGAATATTATGAGCAATTATACGCCAATAAAATGGGCAATCTAGAAGAAATGGACAAATTCCTAGCAACATGTAAACTACAAAAACTGAAACAGGAAGAAATAGAAAATTTGAACAGACCCATAACCAGTAAAGAAATCAAATTAGTAATAAAAAATCTCCCAAAAAACAGGAGTCCAGGGCAGATGGCTTTCCAGGGGAATTCTACCAAACATTTAAAGAAGAGTTACCACCAGGGTACCTGGGTGGCTCAGTCAGTTGAGCGACCGACTTCAGCTCAGGTCGTGATTTCACGGTTTGTGAGTTGGAGCCCCGCATCGGGCTCTGTGCTGACAGCTCAGAGCCTGGAGCCTGCTTCTGATTCTGTGTCTCCCTCTCTTTCTGTCCCTCTCCCACTCATGCTCTGTCTGTCTCTCTCTGTCTCAGAAATAAATAAACATTAAAAAATTTTTTTAAATAAAGAAGAGTTAACACCTATTCTCTTGAAACTGCTCCAAAAAATATAAATGGAAGGAAAACTTCCAAACTTTTGTAGGAAGCCAGCATTACCTTGATTCCAAAACCAGACAAACAACCCACTAAAAAGGAGAACTATAGACCAATTTCCCTGATGAACATGGATGCAAAAAATCTCAACAAGATATTAGCCAACCAGATCCAACAATACATTCAAAAAAGTATTCACCGTGACCAAGTGGGATTTATACCTAGGCTGCAGGGCTGGTTCAATATCTGCAAAACAGTCAATGTGATTAATCACATCAATAAAAGAAAGAACAATAACTACACGATCCTCTCAATAGATGCAGAGAAAGCATTTGACAAAATACAGCATCCCTTCTTGATAAAAACCCACAAGAATGTAGATAGAAGGAACATACCTTGAGATCATAAAAGCCATATACGAAAGACCCAATGCTAATGTCATCCTCAATGGGGAAAAACTGAGAGCTTTCCCCCTAAGGTCAGGAACAAGACAGGGATGTCCACTCTCACCACTGTTATTCAACATAGTATTGGAAGTCTTAGCCTCAGCTAAGACAACACAAAGAAATAAAAGGCATCCAAATCATCTAGTAGGAGGTCAAACTTTCAGTCTTCACAGATGACATGATACTCTACATGGAAACCCCAAAAGATTCCACCAAAAAATACTGCTAGAACTGATCCATGAATTTCGCAAAGTCGCAGGATACAAAATCAATGCACAGAAATCCGTGGCATTCCTATACACCAATAACGAAGAAACAGAAAGAGAAATCAAGGAATCGATCCCATTTACAATTGCACCAAAAACCATAAAATACCTAGGAATAAATCTAACCAAAAAGGTGAAAAATCTACACACCGAAAACCATAGAAAGCTTATGAAAGAAATTGAAAGAGACACAAAAAACTACAAAAATATTCCATGCTCCTGGATAGGAAGAATAAATATTGTTAAAATATCAATATTACCCAAAGCAATCTACATATTCAAAATATGTATCAAAATAACCCCAGCATTCTTCACAGAGCTAGAACAAACAATCCTAAAATTTATATGGAACCAGAAAAGACCCCGAATAGCCAAAGCAATCTTGAAAAAGAAAACCAAAGCAGGAGGCATCACAAGCCCAGACTTCAAGCTGTATTACAAAGCTGTAATCATCAAGACAATATGGTACTGGCACAAAAACAGACACTCAGATCCATGGAACAGAATAGAGAACCCAGAAATGGACCCACAAACGTATGGCCAACTAATCTTTGACAAAGCAGGAAAGAATATCCAATGGAATAAAGACATTCTCTTCAGCAAGTGATGCGAGGAAAACTGGACAGCAACATGCAGAAGAATGAACTTGGACCACTTTCTTACACCATACACAAAAATAAACTCAAAAGGGATGAAAGACCTAAACATAAGACAGAAAGTCATCAAAATCCTCAGGGAGAAAGCAGGCAAAAACCTCTTTGACCTTGACCACAGCAACTTCTTACTCAACACGTCACCAGAGGGAAGAGAAACAAAAGCAAAAATGAACTATTGGGACCTCATCTAAATAAAAATTTCTGCACAGTGAAGGAAACAATCAGCAACACTAAAAGGCAAACCAACGGAATGGGAGAAGATATTTGCAAATGACATATCAGATAAAGTGTTAGTATCCGAAATCCATAAAGAACTTATCAACTCAACACCCAAAAACCAAATAATCCAGTGAAGAAATGGGCAAAAGATATGAATAGACACTTTTCCAAAGATATCCAGATGGCCAACTGACACATGAAGAAATGCTCAATATCACCCATCATCGGGGAAATACAAATCAAAACCACGGTGAGGTACCACCTACACCTGTCATAATGGCTAACATTAACAACTCAGGTAACAGATGTTGGCGAGGATTTGGAGAAAGAGGATCTCCTGTGCATTGCTGGTGGGAATGCAAACTGGTGCAGCTACTCTGCAAAACAGTATGGAGGTTCTTCGTGTATACACACACACACACACACACACACACAATGGAGTATTACTCGGCAATCAAAAAGAATGAAATCTTGCCTTTTGCAACTATGTGGATGGAACTAGAGGGTGTTATACTAAGCAAAATTAGTCAGAGAAAGACAAATATCATATGATTTCACTCATATGAGGACTTTAAGATACAAAACAGATGAACATGAGGGAAGGGAAGCAAAAATAATATAAAAACAGGGAGGGGGACAAAGCATAAGAGACTCTTAAATATGGAGAACAAACAGACGGTCACTGGAGGGGCTGTGGGAGGGGGCATGGGTTAAATGGGGAAGGGGCACTAAGGAATCTACTCCTGAATCATTGTTGCACTATAAGCTAACTAACTTGGGTGTAAATTAAATAAATAAATTTTAAAAAAGAAAGAAAGAAAAAACTAAACACACTCACATACAAAAAAAGAAAAAACAACCTGGGGGAAGGTTGTGCTGATAGTGCAAACCCTGCTTCAGATTCTCTGTCTCCCTCTCTCTCTCTGCCCTCCCCTGCTCACATGCTCGCTCTCTCTCTCTCTCAAAGTAAACATTAAAAAGTGTGGGGGAAGGTATATAAACTGTATATGAATTACAATCTCAATTTGTAGAGAATATACATTGAAAAATACTGACATAGTCCACCAAGTTAACCATGATCTTCTGAGTAATAAATTATTTTTCTCTTTCTACCTTTCTGTGCTTTTAAAATATTTTATAAGGAGTAGTATTGCTTATTTTAAATGAGCTATAACTTACATAATGTACACAAATCTCAAGCATACAATTAGACTGTTATTTCTATGTGTATACACACAGGTGGCCACCATCTGAATCACAACTATTTTCATCTCCCAACATGCTCCTCCCACATCCCCTTCCAGTTACTGATGCCCCATAAAAGTAATTATTATCCTGACCTCAATCATCATGCAGTACTCTTACAAGGGAAGAAATAATAAACTTCCTTCTTTAAATTATAAAAAATGTAAAGAATTGAAACAACAAAGTGTAAATATCTTATATTAACACAGATACATGCTCTTCCTTAAAGTACTGACTGCTTTCATGATTGTTCTGTGCCTGCAAAATAGATCTTCTAGAAAATGGCCACCATGAGAGAGGAATAATCTATGTGAGTTGAAGGTGAACCTTGAGGGCTCTGTAGGTTTGGTTCAGAACAGCAAGTTCTATCCTAATTGACACACACACAAAGTTAATATTCATATGAACTTACAGAGTTTTTCAGTTCCTCCAGAATGACCCTGCATGAACAGACTCCCCTTTGAGATTTCTGATAATTATCAAATCTCAGTGAGTGGAATTCTCTTGCTTTAAAGGTTTTTCACCTTCCCAACCTGGCCAAAATCTGATGAAGTAGAATTTTTAAAATTTCTATAGGATCCAAGAGAACTGACTACATCTCCTGTGTGAATAATTGATATAACAACGTTCTCCACAGAATGAGTTTCTGAAGCTTTCTTTCAGATTTAAACACTGGCATTAAGAGAGGTCTTCTTTTGTGTGACTAAGTTCAACGTAACATGGAGTTTGGCCTTTCCTCTCTAATGTCTCCTTAACGGACAGAGCTGGTCCTGTCAACATGGCATATTTCATAAACCTTGATAGAGCTGAAAACAGTTGTCAAAGCTCCTCTCTGATGTGTCTCATTAAGTTTCAATAATTTACTCTTCTAACTTTTCCATATGGAAGTGATTTTGTATAACTTCAAACATTTCAGGCTCTCTGTTCCTCTCTAGACTCTCCATATGTGCGGAGGTGTGGACAAGAGTTTCAGGGTGCATCTGAGCTTTACTCAGCTAGAAAAGAGGATGGTTCCCATTTATAGTGTGTGTCTCCATCATCCTACGAGTATGAGCCTTCTTTCAGCTGTGTGGTTTTGCTCACTGACCTCTACTCCGCGCCAGACCTCTTTTCCTCTGCACTAAACAACATTTGCTTTTCTTGATAGCATTATTTCTGGAGTTTCAACATCCTCCCTCCGACCCTGTCAGGTCCCCTGAGGGGCTTTTCTTCCCTTTCCCTTTACTCATAGTACCTTCCTTTTCCTAAACATGTTTTGGCCAACATTTTTGTTCTGTTTTTCAAATCTAGCTCCCTGACCCTGTTGGATGCATCAACCACACCCACCTCTGATCGCTGATAGATCTTCCAAGCTGTGTCCCCGCCACACAGGACATAGCTCTCTCTAAAAGCAAATCTCTCCCACGGCCAAAAACTAGCTCTGCCTTTGCCTCTCGGTGACTGCTCAAACAGTGTGCTCGGCTATCCCAATTACCTGTTTAACTCAGACTCCGTGGACTATTTGCTAGACATACACACTAAATGAGAGATAATTATTTTCTACATTCCCCCTTGGCTGTTCAGCCTTGTTCTCACATAATATTCTACCCATGTAACAAACACCTGCCCATTTTAGTAGGCTTACTTAATATATTCAGAATATATTCAGCACCTCAGTTTCCTTATTTTGAGACACGAGGAAAACCAGCTCACAGGAGGGGGTGGTGGGCAAAACAAGGAACACTAATTCTCCTCACAGAGTATCTCACACAGCGTCTGACACATAGTAGGAAGCGTTTCAAAATTAATTCTGTGACCATTCCTTTCTTTACGTTTTTTAAACAAAATGTTGACATCGCACGTGCAATCACACATGTATGCACATGCACACACACACACACACACACACACGCACACACACACTGGCATTAACCTCTCTGGACTAACCCCAAATTAAGTTGTGTCTCTTCTGAGCCATAAACCTTATTCTTTCTTCATTTTCTTCAAGTAACCATCAGTGATGCAATCTCTCTCCGCCCCTAAATTCATGGCCTGAGATTGCCTCCACAGCCGTGCTCTCTCACAAACTCTAGATTTATATAGCCTCTCTCTATCCCCACCGATAAGATGCCACCATGTGTTTTGGTCACTCCTCGACTTGACAAATGTAACTGTTGTCCAGATGGCCTAGTCTCCCTATGTGCTTCTCAAGTCTAGTAAATATTAGAGGCTGCTGCCAAGATTCTTTCTCCCTCTGGTCATTCTGATGCCTATTGTCGCTTTTGTATTCATTTTTCACAAAATTCAACACATCTACAACCAGGACTGAAAGCAAAGTGTCCTCTCAAACATGTTGGGTTACTTTTTATGTTCTAAATTTTTGCTTTTGTAGGGTGTTTCTACTCCTTCCAATTTTCTTTCTCGTTCTTCATGTACCACCTGAACTTTTTCCATTCATTCTATGCATTTTCCATTCTTTATTCAGAAGTGTTCCTAAAGTTCATCTAAAAATCCAATGATTCCTATATCATGATAAATCTTCAATAGATACTGTGTGGACTTTAAAAAATGAAATAGTGATTCTAGAGAAATCTTCCATATATACAATTATGTGTGTGTGTGTGTGTATGTATACACATACACATATTCATACATATACAATATACATATACATATACAGTATATCCCCACATATGTATATGTGAATACACATATTCATACATATACATATACATATACAATATATCCCTTTTTGGGGCATAAAAGGTATGAAAGAGTATGTATAGCTCGATCCTTTTGGGTGTACATGTGTGTGCATGTGCACACACAAAGAGAGAGACATATTTGCATATTTTTCTGCAAGCATACACAAGAAATTATTTTAAATGTTTACCTTTGAGGAGAGGGACCTTTTACTACTATTTGAATTTTCTAGCTAGGTAGGCATTTTAATTACTGTTTCCCTGATATCATCAGAAATTATCTGGACGGTGGAACTATAGGCAATTATTGTTTCTTTTCTTTATATTATTCAACTTATTAACATCTAAGAAATGTTACATTTAAAAAAAATAAAAGTAATGATGCCCCTACTCTAGAGGCTCCAGCCTGGAAAGGATTATTAGAAGAAGCTAACACAGGCCCACCACATCCTGAGATGTGAACATAATTTATTTTCAAATGTCAGGAGGCCTACCACGGTGTTCAGCACTGAGGTGGGAAAATAGAAATGCTCCAGGAAAATAAAAATGGATAAAAGCGCCTGTCCTCAAGTGGTTTCTGTAGGGTAACTCCTACAATCGATGGGAAACCCACTCTGTGACACGACAAAGAAAGCTTCAGAGGAAGTGACCCCTGGGTGGCGCCCTGTCAGTCAGGATGGGATAAGTTATGCTGCAGTAAGAAGTTAGCCGTGAAACCTCAGTGCCTAATACTGCTGAGGTAGGTCTCTTGCTTCTGTGAAGCGTATCTCCACAGACCTGGGCACCTCTCCACTTTTCCCGCTAAAGGAATCTTAGGATGGTTTGCCGTCTGCAAAATGGCAAATGAAGCAAGTTAGTCTTTTGGGTGTTCTCACTTTTCCTTTCTTCCTCAGTACGATTCGTTCTCCTTTCTCTTCACTGTTGACAAGTAGCTTCTTCACACCCCTTCTCTCCCCCCAAGGAATCCAGCACCCTCATACTCATGCTATGCATTTGAATAATGAAGCCCTCCCCACTCCAGAAAAAAACTGGTATAACCACACTACTTCCTCATGCTTCAGACTCCTACAATCCACCTTCCCAGAATCACAAGACTTATTTGAACTATGTCTCACTTTCGGCTATTCGAGAGGTGTAACGTAACACACAAATGCTGAAACTTGGCTCTTGCAACTCAGTGTTGGAAACAAACGGATGAAGGTCCCACTGAAAAAGAATCTGCCATGATTTGAAGCAAATACAGAAAAAGTATTCAATGAGCAGTGAGTATCCACTCAGTGGACGACCCCTGCCCCTCTCTCAACCAGTTCCAGTTTCCCTAGTCTAACATTCTAACATTGGGTGTACATTCTAACATACAGCTGCTCTCCGGAGCTGGAGTGAATACAGTTTTAGCAGACATGACACCGAGCGTGCTGATTGTTCTCTTATGTGTTTTCCAGGCCAATTCTTCCCTCTTCTCTGCTCTGCTTGCTGCATGGGAAGGTTCTCTGTGGATTATAGCACTCGTCTCCCTCACCCTCTGGCTTCAGCCGTAGGAATGACTAACATGCAATCAGAGAAAGGGAAAAGAAAAGGGTCAGGGCATTTATTCCTCCAGCTTTCTTCCTGCCTTGCCCATGGCTACAGCACTCATTGGTTCCAGCAACAAACACCTCTTCAGGCCTAGAAGTGGCTGGGCCCTGGCTTCTTCACCATCTTTTGCTGCTTTCCTTAACCCAATTCTCAACTATGTTGAATTATCCTTTCATTAACCTCTCTTCAATTACCCCTTAAGTGTAACATGTGTTTCCTATCAGGATCCACCCATCTCGGCATTTCAGCCTTCTCCCAGGAAGTCAGGTCAACCCAAAGAAGCAAAATGAATTCCTCTATTGGAACTCTTGTACATTGTTGGTGGGAACATAAAATGACGTAGTCACTATGGAAAACAGTACAGTATTTCCTCAAAAAATTAAACATAGAGGGGCACCTGTATGGCTCAGTAGGCTGAGTGTCTGACTCTTGATTTTGGCTCAGGTCATGATCCCAGCATCATGGGATTGAGCCCCGTGCCAAGCATAGAGCCTGTTTAAGATTCTCTCTCTCTCTTCCTCCCTCTGCCCCTCTCCCCCACTTGTGCTTGCTCTCTCTCTCACTCTCTCTGAAATAAAAATTAAATTAAATTGAAATTAAACACAGAATTACCAGATGATCTAACAATTCCATTTCTAGGTCTATACCTGAAAGAATTGAAAGCAGTGAGTCAAGTATTTTAACACCCATGTTCATGACAACATTGTTCACAATAGTCAAAGGTGAGAGCAACCGAAGTGTTCATTGACAGATGGGTGGATAAACAAAATGTGGAATGTACATACAATGGAATGCTATTTACTCTTTAAAAAGAAGGAGATTCTGACACAGGGCTACAACAGGGATAGACCATGAGGATAATATGCAAAGTGAAATAAGCCAATCACAAAAGCACCAACGATTCCACCTGTGAGGTACCTAGGATAGTCAGAAAGGAGGATGATGCTCGCCAGGGGCCGGGGAAGGAGGGATTGGGAAATTACTGTATGATGGGTATGAAGTTTCAGTTTTGCAAAATGGTTCTGGAGATGGATGGTGGTGATGTTCGTACAAAAATGTAAATATACTTAATACCACTGAACCATACCATTTAAAATTATGGTTAAGACAGTTGATTCTATGGGGTGCCTGGGTGGCTCAGTTGGTTAAGCGTCCGACTTCAGCTCAGGTCATGATCTCACATTCTGTGAGTTCGAGCCCCGTATCGGGCTCTGTGCTGACAGCTCAGAGCCTGGAGCCTGCTTCAGATTCTGTGTTTCCCTCTCTCTCTGACCCTCTCCCATTCATGCTCTGACTCTCTCTGTCTCAAAAAAATAAATAAACGTTAAAAAAAATTTTTTAAAAAGACCATTGATTCTATTTGTATTTTATCACCATTTAAAAAAATAAAAATGAATTTTCCTGCACCCCAATAAATAAGCTTTTGCTCACAAAAGTAAGCATCAAGTGTAGTTAATTGAAACAACTCCATTGGAAAAATTGAATAGGTAAGTCTTCCTACAAGCTTTCACCAGGACTAGGACTCCAACTGGACTAACGTGTCATTCCAGGAAAGCCAAAAACCAATGCCATGTGGAACCCCAAGAACGTACCTATTTATACATAAAGGCTCTGCACCAGAACCGAATGCTGCTCTCATGCAACAGAAGCGAAGCTATGGGTTCCATGTTCTCCTCCAGCAGCCTCGTTTGAGATCGAGCTCCTGGCCCCCAAAACAAGGCAGCCTTCTTCACTTCCTTCTCCACCTGGATAGAATAAAAGCCAGAGGGGTCTGAACCAGGACCCTTGCTTTTAAGGTGTTTTCGTTTTGTTTTTTTTAATTGTGTCCCTATAGCCATCCCTTGTTAACCCTTCAGTTCCTGGAATCCATGGCATCCTCTATTTTTATTCTGAAGCCCAGGATCCAGTCACAAGTAGACCTAGGATATACAAAGCCTGATATATCTCATTACACAGTAGGCACAAAAGGTCCAGACTGGAAGGAGGCCCTGGTCCTACTTCCTGGGTGATATAGGGCTAGAAAAGCCCAACTGTAGTTAATTGAGAGAAATCTCCATCAGACAGACAGCAGGAAGACAAGTAATAATCTAGACCCATGATTCTCAAAGTGTGGGTCTCAAGCTAGCAATACCAGAATTACTTGGGAACTTATTAGACATGCAGATTTATGAGCCCTACCCCAAATCTGAATCGGAAATTCTTGGAGGGGGCCCAGAAGCCTGTGGTGTAAGCCTGTACAAGCCCTCCACCTGATTCTGATGCCCACCCAAGTTTGAAAGCCACTGGTCCACACCCACAGGTTTGAACCTAAGCATTTATAAGCAGTGCAAATCCCCACGCCCAATTCCAGACAGTCTGACTTAGTAAGTTAGAGGCACAGTTGAGAAACAGCACTGCAGACTAGCAAGCTGTGTGTAAGAAAGTGAGCAACAGGAGGTACTGGTAGGCAGGCAACCTTAGTGGGGAGGAATCAGGGGACAGACTTTATTCTGCGGACAGTAGGAAAGTTGGTGGGTGATGGCCCAGCTCTAGTCCCAGAGCTCTGGAGCCAGACTCATGCTCCAAGGAGGTGGGAGGTGGAAGAAACAAGGAAAAGGAGAAAGTGGAAAAGGTAAGGAAGGCCTGAATTAAGGCATTTAGTGCCCGGGGACAAGATAGAGATTCAGCCAGCAAAACTGGAAACACAGCTCCCCAAATTTAGTCTTAAGAAGGCGCAGTAATCAGGCCAGCAGCGGATCTGAGGCAAGCCACCCCAATGATGAATTCAAATTCCTGCTGAATGAGCTCAGCCGGTCCTTGGAGCGGAGGCAGGGGAGTACCTGGTAGCTCAGCCCGGCTTCTCAGCTGGGATCTACCTGGGCTGAGAGAGAGCCACGGAGCTGGGGAGCAGGCACGTCCTGAAAGCTGTGTGCTGGGGACGATGGGGGGCTGACAAGCCTTCTAGCTCAGAGTTAGCACTGCGAGTCTCATGACGAATGTGCCGTGGTTTCTCTTCAGTCTTAATTTAAGGTCATTTATGTTCATTTAAAACATTTTTACCAGGCAAACAACCAGAGAAATTCATCACACCCATTAATAAGCAGGTTATCACGCCTGCACGGATAATATATATGCCCCCTACACACACCCAGACTGAGAGTTTATATGGCATTGACAAACATTGACTCTTCCAAAGGAGGTTTAGGTTCAAATGTGACAGTGCTTTTCTATTCTCTCACTTTTTCCCCACAGGTTTGCCTCTTTCTCTACATTTCAAGTCACAGGAGATGCCACGGTGCAAAGTCTTTCTTCTCAGGTCAACTCTCTTTCATACAGATAGACCCCCTTTCCGTCCCATTGGTTATTCTGAACTCCCACTTCCCTTCAGGTACCATGAGTCCTAGAATAATCCTTGCTACCTCACAAGTCAGTTATGTATGTAATACAAGAAGGTTTTTAATGTAACTTGATGGCACTCATTGATTTTTCTTTAGGATTATACACCAATAGAATTGTAGCAATAACTTCTATATTATATGCTACACACACACACACACACACACACACACACGCACGTGCGCGCGCGCGCGCACACACACACACACACACACACACACACACACACACCAAGCTTTCACCCGAGCCTCATTTTAAAGCAGAAGGTTCCTGAGCTTGTGACGTCTTAACCCAAAGGGTCAGGGCTCCAATGGGAAGAACATGAAATTCTTTGTCAGCCTAGATGGGTAGAGACTGGGGACACAGAGAGACTTCCACACCCTTCAAATTATATAAAAAGGGAAGCCACTTTATTTTTCAGTGAATACACCAACCTTAAGGTCCCAAATTTCACTGAAGCTCCAGGAGGGACTCCAGGTTCTCTGACCTATCAGGAAGGCTATTTTAGGTATTTACCGTTTGCCCCACAAAATGGCTCTCTCTTGAGCTGCCTTAGACGGGACAGAGGCAGTTGCAAAGTGTCTTCGTCAGAGGAATGGCTCTTCATCTCCAAGAAAAACGGAAAACGCTAGCCTGCAAAGAGTTTCATCATGTTAATAGAGAGATCACGTTGCTGTGTTTCCACAACTGTGGCATCAATTTTGACAAAAAAATCTGCTTCAGAAATCATACCAAACACAACACCGCCTCTGAAAGGCTTCTCTCACAGGCGGCAAAAGTCCTGGAAAGCTCACGTCGTCTAGATTGAAGAGGCAACCGATAAGAGACCTCCCTGTGCCTGCCTCGTCCCAGGTTGCCTGCCTAGAAGGAGCCGTGAGGGAGTGACATCCATCAAGCCCAAATTGTCCCAGAACCTCCAAGACAGCGTGATCTTCACGCAGCATCTGTTTCTTCCTGCCGACGAGCAGCGCTGATGAACTACCAAGGACACTAAGGTCTAATTGCTGCTTTTTAATATCTGGGGTTGGCTTTGAGGATTCCCCAGTTCATTGTGGGGAAGGACAATTCTAACACCCAGCCAGGCCCTGGGTAAACTGTAAAATAAGGGCAGGTATCTTGGCCTTTGACTCTTCTCTTGCTGCCACCATTTCCCAGATTTGTCCCGGCCTGTCATCTTTCCCCAGTGACCTCATGGCCTCAACCTCACTTACTTCCAAGTAGTCAAAACATACTCAGCACAAGTAATGGTTAAAACAGCACAGAGTGGTGGTTAAGAGCAGAGACCATGGAGTAGAACGCCTGAATTTAAATCTGGCCTGTCTACCCTCTAGCCATGTGAACTTGGACAGTTTACTAAAGTCTTCTGTGCCTCAGTTGTCCCATAGTAGAATAGGGACCATGAGAGTAATAGTATCCACCTCATTTGTGGTGAGGATATTTCTAAACACCAATAGTGGGTAAGTGCTTGCTAAACAAATGGCAACACACATAACAAACCAAGAAGCACAAAGCCAGCACCTATCATGTGCCCCATGGGGAACGGGTGCTATGCAACACACACCAACTGGAGGTGTCAATGCAGCATGGGCTCGTGCCCGTCAGGGAGCTCTACGATGAGCATTTCATCTCCTCTGAAGATGGCAACTCTCCCAATTGCCATCAGCGTCTTGGTCATGGGCGTTCACGCAAATTGTCCCTCTGCTTCAGTCCTAAGCATTCGCTGCTGTCGCTCTCCCAGGCTGACCTTGGGCCCACTCTTTTCCCAAAGCCAATAAAGAGGCCATTAAGTCATCTAGGAGAGGTGCGGTCCCGAGTTGGCAAGAAGAAGGAAAAGCCGGGCGCTCCAAAGCACATGCACACGCTCACGGCCAATGTCCTCTCAGATCTGCCCCCTCCACACCACGTCACTTCCAATCACCTCTCCTTGCCTTTTACAAGAGGCGTTTGATTGGAAACTGGGCTGTGAGACAGAACTAAGCACGGCATCAAAACTCCACATAGAAGCTGGTTTCTCTACACGTACATGTCAGCCAGTGAGTCTGAAGGCGCATTGTGTGCCCCAGGCCAGGCTAGGTCTCGTGGAGGCCACAGACAGAGCACAAGACATGGTGGCCACCAACCACTCTCCAAGGAGTGCAGGGAAACATGAGGCCGGGGAAACTGTGTCGAATGTCCTCGGGGAGTTCGGAAGAGAGAAAAATAAGTTAGTGCAGGTATAAGGGGTGCAACAGTTGTGGGGGGAATGGAGTTGAAAATGTATTTGAAATAGCTGGAGAAAACAGAGGGCGTGAGGCTTTAGGGGCAGAATCTAAAATCCAACATCCATCACAGCGTGTCTATGGAACAGCAAGATCAGCCCACCCACCGTGGAAGACGGAATCTGGAAGTAGTGGGAAGAAAAGACGGATGGAAAGGGCTGCCATCCATTCACAAAGGGCCTTTGAAAGCTCAGCTAGGGAATCCAGATTTGATTAAGCACTAAATGAACAAGATATTCTTTTCTACGAGCTCTCCTGGAAGCTGGATAAATACGTTCCCCACCAAGACCTCTGGGAAAATCTGTTGTTCTCAACTCAAAGCTCCCCCTTCTCTTTTCTGCTCTGCCTTTGCTTATCCTTCCAGGCCGGGGCCTCACCTGGTCTGTTGCAAAAGGCTCTCAACTGGCCACTCTCCCGTACCATTCTGATCCATCCCACACCAGCTGTGAGGTCCGCCTCCCTAAAGCTCAGATCTCATCAAAAGCCCATGTAGTGGCTCCTCACTGCCAATTAAATGATACCTCAACTCCTTGCTCTTGAATTTAAGGCCATTTGAGCTCCGGCCTCAACTTCCTTTCCCCATTTGTGATCCTGTTTCTTCATACTGTAGTCAGGGACAGATTAGACAGGGGCACTTTCTACCTTCACCGGCTTGACCGTATGCAAAATGGTCTCCCTAGAATGGTCTTCCTGGCTGCAAAACCAGGTAGGAAACAAAGTGTCCTGAGACCATGGAGATAGATACAGTCTGTGCAAGCAGAGGGGCTAAGAAGTGTCCCAGGAAATATGGAGAGGACATTCAAGCAGGTGTGTGTGGGTGAGTGTGTGTACGTGTGGTTATGGTTGTGTGTTTGCACACAGGCAACGCAGCCTAGTGGCTATGAGCTCTGAAGTCAAGCAAATTGATTTCACAGCCCATGCTGTAATGACTTAAATAAAGTACTTGACCATTTTATGCCTCAATTTCCCATCTAGAAAGTTAGGCTACTAACAGCACCCTACTCTTAAGGTTGCTATGAGAATTATTTTTTTTTTCAACGTTTATTTATTTTTGGGACAGAGAGAGACAGAGTATGAACGGGGGAGGGGCAGAGAGAGAGGGAGACACAGAATCAGAAACAGGCTCCAGGCTCTGAGCCATCAGCCCAGAGCCCGACGCGGGGCTCGAACTCACGGACCGCGAGATCGTGACCTGGCTGAAGTCGGACGCTTAACCGACTGCGCCACCCAGGCGCCCCGGTTGCTATGAGAATTAAATGAGATAATGTACATCAGCATATAGCACAGCACTAGGTCAACAGTGAATGCTGTACACGTGCTACCATTCGTTCTAGGCAGAATTCAGCAAATAAGAGTGCAAACAGGCAAGCATATTCCTATTTCCAAATGTCTCCATATGTACTATTTCTCTTCTCTTTCACTTTCCCAAAACTACACCCCTCCAAGTTCTTCTAGAATCTTCTTTCATTGCCTTTCCAATCCTTAGCTTCCCATTAGATGTTCCTCTTCACCTGACCCTATCTAGCCCAACACCTTCCATTCATGTTTTGTAGGAACTGCCAACATGCAGAGTGAGTGAAAGAAGATAGTTTAGGGCCGGCGCCTAGTGGTGAAGGCAGGGTGGGAGGTTTGGATGTGGAAGATGTTAGCGGAAAATTGGCATCATTAAAACAAATGAGCTCTCTGAAGAGAGAAAATGCAGAGAGAGAAGCCAAAACCTGAAATGGAAGCTTTAGAAATGTGTACCAAGAATCAAGAGACCTGCATGAGAAGACAGGACTCTCCCTAGGATCCCGCTTCCTCCACTCCCTTACATGGAGGCTCATCGCCAACGTGCTGTTCTTGGCCCTCCCCTTCGCACTCACCACACTTTTCTGGCTTATTCTGTTACATCAGATGACACCCATATCTCTGATATCTCACCCCAGTGTCCAATTTCACCCTCAGTTCCCTGGCCTAGAAGTCCAACAGATACATGGAACTGAACCCAACCTCCATATATGTTGAAATGCAATGAAAGTAGAGAGAGGTGGTCCGTAGTGTCCAATTCAAATTTTTTCTTTCAAGGCAACCTACAAAGTGAAGTAACAGCAAACACGTTTTTCTGTATGGCTGCTCTATTTTCAAATGCAGTAACGTCCAGCATAACTTCAAATACAGTCTTCAGAAGGTGTATTGGACCAGGCATGGCAGATTTTCTTTCTTTCTCTGTAAGAGAAACTTTAGGCACCCATGAGAAAGAGAAGCCTCGGCAGGGATTCAGATTGCCGGATTGCGTGGGCAAAAGAATCAAACCGAATAAGCCAGTCTCACCAGGGAAGCAGCTCTCAGATTTCTTATAGCCCAATCTTTGCAAAATATCCTTTCACAGCTAGCTAGGCTCTGTGCGTACATTTACAGTAAAGTACACGTGTCTTAAGGACACAAACTGGTAAATTTTTACAGAAGTGAAAAATTTACAGTGTGGCTACCACATAAATCAAGACCATAGAATAATTCCAGCCCCCCAGCTGGTTCCTAGCTGCCCTTCCCCAGTCAATACCGCCCTCATCCTGAGGCCAGCAGCCCTGTGACTTTTATTATCAGGACTACGTGTGCCCACTCACAATCACCTAACTTGAGCCATCTAGTATGGAACTCAGTTGTTTCTAGCTTTTTTTTTACTCAAAATCGTGCCAGATTCGTTTATATTGTTGTGTATCTCAGTGGTTCTTCTTACTGCTGTGTTGTATTCCATTGTACGGATGCCACAATTTATTCATCCCTTCTCCTGCCAATGGACATTTGGTTTGCTTCCAGTTTTTTGCTACGGTGAGAAAGCTACTAAGAACATTCTTACACATGTCTTTAGTTGGTATGCACTGGTTTCTCGTGTGTGTGTGTGTGTGTGTGTGTGTGTGTGTATGTGTGAGTAGAATTTCTGTGTCATAGGGGAGGCACATGTTTGATATTTTCAGATACTGCCAGAGAGTGTTCCATAGCAGCCAAACCTTTCTATTCTCCCACCAGCACTGTTGGAAAATTCTAGCCACTCATATCGCCATCAAGATTCAATCATAATCCCTCCCCAACTTCATTTATAGCAAAAGAGTTCATGGCTTTGGTGCTAAGATTTTCAGAATCAGGTTTTCTTTCAAACATCATCTGTCTTCTAGAAGGAGAGTGTAAAGATTTCCTCTCATCTACCAAAGAGAAGGAGGTGATTATGTTTTACAGCGTTTTATTCTGCAAAGGTCTTGAGATGCTTCTGTAGAGGCGTGCACCTACACAGAAAAATACAGAAGAGAAATAAAGATATGTAGAGCACCAACCTGATTTACTAAACTCCTGGCTTAGGAAAGTGTTCTAATCTGGTCCCTATTGCTGGTTAAATAACACCACTTGGTGACTAGAAGGCAACTGTCTTGGAAGGCATCATTGCTCACATAAGAGCAGACATCAAGCCAACAGGCTGGAGGGACGGCCAGGGAGGCTACTTCCCAGCCTGCACCGTAAGCCACTCTCTCGTGGATTTTGGCATAAGTGGGCTTTTTGTTGTCATTAGGAGTGTTCCTCCCCCTGGCTGTTCAGAAGTTTCAGATGAAATTTTTCTGATGTTTTTTAATGAAAGATGATATTTGCTTACCCATCGTAGGAGATATTTCCTCGGCAGGAATGCTGTCGAACATGTTGCATTCACAACATGACACAAAGTCTAAAAATCACAGAGAGACTAATTACTGGAGGAAAATTACACCAAAAGACCTATTTCCTCGTGATGAAAATGACAGCCTGGTGCCCCGTTACCTGGCCTGATCGGGCAAATAGCCTGTGCAACATTGCTTTAGCGCTCGGCATTACAAGCCACGGTAGAGGAAGGAGGCGCTTCGGGCCTGTAAGCAGCTCAGCGAGAAATCAAGGTGAGCTGTCAGTTAAGTGAGGTCTAATTATAAGTCTCATTTCCAGTATTTATGGATGTGACAGACAGTAGCCGGGGCTTACCTGCATCTAGACATGGGGCCGCTTCCGCGAGTCCTTCTCTCTTTATGCCAACATCTGAATTATCCTCCGGAAGCTGTGACATTGACTGCTGACAGCCAGGACCTGCCGCAGCCAACAGTGGGAAACGAGGACCACCCCTCTTAGCTCACTCGGCTTTGCCTCTTACCACCAGTTCCTAGTACCGAAAGGGTCTATTCTTCTCCCCATCAAAAGCCCACGTAAAATGATAGAAAGGACTCTTTTCCTCTTTGATATGAACTTAAGTCACTTCAGATCACTTGCCTTTCCAGTCACAAAAGATCACGTGTTGTATGATTACCTTTATATGAAATGGCCAGAGTAGGCAAATCTATACAGGCAGAAAGTAGATCGGTGCTTGTCCAGGGCTGGGGTGGTTGGAAGGAAATAGAGGGAAGCTGCTAATGGTATGGGGGTTTTTTTGGATGATGAGAACGTTCTAAAATTGACTGTGGTGATGGTTGCACATATCTGTGAATATACTAAAAACCACTGAATTGTACACTCTATTTTTTTATTTTTTATTTTGAAAGAGAGAGAGAGAGTGAGAGCATGAGTGGGGGAGAGGGGCAGAGGGAGAGAGAGAGAATCTTAAGCAAGCTCCATGTTCAGCCCAACACAGGGCTGGAACCCACGACCCTGGGATCATGACCTGAGCCAAAATCAAGAGTAGGACACTCAACCGACTGAGCCACTCAGGCGCCCCATGAATTGTACCCTTTGAATGGGTGAGTTGTATGGTATGTGAATTGTACACCAATAAAGCTGTTTTCAAAAATCACTTCTTTTTATCTGTGGTCTTTTTCCCAAATGCAGAAAATTTCAGGTGTCCAAGAACAGGTGAGGAAGTTTGGGAGTGGAGAGCAGAGAGGGAAGAGGTGGAACCATTTTGTTCCCCTGAAATCACAAAAAGGCCAGTCTTGGTAATTCTATTAGAAAGGGTGGGGGGGGAATCTTGCTTGATATTAATTGGTGTTGCTCAAACTTTTCAAACCCATTTCAAACCCAGAACCATTTTTGATAGACATAAGGTCTCATGACTTCCTTTGAGCAACTTTAAATTTCAAAATAAATTAAAAGATACAAATACAGGCAGTTTTAGCATGACCTCTCAGAGATGATTCTACATCTGGAATCACGATACAGAGTGAGCATTACATTTTGTTTCTAAAACTGACTGTAACTTTCTCTTCATATCATGTCAGAGCTGGAAAAGACTTTAAGATATTCCCTTCACCTTTAAAGATGTTCATCTGCCAGCCATGCACTGGGACCTGGGCTTGAGATAACAGGAGAACAGGGGCTTGAATCAGGTTGAGAAGTACAGAAGGAAGAGAAGGAGCTACTGGATATTTCTTTGCTGGGGGAAGAATAAATTTGAGCAGAAAGGGGTTTAGAAATAGAATGGGAAATACAAGTTGAGACATGACCATACTCTAGGATATCAACTTTGGGAATACTTTAGTCAAGTACCCACCGCTGGCTAGGAAACCATGAAATTTTATATTGCCTCAGAAATTGACAACATCAAGGAATTGTTATTAGTTTTTTGTAAGCACGATAATGCTGGTGTGGTTATGCCTTTTAAAAGAACTCTTGGGTGCCTGGGTGGCTCAGTCGGTTAAGTGTCCAACTCTGGATTTGGCTCGTGGTTTGTGCATTTGAGCCCCGCGTCTCGCTCTGCACTGACTGTGGGAGCCTGCTTGGGATTCTCTCTCTCTCTCTCTTTCTCTCTCTCTCTCTGCCCCTCCCCTGTTCATGTTCACTCTCTCTTTCAAAATAAATAAATAAACTTAAAAATAAAAGAACTCTTATCTTTTAAGAAATGCATACTGAAATATGTAGAAACAAAATTATAAAATACATGGGATTTGCTTCAAATAAATCCCAATAATCTTTTCCAAGAGGAGCAGGACAACGTACAGATGAAAGAGGTGTGGCCATGAGTTGATAATTGTCAAGGCTGGATGATGGGTACACAGGGATTCATTCTGTCATTCTACCTACTTACACGTATGTTTGAAATTTTCCATAATAAAAAAAGAGTTTTAAGAAAAACAATGCTCCCAACCACATGGAAAACAGAAACTGGATGTATCCTCCTGCCTTAGAAAAATTAGAAAACCAAAAAAATATACATATGACACAATTGTTTTCAGACCTTGAATAATAGGCAATGCATGATGGCAAACAAACATAGGGGGACCTGCCATTGCCCCATTGTATTGCCTGCAGACAGTTTCCATGTGCCAGTACAGAAAGGGAGAACCCAAATGAAGCCCAGAATTCTCACTGGAATGGAGAGACAAAGATTGGAGTTCTTTCACTTCTTTCTCCGTAGAATACACAGAGCAAGGTAGTGGAGAAGAAAGTACTGGAGGGAGGGGGAGAGACAGACAGACAGACAGAATGAGAAAGAAAGTCCCATTGCATGTTTGAGAGGGAATTACCGAAGGTCAGTGAAGAAAACACTGGTTGAATGCTTCCGTAGGTTGAACACTTCCATAAACCACAACAGAAAAACTGAGTAATATATGGGACATGAGGTAGAGTCCCCAGAAGGGTATTGCCTTAGTAATGGAGCTCAAACAATCTAGACTAAAGGCACATTTGGAACTGATCTAACAAATCTTAAAAACAACGCTTGAAAGAATCAAACAGATTCCAAGCAATTTAACTGCATGCCAGAACAAAGTCCAACACATTCAAAGAAATACAAGGGCGCCTGGGTGGCTCAGTCGGTTGAGTGCCCGACTCTTGATTTGGCTCAGCTCATGATCCTAGGGTCGTGGAGTCGAGCCCCCAGTCCTAAGATTCTCTCTTTCTCTTTCCCCCTCTACCCTTTCCCCAGATCACACACTCTCTCTCTCTCTGTAAAAAAAAAGAAAAAAAGAAATACGACCAAAGCCAAAATGCAACAGTGTAAATTCACAATGTCATCATCCCATCAAACATTCCCAGGCATGTAAAGAAGCAGGAAAATATGATCCATATCCAGGGGAAAAATGAATCAATGGAAATGGAGCAAGAAACAACAGAGATGATGTAATTAAGAGATAAGCACGTTAAGACAGGTATCATAAATACGTTCTAAACGTTTAAGAAGGTAAGAAGAAAACATGAACATGAGGAGAGAGGCAGAAGATGTAAAAAGAAGTAAATGAAACTTACAGAGATGAAAACTGCAAGATCAGAAAAAACTTTTTAAATTCACTGTAATTGGAAAGGCACTGAAGAAGTGATCAGTGAATTAAAGACATCGCCGGAGAAACTATCCAAAATAAAGCACAGAGAGAAGAAAAGTTGAAAGAAAATGAACAGGGCATTGGTGATCTGTGAGACAACATCAAAAGTCTAGCGTACTTGGAATTCAGGACAGCAAACGTGGGGAGTTAAAAACTATTTGAAGAACTATTAGCCAAATTTTTTTCAAACTTGCTGAAAGCAGTAGATTTACCAATCCAACAAGCTCAATAAACCCAAAGCGAAATAAACATGAAGAAAACAACCCCAAGGCTCATTTACAAAATTACAGAAAACCAGGGCTGAAAAGAAAATCTTAAAAGCAGCCCAACAAAATAGATACATTATATACCCAGGAACACAAATAAGAATTTTCCTGTGAAAATCCACGCAAGCCAAGAGGCAATGGATAAACATATTTAAAGAACTGAAAGAAGGGGGGGGGGGTAAATGTCAGTACCCTCCAAAGCTATTTCAAACCTGAAGGTGAAGAAAGACTTTTTCAGACAGACTAAAGCTGAAGCATTCACAAAAAGCTATGTGGATGTTAAAGAGAGCTCTTGAGGCAGAATAAAAATGGACCAGATAGATGCCAGATGGAAACTTGAATCCGCACAAGTGAATGAAAAACACCAGGAAAGCCTGTGATTCCCTCTGGGACGGCTCCTGCTCTTTGTCTCCACGTTGCTACCTCTGGCCAGAAGGACACCGGTCCTCAGGAAAACTCCAATCTCTGAATGACTTCCCACGTCAGCCTCTCTGCAAAGCCTTCCCTTACCACCCACGCTCTCATCCCCAACCAGGCACTCAGACGCCCTCTTCACTCCCCAGATCCCTGCACCTTCCTCACATGAGCTGCCAGTCACACTACTTTGGGATTGCTCACTGAGACTGTCCCCACCTCAGACTGTGGACATCTGGTGGCAGGACTCCCTCTTACCTTTGTGAGGAGCTCAACTGCTATTGAATGAATGAAGGTTGGCTGGATGGGAACCTGAGTGGAACATTGGCAAGGAGCAGCTCTCTGTCTGTATTTATTCACTTGTTGATTTTTTCACTTACGGAATGACCTCAAATTCATCAAGGAAACAGGGAGTTGATCTGTATTCTACACGTGAAAAAACAAGCTGGCATTTGCAACACCTCTCCCGTGATATAAACCACAAGCTCACCAAGTGTTTGCTTCATGCTATTTGAACTGCACACCAATTAAGACTTTCTGAGAAGCAGATGAGGTTATGGAGGAAAGGAGCCAAAGTGAGCAAAATCTGTTCCTTCATTAGAGTCAAACTGGATAAACACACATACATTTTTCTCATATAATATGAAGTCTGTGGCTCTCAACCCCCTACTGTACTTATATGTTTAGATTGTCTCAGAGGAAATTGTTTAACCTGCTGTACTGTTCCTTTATTTAAAAAAAAAAAAAGAAAAGAAACAAACATTAGGAGGTAAAAAAACATAAAGTTAAAATAATATCTCTATGCTATTTATAAGCTTGTTTCTGCATTTGTTTGCTGGGTTTTTTTCCACTTAAAGTACCTGCCTGAGTTATCAACATCCTATTTATTTAAATATGCAATAATTGCATACAGTGTTGACCAGCTCATGAGAGTCTCAGAAATAAAATACGAGACAAAAATTGCCAGTCACATTTAAAAGAAGTGCTAATTTCCATATTTTAAAAAAATGGATAGTATAACCTAGTTAAGAGGTGGATAGTACAGTTATTGGAAGTCATTTTTTCAATTTATTTACTTTAAAAAAAAAAAGTTGCTTACCTGCAACCCCTATCTCTAAGCCAGCTCCTTTTTGAAAGCAGAAAGCCACACTTTGTTTTTAAATCTTTTTCTCCTTACACCTTAAGCAGTATGATTATCCTCACACATTAAAAAATGAAATGCTTTGCTATTTGAACAGCAATCTTTCTGATTTTTTTTATTATTAAATGGTTTAATAATTTGAAAATAACTTCCTCTTTATTTATGATTATTAAATGTTTTCACAAGGTTGGCGAGTAAAAGTTTCAGAGAGGCGGGGATTTTTGTCTGCTTTTTTTATAGTTTTCTGTGAGTCCCTAGAGCCTGGATCAGGGCCTGGCACGGAGTCCATGTTATTACTCCCCAAATGGTGGAATGAATAAATGAATGAATGAGTGAATGAATGAATGAATGAATGAGTCGTGCTCAGCTGTGACAGCCCCAGAATCTTTCCCTCTTGGACCACCAGCCTTTGGAGTTAGCTTGGAAGTGATCTCTGGCCATCTGTTCTCGCTCATTCTGTCCACCTGATCTGTTTACAATATGTTAATGTATTTGATGATATTATCCACCTTTGACTAATCACTGACAAGTAGACCCCAATGATTATAACAAAGGGGAAGGAGCTGGAACGCAGTCACTCGCATTTGCAGAGACTTCCTTTACTCACGGGGCTCTCAGATTTCCCCACGACTTTCCAAACAGTCACGTTTCACCGCCACCAGGGATTCTGACCTCAAGCGTTTTCCTCGTTTCCTGGTACTGCTTTTCATGTGTTCTTGGGGGCCTGACCTGGAGAGTAACCCCAAAGCCAGACTATATCCCAAACGGAAGTATCCCTCAGCTAACCTAAGCCCTACCTAAACGCTAGAAACGCAGGCAGAGGGGGACCTAGACACCAAACCACAAGGGCAATGAGACACACGTTGAACTCAGTAACAGGATTCCTCCATATTCTGGCTTCCATTCGGAAGTATCCAGAAACCCTAATTCCAGCTGAGATGTGTTAATGGACTATATGGCAAGCATTTCTAAGATAAAAATGGGTATGAGTGAATGAGCACCTTTTTTAAAATGTTTATTTATTTATTCTTGAGGGGGCAGAGAGAAAGGGAAATAGAGAATACCAAGCAGGCTCCCCACTGTCAGCACAGATGCAGGACTCGAACTCACAAACTGTGAGATTATGACCAGAACCAAAATCAGGAGTCAGACGCTCAACTGACTGAGCCACCCAGGCGCCCCTGTATCAGTACCTCTTAAATCTCTGTAATGCAGAATACCAACATCGTTTGGACGACTTTTCAAAGCTGCCGACCCGACATTTCTATTAGTTGGTGGTAATGATGTTAATTTACTAAATATCATTTCAAACACCGTGCCCACTCATTTCTTTTTTTTTAACATGATCATGCAACCCAAAAAGTACATTTATTTCAACAAGGTTGTTTGGTTCAGAAGAGTTTTAAAGATCGTAGTCAAAGAAGATCACTTTTTGCTGTGGTTGCCAAAAACCCACCCATTTTCATCAGGAGATATTTCCACGCTGTAAATAAAATAAGCTTTTTAAAAGGACACTTAAGGCACCTTTGTTTCAGAGAAGTGTCCCCCATCCAGGTGCTCCTGGGTGATTCAATCCTTTAAGCCTCCGACTTCAGCTCAGGTGAATTCAGCTCAGGTCATGATCTTGCAGTTCATGAGTTCGAGCCCGGCGTCGGGCTCAGTGCTGACAGCTCAGAACCTGGAGCCTGCTTCAGATTCTGTGTCTTCCTCTCTCTCTGCCCCTCCCTGCTTGCATTCTCTCTCTCTCTCTCTCTCTCTCCCTCTCTCTCTCTTTCTCTCTCTCAAAAATAAATAAACATTAAAAAGAGAGAAGAATCCCTCCATCCTTTCAACGCATTGCTTAGAGAAAATATAAACTTGGGTATTTTAGGGTCTTATAAGCATTGGCCGCAGAGCCCTGTGAGATTTTATAGAGAAAGAGCTGTTCAGTACTCAGCACTAACCACCTTTCAGCATTTCCTTGTATCAGTAGAAAATACCATAGTCTTATAAGCTTCCTGTGAAAGACAAGAAGTTGGGTGTATTGTGTATTTATATATTATGTATTTTGCATTACACATTTTTGACATTTTTATGTGACCTACAGAATTTCAGCTAAACGAAGGTAAGAAGAAAATCACAAAAAAGTTATCCAAAATGATGACTGTTTGGTTCTAGAGTTTACTTCCCTAAGTTGCCTAAGAAATTCACTTTTTAAATCATAAAATTCCCACAAAAAGTGAATAATATGGGAATCTAAATCCACTTTCCAGACTTGCTTCCCCTGTAATATCTGTAATAGAACAATCCTGAATTAGCTGCTAGTTTCCATAATTCTTGTCAGCAAAATCTATCAGTAGTTCTAACTCTGATTATACACGCTGGTAATGTAATTAAACGTGTTTTAAGCCTATCTCTGATGTCAGAGTTTCAAATATAGCCACATAAATTTTAGCTATGAGTATTTCATACATAATTTATATATACAAATGTGTTTGCATGTGTACCTGGATTAAGTATAATAAATGTAAATTATATAATTTATATCTATATACGTTTAACTGTGTTTAGTTTCAATCAGACAATGGTTTGATATATATTTTTAATGAGGGAAGATCCTACTGCAATATTAAGATTTTGTGTTTTGCAGACTTCATTTCTTAGTATTTTTTTAATTAAAAAGACAAATACATTTCAATGTTCTTTTTAGTAAATGTTATGCTTCCTGTTCCAAAACAACCTTAAGTTTATAAATAAGAGTTAATGAATCCAAGAACCATGTTATTCCATGAGCTTGTGAACAAACGGTTTAGAGTCAAACTAGAATTCTTTCCAAGTTGGATTTTCACATGATACAGTTTATAAACAAGTTTTGGGGGTAGAGGGACGGCTTTTGTCTTGTTTTGTTTTTCTATATTTTTAATAAACAAAATTAAAACTCTGCCTTTGAAATGACTTAGAGACGAACCGGATTTCTAGCCCCTCGCAAAAACGAACTTGCACTAAATTGGGGATTTCTCGGCCCATCGAATGCTCATCCTCTGTTTGTTTTTCCCTTTGAGGGCCTTCCAGGCAGACAGGAATGGTTCTGAAACAGGCTGCAGCCACACGCGACGCTTCCCTCATTGGAGAACCAGGGAGCCGACATGGCATCCATTCCTGGGACCTTGATCGGAAATAGATCCTGAGAGAAGTGACACTAACCTTGGACTCTATCACACCGTAAATTGTCTCTTTTGTAACTGTGACAGACACTCCCCCCAGGTTGTCCCTTCCATTCGACTCCCATGATCACTTTATCCTTTCTCTCTCTGTTGCCAAGTGGAGTGGCGTTCCCGGAGTTTTGACACCTTGTAAAGACATTCCAGTGGATTCTAGCACACCCAAACAGATGGTGTGAAAGGAATACAGGGGAAGAAAATACAGACCTCTGCCAGATTCTCATGTATTCTAGGTAACATCGTGTTCCAGGAGAAGAAAAAAATAAAAAGGAACTGATATCATTGTTACTGCCTGCTTCCTGAGCCAAGCAACCATGCTTCTGCCAAAGATAACAACGTCTTTAAGACGGCTGCAGAAAGTCCTAACATTGCGTGAGGTAAAAGGACTAGACCTGAGAGGGGGCATACAACAATAATCTGTATTATTGATATACTGTGTTACAATGACACTCACACAAAACAGTTTTTTTCCCTTTTAGCTAAGAATGACATCCAGCTCAAAATAACATTTCGACTTCTTTTGCACGTCCAGTATGCTGGAAATCTCTACTGAGGTTCTTCTCTGAGGCTGGCATTGACTTTCGCCACACATTAAGTCTGGTGACATGAGAACAAAGTACATAAAATAAACATTAAGGAACAAGCAAATGTTTTTTCTTCATATACAACCATACACACACACACACACACACACACACAAAGTGTATGAAAAGATGTTTAATGTCACTAGTCTTTAGGGAAATGCAAATTAAATCCACAGTGAGATTCCACTCTACACCTACCAGAATGTCTAAAATAAAAAATAGTGATAATACCAAATTCTGGCGTGGATATGGAGAAACTGGATCACTCCTCCACTGCTGCTAGGAATATGAAATGGAAACAGTTTGGAACTTTGGAAAACGGCTTGGCAGTTTCTTGAAAAACTAAACTAGCAACTTCTATACAACCCAGCAATTATACTCCTAGGCATTTATCCCAGAGAAATGAAAACTTATGTTCACACAAAAACCTGTACACGAATGTTTATAGCAGCTTTATTAATAATAGCCCAAACTTGGAAACAACCAGATGTCCAAAGTGTGTAAACTGTAGTTAAACAAACCGTGGGGCATCCACACTGTGAAGGGAGGTGGGGTGGCTAAAAGGGGGCAGTAGGAGGGATCCTGGTGGTGATGGAAACGTTCTGGATCTTGACTGCATCCATATCAATATCCTGGCTGTGAAATTGTATTTGCAAGGTGATAACCATTGTGGGAAACCGGGTAAAGATTACATTGGACTTCTCTGTGTTATTTCTTATAACCTCATGTGAATCTATAAGTATCTCAAAATAAAAAGTTTAATTAAAAATATAACTCCTGGGTGTCTGGGTGGCTCACTCGGTTAAGCATCCGACTTCAGCTCAGGTCATGGTCTCATGATTCATGGGTTTGAGCCCGTGTCGGGCTCTGTGCTGACAGCTCAGAGCCTGGAGCCTGCTTCAGATTCTGTGTGTCTCTGTATTCTCTTTCTCTCTCCTTCTCTCTCTCTCAAAAATAAATAAACATTAAAAAATTTATATATATATATATATATATATATATATATATAAAGTCTTATTAATCTATGTGAGGACACAAAGGAAAATATGCATCTTTTGAATAGATAAATTTGAAGATTATAGTGATCCAAACAGATTGAAGCCTCCACATTAAGATAGATCATGACTGGGGCGTCTGGATGGCTCAGTTGGTTAAGCATCCGACTTCAGCTCAGGTCATGATCTCACGGTTTGTGGGTTTGAGCCCCGTGTCCGGTTCTGTGCTGACATCTCAGAGCCTAGAGCCTGCTTCGGATTCTGCATCTCCCTCTCTCTCTGCTCCTCCCCCACTCATGCTCTGTCTCTCACTGTCTCAAAAATAAATAAACATTAAAAAATTTATGGATCATGATTTATATATCTATATATATCTATATATATAGATATACACACATGTATACATATATGCATCACAGTAGATTACTTAGCTTTAGTAAAGAAAGGAGCCGCAGTCTCTTTATGACTTTGTGTCTTCATCAACTCATTTACAGAAAAGAAAATTATGGGTACTTTACCAAGGATATAATGGATGGATGATACAAATATCATTTAAGCAGCAATATGCTCTCTGGGTGGGCGTGCAAAGATAAAATTATTGAAGCGCCACTCTCTGGTCATAAATTTGGCTTGTCTAGAGGCCATGCATGCTCTCTCATCCACGTCCCTTGGGTCCAATGACATGAACTATTGAATGGCTCACCAAAAGTAAGGTACAGAATATCGTTTAGAGCTGGTATGTGACCCACACAGATATAAAACTCATGACCTTGGCCTCATTGCTTTTTCTGCTTGTCCATCACCCACTTATTATTTTGAGGGATAGAAAGGCCACATTATATGAGTAGGAGAAACCACCTTTTTGCAAGACCTCCGGTTCTTGAAATCCTTACCCAGGTTCTCATGCCCACGTCTGATTTGACATCTTGCCCTTTCTCCAACTCTGGCTCTTCTAGTCTTGTCCTCCACTTCTCCCTCAGTCTAACATTCTCCACTGACTCATCCCTTGTCCTCTCTTTTCCACACCCAGGCCCTGCCTCTGCCCCAGCTCAATTGCCCCTGTTTAGCTACTGATTTCTTTTTCTTGCATTTGGAACTTCCTTTCTCCACAGTTATATAACCAGAACTCAACCACACATAGCCCTAGCTAGCAAGGAACTTATTTTGCCCTTAAGAAGATGCTTTTAAGTCTACAAAACTCTATAAATAGCACTGGGTTTTTTTTCTTTTGGATTACATATGATAACCGCCCCCGCCCCCCAGCACCCTACAACACCTTTCTACTCTGGGACTTTGGCCAGAAAGGGTTGATGAGGACACATATCTTTCCAACTGCCTGCCCCGTATTCATCTCCCTTCTCCTTTCTACAAACTCCCCTTCCTCTTTCTGCCTTACCCAGACCTTCCTTGTGTAGAACTTCTTGATTTTTTGTTTCTTACCAAGTATTACACCACACGTTTTGGTTAGAATTATGCGCGTGTATGCATACATGCGTGCGCGCGCGCGCGCGCACACACACACACACACACGCGCTAGCAGCAGCAATAAACCTATTTTCAGGTAAAATCAATAAATGATAATCATCTTGTGCTACAGTCTCTACCTCTCTGTCCCAACACATATTCTCCTGTATTTTGGGCTCTATAAAACATAGAACTTGTCAGAGGAAGGAGGAGCTCAGGGAGGGGTCATGTAGGAGCTGAAGCCACATAACACCGTTTCCACCAGGGAAAGCTACGCAATGTGCTTCCATTGCTGCCCCTGACCGTCAGCACCAGGTCTTTCTCGCCCAGTCAGTGATGAACACAAACATGAAAAAAGCAAGAAAGCAAAAGAAGAAAAAAAAAAAGAACCTCTGGTTTTCAGCATACCTTCTTAGGCATGCAATGCCCACCAAATCCCTGCTTCATCATTTTACTTTGCTTTATTTTTCACTCAACCGTTTTATGGTCACTGTGACAACACAGTCTAAACAGGACCATTTAGGAAAACAAAATAACCAATAAATTAGTGAAAATTCTTACATGTAAAAATAAGACCACCCCCTTCCAAGAAAGCCATTTGTGTTTTTCACTCTAGATCACCTTCCCTGGAAAAGAAACTTGCATTATTTATCTGAGGCAAGAGATAGGCAACAAATTAATGATTTATGTGATCATAAAGTTGAAAATCGCATGTGTAAATCTTTCCAGACCTGGAGACTCCTCAAAAAAAGTCAGTCCTCAGAGTGAGTGCTTGGACCACAGACTGGTCCAACCCTCACTGGTCAACCGGTGATATATGTATTTCCTGTGGGATTCTGAGAACCCAGTGTGGAAGCAACAAATCAAATGAGAGGTGGTTATAAAATAGCTCAACAATTAAATAACTTCAGGATTTTGAGTTGCGTGCAGGAAATAATAGAAATTTGTTTTGCCTATAAACACCTGAGGGATAATGTGTCAGTAACTTATTGTATAAAAAACCTAATGGCTTAAAACAAGTCATTATTTCTCACAATTCTCTGGGTTGGTTGAGCTCAGCTGGACAGTTCTTCTGCTCCGTGATGTTGAAGCTGAGATCACTCATACGGTGGTATTCACCTGGGAGCTCAGCTGGGGCTAGGCCAACCAAGATGGCATCTCATCTTCCAGAACCCCTCTCCTGTGACTCTTCAGCATTTAGTGGTGGAGCCCAAGCTTCTTCATCTAGCAGCAGGAGCATAACAGAGAGACTGGAGCCAAGGTAGAGGCTAACAGACCTCTTAAGAGTGAGTTCCATAACTGGCCCAGTGTCACTTTTGCCATAGTCTATTGGTCAAAGCAAGTCAAGGCCAGGCCAGACCAGAAGGGAGAGGACATTGCTTCTACCTCTTGATGGGAGGAGGGACATGCATGTTCACAGATGGGAGTTTTGGGCCATCTTTGGGGGCAATCTACCCATCCTGGGGACAAGATGAGCTGGAGAAAATGCAGACTACCTCTCCTACAGTAAATATGCCACATTTAAAATGGTAATTTTAACTGATCTTGATAACATTCAGAAGTAAATAAAAATAATAATGCTCATTCCCTTGCGAACAGTATTATCTATTTTTCTAAGACTGTTAACAAGAACTCCTCACTGGCCTGCCAATAGGCCCCCAAATCCCCAGTGTCCGAGCCATTCCTTCGAGTTACATCATCTTCAGAAGCCCTACCTCAAAATGCAAACATCTCTAGCCTTGATCTAGTATCAACCACTAATGCCTTCGAGTGAACCAGAAATTAGCAACTAAGTGAGTAAGAGGTCTTTGAGGCAGAGTTCTTCATTGATAATCCATGGTTGGGCTTTGGGCATCTGAAAGACATTGAAATCACTTTCAAAATGTTGTGGTTGTTATGCACATTTTTCGTCAGTTTCTCAAATGGGGCAGACACCAAAAAGGTTAAGACTCGGTATACTAAGGTCATGGTCATGAATAAGCCTCACTAGGGAGAAGGAAACCTAACAGTTCTCTTTGGTGAGTACTTCACAAAGTAGGGCTTAATTGCCTTCTAATTATCGAACATCCTTTGCCTTTGTCTCCCCCCCACACACGGCATCTTTATATGTGGAAGGAAGGGTCTTCACTTCTGCTTGTATCCTCCACTGAGCAGAATCCTTTAGAGTCTTCAATGTGTATCTGATCTAGTTCTCGATTCATGTTCCTCAGGATCCTTCTAGAGGCTGAATGAGGCCAAGGAGGAGCATGCTTGAGAGGAGAACCCAAGGGCTGAGTGGGGTCAGGCTTGCCTCATTCAGACAGAGCAACACTACCTTTGACTCTGTCTTATGCTGACATATACATTTCCCCATGAAGAATGAGTCTTGAGGCTAAAAGAAGCTTGAGAATTACTAACAAGCCCAATGCCCTTATTTTCCAAGGAATTAAAAAATGGTGTTCAGTGGAATCTCCAAGTCTGGAGTCAGAGCTAGACGAGAACTATAACTTGTGTTTCCTGACACTTCATTCTGTAAGTTTTGTTATCAACACGTTACCTCCCCACCAAGGACCGACCCCACCACCTTCTCTCCAAACTCCATGGCATTTTTTCTCCCAAGCCACAAATGTCTGCAGTCAGGAAGCAGCCAGTTGATAAGTCAGGAACTTAGGAGAAATCCAGCGGGAAAGCAGCCTGAGCTGGGCACCAGAGTGGGATGTGGGATGGGAGAAAAGGAGAACTCCGAGGAGCCCACAGAAGAGGCTAGCTCCACGCCTATCTCATTACTGGACTGTGAACTGACCTTGACTCTTCCTACAGCTTTCTTTTTCTGACAAAGAATGAATTTGAAGGAGCAACAAACAGCATTCTTTTTTTTTCTTATATAATGCAAAAACGCACTGTCCCTGATCACCGAATGCCTGACAGCTAGAAAGTACATTTCAAAGTCATACACCACATTCCAAACCTTCCAAAATGCCTACAGGAGAGAAATGCTAGACAAACCCCAATAAAGATATGTGTATAGATTTCTCCACTTGCAATGTTAATGGGCCTTGACTAAGACCACTGTGATTTTAATACAATGTATTGTTTTATTCCTACTGTATTTTTAAATAGAACATCTCAAAACAATTAGATTAATTAAATATCCACGGGGATGCAGGAAATGTTTTCGTATCGCACTTGGGGACTTGACCAGCTCAGCTCCTTAGATTTTTTCAGAACCTCTTAATGAAGGATTCTCACTCCATTGGAGCCTTGACAGCTATTTCAATCTGTCATTAGGAAGAACATTTCAGTACCTGGAAAATTTTAAGACTTCTTGAGACTTAAATTTGCCAAACGGAGCTGTTTAGTTTAGGGGGAAGCCATTCTTCGCCATGAGTGGCAAACTTTCAACCTCCCTAGCTTATTGTCTGTGAATGCAAAGTGGATCGTGGTCTTGGGGAGTAAAATACAGGTTAGAAAGGTTAGAAAAAGTCACTGAGCAATTTTTATTGTCTATGTTTCATCAAGATACTGAAAGTTGAAAATTTCACCCCGTGCTAATAACACAGTATTAGTTACACTTGACTGCTTTGT
The DNA here is from genome assembly GCF_007474595.2 of Lynx canadensis. Classification (NCBI taxonomy): domain Eukaryota; kingdom Metazoa; phylum Chordata; class Mammalia; order Carnivora; family Felidae; genus Lynx; species Lynx canadensis. Next base: position 19,072,721 of record NC_044314.2, on the reverse strand, counting down.
TGGAGCCAAACCAACCTCACTTCTGTTCTCTCAAGCCTAAATTCCAAGAGCGGCCAGCTTTTTAAGAAAACAAAAGCTTCCATAATCTCTAGCATAGGCTGGTGTCAAACCACAGGAGTTCTAGCAAAGACCACATATTATCATGAGCTGCAAACATTAAAGAATTCTGTGGCATGACAAGCTCTAAGAAAGAAACTCTTAAAAGAGACTCATTTTTCTCCAGAATGTCAGCTGCAAGAATAAAGTAGCAATGAACAAGAGGTTAAGAGTTAGAAACGAAAAGACTATGGGTTCCTCGGGTTCATGGTCAACTCGGGTTTATAACCTTGGGTGAGGTATTTCACTCATCTAAATGTCTGTACAATGAAACTTGCTGTTTATTCCCTTTGTGCACGGTGGGTTTGCACAGTTGCACGAGAGGCCCTTTTTCCTTTTGTAGGATTATAGGGCTGTCAGTGCCCATCAAAGCCTACCGCTATTCTGCTGAAGCAATGTGGCAGAGTAGTCAAGAGCACAGATTCAGCCCCAGATGACAGGGCTCCCTCCGCAGCCTGGCTTTCTCCCTGGCAGATCTGTGACCTTGGACAAGCTATTCCAACTTGCCATATCTCAGTGCCTGCAGCAGTAAAAGGGGAATGGTAACTATAGTCCTACTGCATTGGGTATAAGGATGAAACACCACAACGACTTAAACCATTTGGAACAGTGTCTGACACACCCAAAGTGCAATAAAGTAGCCTTTTAGCCTTAGTATTCAGTCAAACGAAACAAACTACTTCCCTTCAGTTTTTAAAAACAGTAGAATTCAGGGCCTCCTTCCGCCAGCCCCTATCCCAGCATTTCATGAACCTCATTGAGGACATTAGATTTTTAAAAACAAATACAAGCCTATTTTTTCTGAGCAACCTCTGGCAACTACATGGTATAACAGAATAGTTTTCATTCAAGGGATGCCTGGGTGGCTCAGCCGGTTGAGCATCCAACTCTTGTTTTCGGCTCAGGTCACGATCTCACGGTTTGTGGGTTCAATCCCCGCAGAGGGCTCTGTGCTGACAGTGCAAAGCCTGCTTGGGATTCTTTCTCTCCCTTTCTCTCTGCCCCTCCCCCACTCGCTTTCATAAATAAATACGTAAATACATAAATAATAGTTTTCATTCAAGAATCCAGATCAGAGATAAATTACAGAGAAGAGCAATTCTTTCATTTTTTCACCGCTTAACTACCTGGAAACTCTGAAACCAGCAGATCCCATTGTACTGAAAAGCTGAATCCAAGAATGACCAGAGCTCACAGTATTAAAGAGGTAAAGAATATTAGCAATCATCTAGGCCAAACTCTTAGTTTTACAAATGAGGAAACTGAGGCACAGAGAGGCAAATGGCTCTGGCTCCTTTGATATACCAGAAATCATACTTAATAATGAGTGGTTTCAGAAAAGATTATTAGCGGTGTCCTCCCAATATGTTTACCTAAGTGGCTATAACTTATTCTAGCATTGCTGTCATTATTGGATTGTGCTTGAAATTTTTGCTTTTCATGGCTTGCTTAAGGAAGGAATTCAGCATCTATACTTTAACACTGGGAGTTGTAAGAGTCATAAGGAAGGATGGAAATGGATCTTATCTCTGAAACAGATCAAGCAAGTTTGCCCTTTGTGGTTAGCCACTCCCTGAAATTCACAAGGGTGGAAGATTTCTTTCTTTCTTGTTTTTTTTTAAGGTTTGTTTTTGGTTTTGGATTTGGTTTGTTGTTGTTGTTGTTTTGTGTGTGGTTTTTTGTTTGTTTGTTTGTTTGTTTGTTTGAGAAATGGAGCACAAGCTGGGAGGGGCAGAGGGAACAAAAGACAGAACCCCATGCCGGCTCTGTGCTCTCTGTACAGAGCACAACGTGGAGCTCAAACTTTTCCACTGTGAGACCATGACCTGAGCTGAGATCAAGAGTCGATTCTTAACCGACTGACGGGTGGTACGATTTCTTAACCATCGCACGGTTTTGTGTGAACACAGGACTCAGGGAAAGTCCAACATCCTTGTCACAAAGATGGTCGCATCTTTGAGGATAATTTAAAAAAAGGTACCCGAGCTCCTCAGACTACTAACTGCTCAGTTCCCTAAAATGATCCCCTTGAAAAAAGGGCTGTCATTTGAGTATTGTATGACCTAGATGGGTTTTTTTCCCAACTCATTTTTCTTATCTTTTATCCGGCAATGATATCATTTTTCCTGGTGACCCCTGTCCTGCATTTTTTTATCCAAAACTTTAAAAAACAAGAAAGTGCCACATCACTGATAAAGGAGCCCTACACGCACTGAGAACTCCATGGACCACATGAACATCCATCTGAGAGAACTGAGTAAACCTCCTATCCTCCATGCAGCCATCGTCTTGTTTATAAATCTTGTGCTCGGTAATGTAATCACCTCCCATTATTGGGAATAGAAAGTGTGATGAACTGAATTTCTGAAATTCACTTGAGTCTTGAACATAGAAATAGTGAGTTCAATATCAGTAGAGAGAGATACTATGTCCAACACAGTATCACTATAACTTCCCAGTGACCGGACTTGATAGAAATTGTGTGTGTGTTCCTGTGTGTGCATGTGTGGAAAAACTGAGGAGTTTGAAATTTGATTTTCCTGACTGGTTCATTCATTCAGGTTTTCTCTGCCTCTCATTATCTTTGATTAGGCTATTTAACAACTCTGAAAAGATAGAAGTCAACTTATAATACAACTAAACCCTGTCCATAAAAAGCAAAAACCTGGGGGCACCTGGATGGCTGAATTGGTAAAGTGTGCAACTCTTGATCTCACGGCTGTGAGTTCGAACCCCATGTTGAATGGAGAGATTAGTTAAAAATCAAATCTTTTTTTTTATTTTTTTTAATTTTTTATTTTAGGGAGAGAGCATGTATGTGAGCACAGGAGAGGGGCAGAGGGTGAGAGAGAGAAAGAGAGAAAGTATGTGTGTGTGTCTGTCTGTGTGTGTGTGTGTGTGTGTGTGTGAGAGAGAGAGAGAGAGAGAGAGAGAGAGAGAGAGAGAGAGAGAGAGAGTCTTAAGTAGGCTCCATGCTTAGCCCAGAGTCAGAACCTGACTCTGGGCTTGAGTCCACAACCCCAAGATCATGACCTGAACTGAAATCAAGAGTTGGTCACTCAACTGACTGAGCCACCCGGTGCCCCAACAATAAAACATTTTTTAAAAATGCAAAAATCTGTCCAGTGGAGGCTTAATTGACATCCCTCTCCCACTATGAAAGAAGTCAGTTTTGCATCTATTTAAATAAATTCATTTTGGCATTCCTAATGACCTATAAATGTATCTTGTCTTTGGATTCTACTTTGAACCAGTTATAATACTTTCCTGGTCCTTTCATTAATTAAAAAGTTAAATAAAATCTTTAACATGGGTTCATTTTATATTCATATAAGAGTCATGGTTTTACCTTAAGAAAATCCTTTAACATATGTAGATAAATATATGTAAACTATCATTAACTCAGACTTATTTTAGAAGGGAAAAAGAAATCTTTCTGATTTGGGTATGTCCAAAGAAAGTTTTAATGCTTTTAATGCAGTTTGAATACTTTGAAGTTTATACTAAAAGGTATCTAATAGAAATCAATATTAAATAAATGACTTATAATGAGTATATAATTTTTCTAAATAAGTTGGTGTTTCTAGAGCATTTAAACACAGCAGCATATTTTAAGTGATTTTAAAATCTTCCTCTAATTTTATTTATACTCTTTAAAAAGAAAAAATATGTGCTACGTAATGAAAGACTTCAGCCCAATTATTCCAAATTACAAATTAGTGAAATCTTACTTTGATGAAATTTTACATATGTAAATTGATAGAACACTGATTCTTAGAATGCTTGCAATTGATGAGATTGACACATAAAACATCAGATAAACCACAAAGCAGGAATCCCTTCTAAATTGATCTTGATGGGTAATCAGCCAGCGTCTGCCTGAACACTTCTATTAGCAGGAAGCTCACTCTTTCAAAGAAGGTCATTTTGTTGTTGAAAGCTTCTCTGGTTTGAAAGTTTTCCTTGTAATTAATCAAAATCTCCCTCCTTGAAACATCCACCCACCTGTCTCAGTTGCAGTTTCAATATAAACAGACACATAACCTGTCCTTTATCTTCTTTTTCCTCTATTGGCACAACTTACCTGCCACTGGGGAGTCTATGGGGGACAAAACAGGTCAAGAAGAATTACCATAAAGTAGGTCTCCTGTATCAGCTCAAAGTCAAGTCCTAACAACTGTAGGCAGATACCTTGGCTACTATTCAAACCAACCCTTCTTAAACATAGAATGTAAATCACAAAGAGGCTACAATGTTATTCCTTAGTTTTCATGGATTTTTCTCTAGGTATTCCATTAAACCCAGAACCTTTGATTGAAAATGAAAAAGTACCCCACAGCCAAAATGCCCGATTCTTTTGAAACAAAGACAACTAACAGTAAACTAAGACGGTGCCCTACTCTTCTCTATTCTATAATTCCAAGAGTGTCATGGGACCTCTTTTTATGCATGTATTTTACAGTACTATCATAATTTGTCAGAGAAATAGCCAACCTACTGCTTCAGGGGATACCAAAATAGTCCAGAGAATTGTTTTGTTGTGGCACCCATCATCCAATGTCAAAGCATATTACAAATAATGCAGAGTTTAAACATTAAGACATATTACCATCTCTTCCATGACTTTCTCCTTTCATCCATCTTTCTCTTTAAGAGGAAAGACTCAATATATTGACATATGACTAGAAATAGATTCTCTAATAGAGGGGACAAGCTGCAGAATGCAGGATTTCCCACTACATTTGTGAGAAGAGAGAAGTTCCTGCAGCTTTTATGGATTATTTTGCTAGGGAGTAAAGAAAATCTTGCCATTTTCCCTATGTCACATGTAAAAATAAAAAGCATGGAGGAGAAGAATGGGGCCATAAACTTGATACAACGTATTGCAATAGAGTTTCATCAGATAAACTACGGAGACAGTTTCGATGATGCTCTTGTCAGAAAACACATGGTATGATACACTGTATATGTGCCAGATAGCTTCTGCACTTTCAGAAATGTCACTTCTAAAAATGTCTATCCATTTGGAAAATAAGTATGCAATAAATCTGTAAATATTTATTATAAAAGCAATAAGAAAATAGTAAAGAATGAATGCAGTTTCTGACAACACCGCGTAAACTGTTAACAACAGACCTTTGGAGCCGACAGCTCTGCTTCTAGATCAGGGGCCAGGGCTTGAATGTCACAGTAACTGGGGCCATATCAATACGTTCCACACCCACCCTCGCGCTCCAGGAGGCCCACCTAATCAAGATGCCAAAGGATGAGATGTAAAACGTATAGATCTCGTGTTTCTGAATCCATATGTCTTCCTCGATCAATGAACCAAAATAGCTACTCTTTGGAATTGAAAAGCTGTAAGAACTTGCTGCTGTTCTTTTTTGTTCTCAGTCCTATAGGAAAGGGCTGGGAGACAAGAAAAGGAAGAGAATCTCCCCCAAGAAGAGAGAATATTCACACGTCTGCAGGACTTGGGCCGCCCTGACGCTATTCTCTGAAGGCACCCCTGTCCCCTGGGCAATGACCACTCTGATTTGCCTGGCAACCCAGTCTTCCTCAGCTGATAGAGGAATGATGGTTAGGAGCTAGGTGTGGAGACACCAGGTATGAATGACCTCCTCTTTAAAAAAAAAAAAGTTTCATGTTGGTTCACCTTTTCTAAATAACTGTCTTCTGGACATCTTAGCTCAACGCTTCCTGACAAACCACAGAATTAGAACATCTGCTCTAAATCGAAGATTTACAGAGGGAATTATACCTACTCCATCTAGAGATTGTTTGCCTCTGATGTCATTCTTGATTAGATGATTTTGGAATTTTGATTGCTTCACATTAGATCATTATGATTTCAAAATGCAGCTTGTAAATGTATTCAGTTCATCAAGGGCTATAAATATAAATCTTCAACTACAGACTTCTCCTTTCCTTAGGTCCTCCTCTTAGATGCTCTTAGGTTCATGGGAGACCAAAGGAAGTATCTCCAAGAAAAGGTGAGAACTTCCTACATTAGAAATAACTTTCCAAACATCTGGTCTCCTATTCAGAAGTTTGATAATTTAAATTTAAATTGATGGCTACAGGATAATGAAGTCTGACTCTTTGGAAAAACAGATGTAAAAAATTTAAGAACTACTCGTGCTCTGTTCAGTAAAATAATTACATGATTAGATAATAAAATTCCTCCATATTTTTCTACATGGTTTTGGGTTCTACCTTTGGCTTTCTATTCCAAAGGAAACTATCTATTTCCCATTCACACATCCCATAGTGAGATTTGGATTTAACAGGATGAGACTGGGTTGAGTCAGGGAGGGGAGGGAGGGGGGAAATGTATCTACATGAAAAGAGAGAGAGAGAGAGAGAGAGAGAGAGAGAGAGAGAGAGAGAGAGATTTCAAAGTTCCTGAGTTAAAATTCAATTTAATGTATTTTAACTCCAAATTCCCTAGGATGTGACTTTGTCCCTAATTTTAACTGAGCATATAAACTCTAAAAATATAAGATGCTATGATTGTACAGTTTTATGTGAATTCTACATCAAATCGTGTCACTACTCCTATTTGTGTTTAAGAACTATAAGAAAGAAAGAGGAATAACAAGATGTGTATCAGAAAGCTAGTGGGTCACTTTGCAGGGAAAGGAGAAAGAAGCATCATTTAGCTCCACGAGGCTGCAGTTCAGCATGAAAACTAGCCTATCTGACATGCAATTATGTGTCATGAGTTACAGTGGTAATTAAGTCTCTAGAACAGCAAGCTACCTCGAGAACCCCCCAGGACTTCAGGTGGCTGGCTCCCAAGTCTGAATCATCTAGTACTTCACTGTGGATCATTCATCGACATCGTGCCTTAATTTATCACCATCCTAAGCTAAGGGACTACATTCGGCACTAAAGCACATTTTCTTCTATGCATGCCTACTGGCTTATGTTTCCATTCCCTGAACTTTCTTTAAAAAGGAAGCCCGCTATCCCAGATGGGATAAAACCAAGCATCTTCATCATTTTCTTTTCTTTCTTTGCCACCCCTCCTGTCTGCCTGACCAAGGGAGTGAGAAGCACCTCAGCAAGGTGCTTCTTTTCGGCCACCCTTGTACATCCTGAGCGCTGATACGTATTGGCCACGGTACTTTTCGTTCGTTCGTTCAGCAAATATTTATTGATGCACCAACAGCTGAGGCATGTAGACTAAGACTTATCTGAGAAGGGAGAGCAAGAAGGAACCAAAGGAATAAAACGAGAGCCCTAAACCCAAAGGGAGATGTGCTTTTAAAGGAACACCCATAAAGCCAGGCTGTTTTCGAGCTTCTCGGTCTCTGTGTGGCCCCTCTTTGAAGTTGGCAGCACTAAGCACCCCCCTTGATGGAGTCATAGGTAAAGAGTTAAGCATCAGAGAGGCGTCATGTTATAGGATTTATGAACTTTCTACGTACTCGCCCAATGGGAATAGTAAAGAAACACTGAGGGAAGAAATGCTCACACTATACCCAGTAGATTCACATCTTGCCGCATGGTAGGCAGGAGCAAATCAGTCCAGGTTGTGGCTGATACGCCAGTTGTCTGTACTCTAGGCCCCGTCAACTTATACTAGCAATTTTGGAGAAGTTGCTTCTGCCGGATGGCAGCCCGGAAGTAGCTTTCTTGATGAGTGAGGGAAGTCGCTCCCCACTTCCTTCCTTGACATCCACAGTGCAGCCCCCTCCCATCGTCCCCACAGGCTGGGACTGGGCGGTGGGATCCACGCAGACTATGATTAAATGACTCATCTCCTTAGCATGACTTGCTTGTAAATGTTCCTCGCAAAAACAGCAGCAGCAGGGCCCCAACTCCGCAGTGGGTGTTTGTCAAAACCGAGTCAAGATAATAGGAGACCACTGAAGGAACACCTACTCTCGGGTAGGAGAGGAGCCTTGTTTGTGACCCGAGGTGATACTCAATTGAACACTTCCATCTGCCCTTTGGAGAAATTTGACCCGTTCAACAGAATCAATTCGTGGTCTGCTGCTAGTTACTCAGTTGAGGCCACAGACTCATCTCTGCCCATGACATTGCCGATCGTCGTGACGTCCACGCCTTCAGTCAAGTCAATAGTGCGCCCGCTCTGCTTCCCCGGGTCCTCTGCTGCTGCCAGTTACGAGAGGCAGCGAGACAGGAGCAGCCCCAAAACTCAAAGCTAAATTAATCCTAATCCACTCAGAGTGTCAAAATCATCAAGAAGAAATTAAATAAAATAAAAATCAGTGGATCTCTTGAGTGGTGATTTTCATTTAAGGAGGGCATATCATAAAATAAAACGAAAGCAGCCTATCACAATCTTTTGCCGCAAAAAAAGGACTGGAATCGTTCAAACAGACAACAACAACAACAAAAAAGTAGTGGGGAATTATTAGAGATTTCCTTTAAAGTTGCTCTGAGCAGATGAGTTGCTCTAGAGGATTATGGGGAACAATCGTCCCAGGAAATGATTCAGAAACTAATAGCAGGAGAGGAGAGCTCACATTTGTTAGGTGCTAACTTACGTCAGGCAGTATGTGACTCCACAGATCACCTTATTTAATCCTTAAAACAGCCTTGTTTGGTAAATATTACTATTCTCAGTTCGTAGCTGGGAATATTGGGACTCAGGAAATATTAAATTTAGTATTTAATATGGCATATATAAGAATGGTGAACATTTGCTGAGCATTTGTCCTTATTTGGGTCCCTACCAAGCAAACCTGTTTAGTATTTGAGCGAGCCTTCCCACGTGATTCTTGACACTCCTCTTAAAGCGGCCTCACCAAAGGGGCCGCACAGTTCTCCCTCCACTGGCACACAGGGCACGGGAATGTGGCAGGCCCATTTCAAAACCCCAGGACTTGCCTCCTGAGTGTTAGATGCAAAGGTCTCCCAGTAGGAATATGAAAGCAAAATGAAAGAAGAAATTCTTACACCATATGTGGAGATCCATATGTGGAGATCCAAGGCAGAGTGGAAAGCCTGGTTATAAGGCAGCACTGAAAATTCAACAGCAGAAAAATTAACAATAGACCCTGTGTATGATTAAATACCAAGAGGACAGTATAGGAAATAGTAGTAGGAATTCTGAAGTAGAACTCCCTTTATGAGTTAGAAGAGTCAGGGAGAAGTTAATGGAGAAGCTGGGGCTTTGATCGCATCCTGGAGCGAAGGTAGGATTTGGAGAGGAGGGTCATTACTGATTACAGGAAGACCGCACGATGATGAGCATGGTGTGCTCCAAGGACCTGCCTTCAAAGAGGAATGACACTCGGAAGGCTAATCAGAGGTTTCATCGCCAGGACAGAAAGTCCAAGAGGTGCTGCTACGGAAGGTCGTTCAGCCACGGGGCACGTAACAGGAAGGGGTGCTTTCAAAAGACTGACGGAGCAGCGTCAGGCAACGTGAATTTAAGGAAAGAGAGCAGTGACAAGGCTTGTGTTTGGGGAGGAAGAGAGCCGGACCCAGAATCTAGGAACAGGAGCCTAGTTCTAGATGTTCAGTGCTCTAGAGGATCAGAAGACCTGATGAAGAAGCTGCTATCAGCAGGAATGACTTGCCAGAAGAACCACCAGGGTGGAGAGTCAGGAAGGGGCAGGAGCTGAGGAGCTCTTGCTCTTTATTCCTTCCACGGGGAGCCCCCTGAGGGCCCCAGACTCATTGACTGGTCCTGTTCAATAATCCGGAGGCACTCCCCACACCACCACCCCCCGGGTCCCAAAGCTGAAGGGAAGTCTCTGCTCCCAAACCCCAGCATCCATTTAGTCCTCGCTAAATATGGCGGCCATCTGGTTAGCATGTTCAGGATCATCCCGTCTGCACTTGTATTTTTCTTTAGAATTGGCGAAGACAGTTATCATTTCCCTTCTTCTCACTGAGAGAGGGACTTTGGGATCCAGGAAACGAAATTAGTCTCACGTGCCAGATATGAGACGTTTGTCCAAGGATGATCCTGAGGACTATACTGATGATGTCGGGGGCCGGGGCCAGGAGGGACGGGGGGGGGTTAAGATTTCAAACACCTGGTAGGCAATTGCACAATAGTTATGTAAAATATAACCATTAGGGAAAATAGGTAAAGCGTACTGAGGTACTCCTTGTACTCTTTTCACAACATTCTGCAAGTCAATAATTATTTTAAAACAAAAAGTTTAAAAAAAAAAAAAAAGCATCTAAAGCATGTTTAGATGTTAAAGAAGGGGAAAGGGAAGGGGCAGGGAGGAAGGAGGGGAGATTAGCTAAGAAAGAAGGCCAGAGGAGCAGACCTCCAGGTCAGAGGCCCAGGCAAATCTTTCTCCAACTCTTCTCAGGGTGCCCTCTCTCCCCGGCATCTCCAGCCACTGGCCTTACTCCCACTCTGCACCAGTCCCCCTAGACCCTACAGGGCTGTCTTCTCCCTTTGGGGCCCAAGCGCAGGTTTGGAAGGAATTTCCGTAGGGCCTGACTGCGCAGTGTTTTCTGTCCCTCTTCACGCATCAATTGCAATGAACAGCCGAGGGAATCTACCTAGAGCTGCCTCAGCCCTTCTCCAGGCTCATGAGCCCAGGTCCCTGACAGAATCTCCACACTCAGCTGGTTTTTTGTGGAGGGCACAGTGGATAGTGGAAGGAGGACTCCGGTGGAGGGAGGGAGGGTGGAGTTCTATTCTCAGCTCAAGAGGGTCCCTGGCTGGAAGAATCTGATCTCTTGGGGCCTCCCTCTCCTTATCTGTAAAGTAGTCATATTCAATTACTTGTGAAGGGCTCTGTCCACACTGACAGACTAGGATGTTATGAGTCCCATGCTTCTAAGTATTGCCTGACATGCCCCACCTTACCTGGCAAGCTAACATGAGTAGCGGAATTCCAATGAAATATATGGCACTGGAGGAGGTTATACGTCCCTCTGTAAGTAGTGAACCAACCTCTCTGACTTCATGTCCAAGTCCTGCTCCCCCTTCACACTCATATTCAGTCCACACCCCCACAATGTCTTCCCTGATCATCACAACCAGGTCGCTTTACCTGGGCCTCCCCTTGGCATCAGTCTGCGCCAGGAAGGTCATTTTCTCACGTGCCTTTCTCCCCGGGCCAAATGGCAAACTCCTTGAGAGCAGAGTTATTCTTATTCATGTACGTGTACCCATAGATGGCTATAGCAGGTGCTCATTAAAGGTAAACTGAATGAAGAAATGAATGAATGAGCGATGCCAAGGAATTCAAACCAAAAGGAGACGAAAGGTTGCCTCGGTGCCTTATGGGAAAATTCTCATTTTTGTGCAGGGAAGAAGCAATCTTATCAGAGGAAGATAAATTTCTGGGCAAGTAATCAGAGATGCACGTTACACTCCACACGAATCATTTTGCCAAATGAAAGACGAAAGCCGCGTGAAATAGACAGTTATGGCCAAGCCCAAGTCTCTGGACTAGAAGTTGAAGCTAAAGCAACATCTGCCAATCCTGACAAACGAGTCCACTCAGGCCAAGCTTTGGAGCAGGGTCTCTGTCACAGGGGCTATGCTTAGGTTCAGCCGATCCACTTTAGGAATTTAGGATTCTTTAGGGAAGAATCTCGGTTTTCTACTTGATTTGTGGCATACTAACAGATCACGACAACCGGCGTCTACTTCTACCCGGCAGGCACACCTCTGACCTGCATACGTGCTTGTGTGAGTCATGTGAAACCAGAGAGAAAAAAAAAACAGCTACAAGACTGTGCAGACTGGCATGCCTGGGTGGCGCAGTCGGTCAAGCGGCCGACTTCAGCTCAGGTCGTGATCTCACGGTTCGTGGGTTCGAGCCCCACGTCAGGCTCTGTGCTGACGGCTCGGAGCCTGGAGCCTGCTTCCGATCCTGTGTCTCCCTCTCTCCCTCTCTCTCCCCCTCCCCTGCTCACACTCTGTCCCTCTGTCTCTCAAAAGCAAATACATACATACATACAAGACTGTTGCAGAATGCTTTAGAAAATCCAAAATTATTCTGAATCTGCCCATGCTACCCCTCATTTGGGCAGAAAATTGAAACTTGACTGGGTTGTAAAAGAAACATAAAGTGTTGAGCACCGTCTGTTGCTATTCCTGGCCGGGCTGATGGTTTGTGCCAACTAAAAGGAACCTCCTTCCTTCTTCTATCCTTCCTGTCCCCCTTCCTTTCTTCCTTACTAATGAGACATGGTAAATACATGCAGTGTGTGGTTCTGAACCGGATCCTGTTGCCATGAAGACCATCCGTGGTTAGGACAATTGGGAAAACCTGAAGAAGGTCTGAGCCTCTGACATTAGTAATAAATCAACGTGAACTTCCTGATGTTGGTGGTTGTATCATGTAACACAGGAGAACAGAACATCCAGTTGGCGACTTGCTCTCCTAGGGTATGGGATAAAGTTCTTTACATTTTTACAAAAGAGTCATGCAACTTTTGTTTAAGGTGGAAATTATTGTAAAGAAAATAGGGGGGAAAAATCTGAAAGCAATAATATTAGGAAGCAGAAGGAGGAGGAAAAAGAGAAGGAAGAGAAGAAGCAGTTGACCTGTGAGATCCTCTGAGTCGGCCTGGCCTTCTGGCGCTTCTATCCGTATTGGTGTTAATCCCTAAGGTGTCAGAGCAAAACAGCTGGCCCGACAGCTGCCTGGACTGTCCCGGAAGTCCCTTCCACCATAGCCTGCCAATCCCTCTCCCCTCCCCACTGAGCCCCGTCCCTCCCCTGCCTGTCAGAATTACAGCTCAACCAGGGGCCTTACTTGGAGGCCTGGCCCTCATGCAAAGCCATGGCGCCTTCTCCCAGTGACCACTGGGCACTTCTTCCTTCTTCGTGACCATTTGCACACCTGCACATTCACAGGCTTCTGCCTTTCAGGCGCCAAAGTCTCCCTGCCAACTACCTCAACAAATTTCTCTCTCTTTCCTGGCCTCTCTTCCTTGACCAATCCTGGGTGCCAGCAAACTGCTCCCTGCCTGCCCTGCACACAGACCTTGGAAACCTCTGCCTTCCCCTGTCTGGAATGCTCTGCTCTCAGAATCCTCCCCATCTCTCAAGGTACATTTCGAGTGCCACCTCCTCTATGAAGTCTCCCCTGACCTTCCCAGCCTCCCCTGGATTCCCAACTGCTTATTGTGTGTCATTTGGCTCTGAACCCACAAAAAGTCACCTTTCTCCCTCAACATCTTGGCTCCTCCATTAGGTGAAGGTTTTTTGGAGAGCAGGGATCATTTCTCACATCTCTGTGACTCCCCCACCCCATAACAAGCACCGGCTTACTACCAGGCTGACTCAGTTTCCCATTCTTGTTCAGCATCTCCTCCCTCAGATCACCAATGTCAGTTGCCATCACTTATTGTGGGACGGACACACACACGCACACACGCACACACACACACATACACACACACACCACACTTCAGCCAAAATGAAAATTAACAGATACACCCTTCGCCCCTCTTAGTTCTCACACTGAGCCAATGAGATTCAATTTGTCCTTTCAAAGAAAGCAAAGTGCTTCTGAACCCTTCTCTCTGACTCAATCTGGAAACTTAGGAAAAACTGAAAATGTTTTGGAATCCTTCTGCCACCCATATCGTTACTCTTTTTTTTTTTTTTTTTTTTTTTTTTTTTTTTTTTTTTTTTTTTTTTTTTTTTTTTGAGAAAGAGAGAGCACAAGCAGGGGACGGACAGAGAGAAAATCCCAAGCAGATTCTGCACATTGTGAGGCCAGCGCGAACCATGAGATCACAACCTGAGTGGAAGCTAAGAATCCAGAGATCAACTCACTGAGCCACCCAGGTGCCCCTCCCTAGAGGACCCATTCCAGTCCAGGTCCCTCCAGGAGCTTGTCTCCCTTGTTGATCCATTACCGTGCCAGCAGCTGGCTACAGCATTATTAGTTGGTGAGGCGATCAGCTCCCAGGAGAGTTTCATGATAAGAGAAAACTAAAGAATGAGGGGCGCCTGGGTGGCTCAGTCAGTTTAGTGTCCAACTTTTGATCTTCAGTCAGGTCATTATCTCGTGGTTCATGAGTTTGAGCCCTGCATCAGGCCCTGTGCTGATGGTACGGAGCCTGCTTGGGATTCTCTCTCCCTCTCTCTCTGCCCTCCCCCACTTGTGCATGTGCGCTCTCTCTCTCTCTCAAAATACACACACACATACATAAATATATAAATAAAACTTGAAAGAGAAAACTAAAGGATGCAAAATCTACAAAGCCCCATAAACAGAGGCTGTCAGACAAAGAAGCAGATAGCTACTGAAGACAACTGTTGATTCTATTAGCTTCTTCCTATCCAGACACTATACCCCAGAAGTGGGGACTAGCTGAGGGCCAATCAACTAACAGAAAGACAGGAAAAGGAGAAGAATCTCTTCAGAAGGCAGAACAAGAATGAAGTGCGAAATGGGGGGCAATCTTCGTGCCTCTAAAAAAAGAGTGATTTCATAGTTTTGGCGTGTGGGGTGTATCATGAAGCCCAAACAAACTCCAGAAGCTAAGTCATGGGGAGAGTCAGCAAAAGGAGAGGCAAAGATGAACTACTGGAGCCCAACCCACAGCAGAGGGGGTCCCCAAGTGGGTGTGGGAAGCTCGTAAGGACACGGCGGTCCCTCTTGGCAGGAGGCAGCATTAGCAGAAGCCATCTTCAATGTCTATGATGCTCACTCAGGATCGCTCAAGGAAAACTGCCACATTCGGGCCTATCTGCTCCCTACATCCCAATGACTATACTCTGCAGATTTAAATACAATTTCCAATACAAAAAAAATTTTTTTCTTACTATATCAAATCCATAAAACAGACTCTTAACAATACTCTAAGTTTATTGGATAGTATTTAATATGTCCGTGTGCAAATGGCAAATTTAACGACCTGGGAGATGAGTTGGTCAGACTGTGAGGGAGATGGCTCTTGGGGTACAGCGTGAACTCTTGAGCCTCCCCTCATATTTCAAAATCCTTCAGAAAATCGGTCGTTTGGCGACTGAAAAGAGTTCACACAGCCCTGCAGAAACGTTTTCAAAACTCATTCTGCCTGTCAGCCTTTAGAGCCTGTGCAAGTGGCATATGTTCTCAGTGGCCAGCACACCCCTGCTCCTCCCTGATATTCTCGCCCCCTTTCTCTCACCCAAGACAAAGTAAATGCCTGTCTACTTCAGAGCCGTCCAGTCAGAAGTGAGACCGTGTCAAACCACATCACTACTCCAGCTGGCACAGAGGTGACTCCTCACAGACTACCTCCATCCACACGACCTCATTTGAGCCCTCAGTGGCTCTCCGGAGGGTAAGGACAATGAATATTTAATGAACCATATGCAAAGCACTGCGCGGAGTAAACACACATTTTCATTCACTTAATTTGCACAAAAACCCACAAGGCAGGTGTTCTAATCCCCTTTATGACAGATGAGGAAACTGAGACTCAGAGACGTGACATGTCTGACATGTCCCGTAGTTAGTAACGGTCAACTTGGGAGGCACGGCTAGGTCATCAGGCTCCAAAGGCCGTGCCCGGTCGGCAGATCGTGTCAAATCTCTCTGCTCTGCCACTGTGCAGTCTTGCGCAGTCTCGATGGGTTTCCTCTAGGCCTTTGGGATAGACCACACTAGCAGTTTGGTGGGGAGATGATCGGCCTTGGAAGCGCCTCAGGCTGAGTGTCCACCTCCATTTTTCTGGCCTGGGGTGGGGGAGGAGGTGTGGGAGTGCTGTTCTAATACACAATGTTGAATTTTGTGAGCAAGAGAAATGGTGTGTGACGTAGTAAGGAGAGACCCTCTCAGGTGAACAAGGCAGCAAGTTGGGTGGGGCCACCTTTGGCCCAAATGACATAGGTTTCTGAGTACTTGTGTCCTCAGAGTCACCTCATCGTTCCCACTGAGTGCCTTTACTCTATAAGGCAATAGTTCAAACTTCCAAGAAAATGTTATGTATGCCAATAAAATACTATTTGTATATTTTATAGATCGGGGACTTATGTCTTACTTACTTATGTGGGAGAAGAAAAAGGCATCTGCTGCTTTCAAACATAAGTTGGAAAACATGGCGAGAGAAACAGAGCCTTCAAAGTCACCCCTCAAAGTACATTTCATACGGTCAAACCTTTGATACGTGAATGAACTTGCTTGCTGGAGCTGCTATAACAAAGTACCAAACACTGGATGGCTTAACGACAGATTTTTTTTTTCTTCACAGTTCTGGAGACTAGAAGTTCAAAACTAAGGTATCAGCAGGTATCTGAGCCACCTTTCTCTGGTTTACAGGTGGCTGTATTCTCTGTGTGTCTTCTGTGTGGTTCTTCTCTATGGTTCTTCTTCTTGTGTGTGTCTGGCTCCAACACCTCTTTTTACAAGGACCCCAGTCATATTGGATTGGGCCCACCCTAATGACCTCATTTTAATTTAATTACCTTCTTAAAGGTTTTTATCTCCAAATATAGTCACATTCTGAATTCCTGGGAATTAGGACTCCAACATATGAATTTTAGGGAGACATAGTTCAGCCCCATAACCATAACATTGGGTAATCCTGAGCTAGTGTTTAAGCCCCTCAGCCACTATCTAAAGAAGGGATACTCTGTGGTGAGTTAAGAGAAATACGATGTCCTAACAGATAGTTAACCAAACTGGACATGGAATTAACCCATAAAAATGGAAGGACCTGACAAGGACAACGGCTTGAATCCAGAGCTGTCCAGCTCCTGTTTGGGCTGCAAATGAAGGAGAATCCGCAAGGAAAGCAAGACACTTTCCCCATGCAAATGTTTCTTCAAACAGTGTATATTTCTATCTATACCTGAGAATAATTACAAAAATAAATCTTTCTAAAATTACGGCCGTACATCATACTATCATACATCATACATCATACCATTATACATATTCTTACAAAGTGATTATGACATTCCCCTCATTGAGAGGTGGGGGGGTGTCTGTGTTCCCTCCCTTTGAAACTCTTCGGGGAAGTGATGTTATGTGACCTCAGGTCAGGTCCGAGAAGGCAATTCCGCTTCTACCCGATTCTTTAGGACACGCGTGAAAGCTCTGAGGCCACTGTTCCACGTGGAGGGGCCCTGAGACTTCATGAAGAGAGAGCTACCAGCTGCCACCTTGGCTTCAGCCATACCTAACTGCAACATGTTAGACCCAGAGCCCAAACCACTCAGCCAGGTGATGCCCAAATTCTTGACCACAGAATCCATGGGCATCATAAAATGATTGTTGTTTTAAACCACAATGTTTGGGATAAATTGTTACACAGCAATAAATAACCAGAACAACAAATATTCTGATGAAGTCTTTCTGTTGCTAAATTCATTTTGCTTCTTCCAAAAATTAGTCCAAATGTAAAACGATCATTTCCTCCTGATATGTCTACAGATTTTTTAATCAGCATCTTCTACCTCTGCAAATGACAAGGCCAAATGACCTATTTGTAAGATCTGTTATGGACTGAGTTTTGTTCCCCCCAAATCCATATGTTGAAACCCTAACTCCCAGTGTAACCGTGTTTGGAGGGGCCTTTAGGAAGGTAATTAAGGGTAAATAAAATCATAAAGGTGGGGCCCTAATCCAATGGGACTTGTCTCCATATACAAAGAGGAGGAGACACCAAGCGTGCAGGTGCACAGAGAAAAGACCACGTGAAGACACAAGGAGAAGTCAGCCATCTACAAACCAGGGAGAGGGGGCTCACCAGAAACCAACAGTACCTGCGCTGTGGATTTTCAGCCTCTAAAACTGTAGGGAAATAAATTTACCCTGTTTGAGTACCCCCACCCCCCAGCCGCCATCTGTGGTATTTTGTTATGGCCGCCCCGGCAGACGATACAAGACCTTTCCAAATGGTTATATTTCCATGATTCTGCTTAAAATACAAAACAAAACAAAACAACTAAAACAAAACAAAAACACGTTATCAGTCATGAATAACTTTTTGTGCATTAATGGGTCTAAACTTTTCCAGTGAGAGATCTGATTTCATTGGGGTGAAAAGAGGGAAGGTGAGCAGAGAGGTAGAATGTGGAGTAATCTGAGTACTACAGGTGAGAGGGGCGGGAGGGAGGTGAGCAGGTGGAACATGAAAGGCTCCGTCAGGGCGCCAGTTTTAAATACACAGCTCACCGATATTTCGAGTAAACTGACACAGTTGTGCAACTATCACCACATTCCTATTTAAGAACATTTTTATCATCTCCAAAAGATCCCCTATGCAGTACCCACATCTTAATCACTCAAACCAATAAACTCACCCCACAGTCGGAGACACCACAGAGTGGAAGGCATTGGGTGAAGTAATGGGGGGCTCCTCTAGACTGCTGGTGGACATTTAAATTGGTGCCACCACTTTCAAGAGCCATTCAACCATATAACCTCCAAAACCCTTATATCCAAGGACCCAAGACTTCCCCTGCTGGATATATGTCCTAGAGACGCTCTCACATCCACACAGGGAATGGCATACAGAAATATTCACTACAGCATCATTTGTAACGTAAACATTTGGAAACAACCCAAATATCTATCAATGTGAATGGATAAGCAAGTTGCAGTATATTCCAATAACATGATACACTTAAACAGCCATTGAAGGAAACCAGTATGGGGGCGTCTGGGTGGCTCAGTCGCTGAAGCGTCTGACTCTTGATTTTGGCCCAGGTCATGATCTCACCGTTATGAGATGGAGCCCCGTGTCAGGCTCTGTGCTGACAGCTCGGAGCCTGGAGCCTGCTTTAGATTCTGTGCCTCCCTCTCTCTCTGCCCCTCCCCTGCTTGCACTCTGTCTCTCTTGCAAAAATAAGTAAACATTAAAAAAAAATTTTTTTTTAAAGAATCAAGGGGTGCCTGGGTGGATCAGTTGGTTGAGCATTCGACCTTGGCTCAGGTCATGATCTTCTGGTTCACAGGTTGGAGTCCTGCATCAGGCTCTATGCTGACAGCTCAGAGCCTGAAGCCTGCTTCGGATTCTGTGTCTCCCCCTCTCTCTGCCCCTCCCCTGCTTGCACTCCGTCTCTCTCTCTCTCTCAAATATAAACACTAAAAAAAATTTTTTTAAGAACCAATATGAATAAATCTCCTATGAGAATGTTGAGTTTTAAAAAAGGAAGTTGCCACACAATGTATATAGTAAAATACTATTTGTGTCCACATTTAAAACCATAAACAACATAGATTTTTGTAGGTGCATCTTGTATTTAAGTTTTATTCCTTTAAACATTCTTTTTAATGTTAATTGTTTTTGAGAGCGACAGAGTGGGAGAGGGGCAGAGAGAGGAAGACTGAAGATCTGAAGAGGGTTTTGCACTCACAGCAGAGAGCCCGACGCAGGGCTCAAACTCACTAACCATAAGATAGTGACCTGAGCCAAAGTCTGATGCTTAACCAACTAAGCCACCCCTGTGCGCACTGAAGTTTTATTTCTTAAAAAAATGTGACACAAATATGGCCTAATGCTGAGATTCTCATAAAAACTTAGCATTAGTATTCTATACTGGTCTTTGTAATCTCTCACGATAATATTGTAAGAAATAAAAGGAAAGCATTGCTTAAAATGACAGAGAAGAAAAAAAGCACAGGATGCATACTTCACTGGGTTCACCATTTCTTAATTGATTCCTTAAATGTTCTCAGGCCATCACTCTGTGCTGACCAGGTGCTGTGCACAGGGTTGGGCCCTCTTGTGAGCCCATCTCACTTCATCTGTGGGTCAGCTCCTCCAGGATCCCATGTCTCCAGGGCGCACTGTCACCTTCCCCGGCACATTGTGTACCTCTACCCCCCCACCCCCACCCCCATCGCCATTCCTTCGCTC
Source organism: Lynx canadensis (assembly GCF_007474595.2). Lineage (NCBI taxonomy): Eukaryota > Metazoa > Chordata > Mammalia > Carnivora > Felidae > Lynx > Lynx canadensis. The sequence continues at coordinate 19,052,858 of NC_044314.2, read as the reverse complement.
CAATTCAACAGCCGAATGTCTACCCAAGACAGATGACGTCTTTGTGTTTGAGCAACAGAAACTAGGACTGTTGGGCTCATAAAAAGATAATTAAGTCTTTAACCATTATTGAATGTGGCAGGGGGGACAAAAAACACAGAGCATTTCCCTAGCCTTCTCAGAGGCCACGCTGGGAGAATGAACAATTCTAAGAAACCTTAGGCCAGACAGGGATGGATGTAGACATCTTTACCTCTACGGGCTTCTACAAAGAGAGAACATTTTTCAATCTCGGATTTTTACATCAACGCGCTCCCAAGTTTTCCGGAGGCAAAGTGTCTCTAATGAGGCACCTTATACATGATTAACACAAAATGTAGGACCCTCTAATGCATTTCAAGACCTGTGCTATCTGATCCTTTAACCCTTTGCTCCATGCAAATGACGGTGAGGCCACAAGTCACACGCCCTCTCTCCTCCGCCCCGTGCTCTTTCCCGCTGCCCTGTCTCACTCTGTTCCCTCCAGGTTCAGTTCTCCTCCTGCTTCTTCCACACCTCAGCATGTACCCTTCTCCCCGGCGGTCAGGGGCGGCTCAAACATCCCTTCTTCCTCAAGGCCTCCCCACCCAAAGAAATGTTGAGCTCTGGCTGCATTCGGCCTGTACGTCTCTTGTGAATCAAAGCAGATTTTGCCATATAGCAGTGTTACTCACTTTACATTTTTTATCTCTCCGATTATACTATGAAAACAGGGGAAATGATGTCTTCTTCATTTTTAAATCATTCACATTGCCTGAAACAGAGCATATGATACAAGCTCAGTAAACGTTTGTTCAATGAATATTTCTATCTTAACACGTCTGTGCATCAGGCAGGTCCATTTTCCCACTATAGCGGGTGGGATATGTTGACAAATTCGCTACCTAGGGAATCCAGATAAGCCTTTTGCTTCCTGGTGACCTAAATCTACTTGATTATAGAAATCAAAGGGTCCAGAGAATGTCATTGTTAAGTTATTCTCTTGACCTGTAATTCTCGGCTCTGGCTGTACCTTATAGTCACGTGGGGAGTTTTGAAAAAAAAAAAAAAAAAAACCACCCATCTCCAGACCCCTTCTTGAAGTAGTTGATCAGAGATAAGGCCTGGGTGTCTGGAATTCTGACCAGGAATTCTAATGTGCACACAGGGCTGTGGACCAGCGCATGCTGCACAGCCCTTTGAACTCTGTGGGGCTGAGGTTTGGGTACTGGGCTTTGAAAGGGAGCTTGAACAATGCGGTAAGCAACTAGAATGTCAACCCCATTTGCATCAAAGACCACAAACTGCTTAAGCACCACCTTCCCAGCAGTTTTTATTCAAAGGATGGATGAGCTCATTCGAAGCACATCTTATCTGTTTGTTAAAGCCCTTCCAGGATTCTCTTAAATGCATAGGCAACTTCCACTTTCCCACTTCCCCCTCGTCCTGTCAGCACTTATGCATGCATTTGAAAGTCATAAAACTCCTTTCCCTAAATAAATTTTTTAAAAGTTCTATAAACTATGTATCTCCTAAAAGAAAAGAGTGTTGGACCATGTCGCTATAAGCAAATATGGATACAAAAATCATGTCCAGTGAAAGGCGTAGAATATAAAGTAGCCTTAATGCAACTGTACACAAAGTAATGCAAATATTGGGTGCTTTCATTTACTGGACTTTTTTTCATCCATCAGGTACAACCTACAGTAAAGATTCAAAATTATTTTAAGAGTGTTACGTAATTCAGACATTTTCTGTAAGGTTGATTTGCCACCTAATTAGGGTGTGTTTATCATCAGTGTTTTTACAACACTCTCCAAGCAAAAGCCACTCTGTGTTTCTGTCTCAGATGAGTTTCTTTCTCAGTTGCTGTATTTTGGCCGTCTCCTGACTGTGGGTTCTTTAGAAGGTTTTAGTTCTGTGATTGTTTCTTTATCTTTCCCTTGAAAGAACCCCTTCTCTGGTGTCACATAATTGGACTCTGTAACTACATTCTTGCTGATCTGCCAGCCTGGAAGTTAATTCCTTGCAAATTTTGTCAACTCACCATAGAGATGACACACGCTTTACCTTAAAAATAAGTTATTTTAGCTTGAAAGCAATTTTGTTTCCCTTTTGTCTTCAGAGGCAATGAAATAGCAACCTGCATTCTTCACTTCACGAAATGCACGTTTTTTTGAAAAGCGGGCATCGATCTGGTTACATTTTAAAATCTTTAGGAAGCCTAGCTAGAAGCATTAAGATTATTTCATTGGGAAGGGAATAAATCTCTTCTAAATAAAATAACTGCCCTGAATTAACAAGTAACACACGCTACTTTTATTTGTTTCTACCTTTAAACTATAAACTTATAACTGTATGTAACATATAATTCATTTTAATTCAAGTGGGAATGTCAGTGTTTCCATGTTGATCTTTTTAACGTGAGACCTCTTCAAAGAAGGCAGGCAAAAATAAGAACGTCCCAATTTTCCTCATGTTTTCCTTTGCTGATGAGAAAATACGGTCAACATTCTGATATCTGTAAGGCTTAATGAAAGCATTTCCAACCACTCTTCATGTGAGACTTTGAGATTTTCTTCAACTTCCTGAGTTCCCAAGAGCTTCATAACCTTGAGTGACTAAAGTATTCACCTCACCAGTCCATCATGAACTAGAGCATTTGCTATTGGGGGACTGTCGCCATTGCTAACAGTAGGAATTAATTTATTCTGAGAGCAGAGAATGAACACTTACCATTGCAAGGCTTGTAAAGATGAAAATCGAGATGCAGGGTCTCTCCCTAAATCGTGCACAGATTGCCGGGGCTAATGGTGTCGGATATGTTTGCGGATTTCAGAAGTTCAGTCATTCAGGACATACTGGTTGAGGCAGGTATTCTGATAGTTGCCAACGATACGTTAATAAATGACATAGCATGCTCCCTGCCCTCCTGGGGATTATTGAAAGAAATAGGTACTAAAGTACTAATCACATAATTAATAAAGTATTTGTGATTTGTAATATGGGGGAGATCCCAATGTTCCCCAATATTATGGGGTAAAGAGAAGCTGTGCAAGTGGTCCAACAATTCTTTCCATGATCCTCTGGATTTTCTCCCTTTGATTCCTACCATCAGCACAACTTCCACATGTATCCTTGCCTTTCCTGAAATTCCTAACCCAAGCATAAATAAAAATCTCCATTCTTCTATTATTTCATATTTTACAGGCTATTTTACATTTTATGATGAACTAAGGTGTGTGACAGGAAGTATTACTAAATGGATTTGCTAATAGTATGAAAGAACAAGTTTCCAAAGCACAGGTTTCCAACCCTAATAATTCCCACGTATCAGGGGGAAAAATACTAGAAAGTTGCTGAGACAATGAATGGCATCTGAAAGAAAATAAAGTTGGATCCTTATCCCCACACCTATAACACAATGAATTCCACATATCAAAGATCAAGCATTTAAAAAGAAACCATAAAAATACCTGAAGAAAACATGGAAAAACTTGTTATACTCTTGAAGCAGAAAAAGGACTTTGTAAACAAACAAACAAAAAACTATGAAACAACACAGAAGCCATAAAGTGTAATCAATTCGATTACAGCAAGATGGTACATGTGTCTAGGGGAAAACAAAATCACCACGATCAGAAATCAAAAGACAATCACAAAGGGGAAAATACGATTTGCGTCTCATATTACAGAAAACAGGCTTATTTATTTAATATAGAAAAAAAGATTTACAAATAAAGAGGCCAAAAATTCAATGGAAAATGGACCAAGGATATTGTCACAGTTCACAGTAAAGGCAATAAACGATGCTTATTAACAGATGAAAGGGTGCTCAGACTCATTTATGGAAAGAGAAATACAGAGAGAGAGAAAGAGAGAAAGGGAGATAGGGAGATTAATGCCAAGTAAAAGTAAAGTTAAGTGCCAATCATGTACTATGGCAGGGGTGTTAGAGAGCAGATGATCTCATTCATAACGCGGGAGTGGTACTGTTGGCGGAAATATAAAATGGTATAGTAGCAATGGAAAACAGTAAGGTCGTTCCTCAAAAAATTAAGGACACCATTACTATATGATCCAAACGTTCCACTTCTGTGAATATATCCAAAAGGACCGAAAGCACGATCTCAAAGAAATATTTGCACACCTATGTTCATAGCACCAGTATTCCCAAGAGCCAAGAAATGGAAGAAACTTGAGTTTGTTGACAGATGAATGGGTAAACATACTGTGGCATATCCATACAATGGAAAACGAGTCAGCATTAGAAAGGAATTCCGACAACGTGTTACAACATGGATGAACCTTGAGGACACCATGCGAAGTGAAATAAACCAGTCACAAAAAGACAAATACTGTATGATTCCTATATGAGGTATCTAGAATATTCAAATTCATAGACACAGAAAGTAGAATGGTAGTTATTAAGGGATGGGGCCATGGGGGGCTGGTTAAGGGATAAAGAGTTCTGGTTTTGCAAGATGATGAAGTTCTGGAGATTGGTTGCACAAGAATGTGAATATACTTAACACTAATGAATTGTACACTTTGAAATGATTAAGATAGGTTTTATGTTTTATGTTTTTTTACCACAATAACATTTTTTAAAACATTTTTTAAAAGAGTAGGAGTAGGGGCGCCTGGGTGGCGCAGTCGGTTAAGCGTCCGACTTCAGCCAGGTCACGATCTCGCGGTCCGTGAGTTCGAGCCCCGCGTCGGGCTCTGGGCTGATGGCTCAGAGCCTGGAGCCTGTTTCCGATTCTGTGTCTCCCTCTCTCTCTGCCCCTCGCCCATTCATGCTCTGTCTCTCTCTGTCCCAAAAATAAATAAACGTTGAAAAAAAAAAAAAAAGAGTAGGAGTGTAAATTGATACGACTTCTGTGAAGAAAAAATTTTCAAGTATCTACTTGTATATAACATAGCTATCTATTTGTAAATACATAACACCTACGAAAATTTTAAATTCACGTACCCTTTGACTCAGTAACTTATAGAAACTGAAAATACTAATATGCTCACACATATACAAAAGTAACTTATCTGAGAGCATATAAGTTGCAACATTGTTTCACATAGCAAAAGGCTGGAAACCACTGAGGAAGTCTTCCTTGGGGCCTTTAAACAATAAATTCAGAAAATGTATTTAAATAACCTATCTTTGAAATCGTTCCATAATAACTTATATAAACGATGGTACATCTGTGGAATGTTAAAAGACAAAAATGTAGTGGCTCTCTTTGAGCTTTTATAAAATTATCCCAATTAAATTGTTAAAAGGCAAACGGCAAGGTGCAGGTAGGTGTTCACAGCATGCTACAATATGTGAAGGAAAATAAAGATACAGCTTTATCTTTGTATATGCACATGCAAGAAACTGACAACTGAATGCCTGGAGTACAGGAATCAGAGGAAGATACTTTTCACTATGTATTTTCTGTGCCACTTTAGTTTTCTATCACGTGTTTTGAATCTGTGTCCTAATAAGACATTGGGCCCCAAATATCCCAATCTTAACAAAAATTTTGCCATCAAAAGTAGTTCTTTGCCTACATGCCTTTCCTCCCAACTCCCTACCTGTCCTTCCCCCTGGTTCCTCACAGATACCATCCTGTCTCGCCAAGTCTCAACACTTTTCCCATCCCTTCTGTTCCTCTCCAGAATCAGGTGAATCGTTACAGTGGTAATTAACTTAAATTCAGCACACAATAATAATGGCTCATGTAAAAGACTAGCGTTTCAGTTTAACAGTATTATGTTACAATTCCTTAACTCTGTACAATGGGATAAAAGAATATACACTAAATTATAAGTATTTGTAATGGAAAAATCATTATGGTTTGCAAATATTTCATTTTTGATGATTTCACAAGCATCTGTAGTAATAATGCCAATTGCTTTTCAATTATTTTGGATGCCATGAGACAGCTAGGCTTTACAGGGGATATGTATATTTATATGGGATATATATTATATATATGCATATATGTATATTTATATGGGATATATATTATATATATGCACATATATATGCATATATATATATGGGACATATATTATATATATGCATATATACCATATATATACCATATATATATATATGTTCCTTGATACACTCATAATACCATGAAAGGAAATTGTTAATACTCAGCAAGCTGTTATCAGCTCAAACTCTCTCGCATTAAGTAATCGGTTATATACTAATTTATATTTTAAAATTAAGGGGACAGAAAATAGAGGAATAAGTATAATGTTCAAATTTACAAGGACAACCAAAGACCAAAAGACCAAAAATAACAAATATAAATATCAAACGCTGGGAGGAAAGAATTAGTAAAAATGAGGTAAATTCTCAATTTTCACAGAGAAGAGTCAATATTATTGTCTAAGCTGATAAAGCAAGAAATAGCTGTGTAAGCAAACCATCAAGACCACAGCTACTGAGAGAATGACCAGTGAAGTAAAGGCTGAAACCAGGAACAGAGGTAGAGTAAGACACAGTTCCTTTCTGTCATTAGCTCTTTTTCATTGTTTGGTGTATTCTCACACACGTATTTTTCTTTAATACATGGTTTGAAGCAGTCACTACATTTTTATTCACATAAAGTCTATTATAAGCCTACAACTAAGTCAGGCATAAAGAGATTCCTAAAATAGAGAAGCAAAATTAATTTAAAGGAGGTCATGTTCTCATCGAGTCAATATCTGAACCCAGGTGAACATAGATCCACGTACATATGCACACGTCTATATGTGTACAGACATGTATGTGTGTCCTATACATGAGGACTGAAATGGAACGTCATCTGGGGGAGAGGAGACCCAGAGGGTGAGAGCGGTCAAGGAGGACATCCCAGGATGGCTGGGTTCTAAACGTTGGGGACAGGGAGGGAGGGGGGGATGATGGTTATCCCAGGCAGGAAGTTATGGTACAAAGAATACCATGTGACTAGGAAGCAAGAGCATGTGACTGGAAAACAAGACTCACAGGGTGGCCTGGGGAAGCTGTGAGGGAGCAGACTACAGAAGCCTGTGATATCCAGAGAGAGGACCCAGGTCTGGTGGAGGAGGGGACGTGGTGAGTTGTTGAGGTGCCGGGTCGGGGGTAAGTTTGGTCAAACAGTGTGGAGAGGATGCTTCCTCCGAGAGAGGAGGGTCCAGCGTACAGGTGGAAGTAACTGTGAAGTGATAATGACCTAGGAAAAGGGAGAAGGACGAGAAATGGAGACACTTCCATCTACTCCCTGACCTGGGAGTCAGTAGAGCCCAGAGGGCAGCTCAGACAGTTTCGACAGAGCTAAATTGCAGGGGTTGTTATTCCAGCAAAGGGGATATTCCCCACCCTTCCTATAGGTGGATGCTTCAGCATCTTCCTGGTCAGGGAGAAGAAATGGAAAATGGCAAACAGCTGAGGAGGATTTGGTTCGATGATCAGTGGGACCTGGTTTTTGACGCTGGCTGGATGCATGAAGAAAACTGGCAGTCTGTAGGCACAGGTTCAAACCCCAGTTCTGCCACTTACTGGGCTTTATCCTCTCACGTGTTACTTAGCTTCTCTAAGTTTACTTATTTACAGGATGGCGGCAGTAATGACTTTCTCATAGGAAAGATGCGTGAGAAAATGAACAAAGCACCTACCACGTGGCATCTACAAACTGTAGTAGGTTCCCTGCCCTGGTGCCCACCGCTGTCCAGTACTGCGCCCTGTCTGCTCTCGGGCCTTTCTGCTTCTCTGGATCTGACTCCAGCTCCCAAGCCAGTGAAGCCATGTGACCCAGGCCTACACCAATTAGCATGCCTCATTCTCCTGGCTGCTGTGATTAGTTCAAGGATGAGCACGTGACCTAACTCAGGTCAAGGAAAATTAGACCCAAGACTTTTTTGTTCAACTGGTAGAGGGAAAGAAGCTATTGTATACCAGCATACAGAAATCTGCAATGATATTAGCCTGGAGGTACAGACAGCCATTGTACCAACATGGCAAGATCAAAAATGAAGCAATGTGGAGGTGGGCAGAATGGAGAGCTAGAAAGATCCATACCCATTATTGAGGTCCTGGCTAAAGGTATCCTTGTAGCCAGACTGCCCAGGGACTTTTCCTTAAAGGAGACTACAAATTCCTTTTTTTTTTTTTTTTTTGTAAACCAGTTTGGGTTGGGTTTTTCAGCACTTGCAACTCAATGGCGCCAACTGCTACATCTTCTTTCCCATCTCCTGCCCTTCAGTAACTGCAGGCTCCCGAACTGAAGTTCTTGCGTGGGAAAAGAAGAGGAGTTTTTCTCTTTGTCTTCCCCCTTCCCGGCAATAGAGCAACACAAAGAAACAGCTTGCCAAATGGCTCAGACTTCCCTTCCCAAAGGAACACCTTAAGGTCACGTTGGAAACAAGTCCACCTAGAGTCAAAACTAACCACCCGCTTTTCTGTTCACCATCTTGGAAGGGGTAGGCACGTTCCTCATTCTTTTCTCCTCGTGCTTCTCCATTGCATCCCACCCCCTTCCGGTTTCGCAGTCAATGAAGGTCGCCATATGGGTACCCTGATTCTAACACCGTCCTTCCTGTGCAGTCTCTCATACTGGTGTTTGTGGCCTCAGTTGCTACAGCCATACGTTTCCTCTCCTTCTCCATATTTCAGGGCCGGAAAATGCTTGTTTAAACATTTGCTCCCAACACCTACCAGTGGATCTTCTTCTATTAAGGAGGGAGATCTGTGTGGTGGCGAGATGGTTTCACTCAACCTTGAATTTATAAATAGCTAACACTCCAATTGGTTGTGAGCCTGGCAGAACGGGTAACATATGCATGCCCCCATTTGAGTGGGCCCAGCTTATGTTATGTTGAGCAATTTTTTCTAGAAATGAATAAAAATTAAATTATGACAACATGCTTTAATTCCCTATCTCAGATGCTAGTTTTTGATCATGCAGTCCATGGCTTTAATCAAAATCCTCCATCATTTGAAGACTCATAGCAACTCTTTCCATAGGAGGGAACTGCAAAATATACACGTGTGCCCTCTGATTTTGTTACAATATATGAAAACTGTAGTTTGGGTTTCCTTTTCCCCTAAAGGCCTGAAATAAAAACAAGATGACAAAACATAAAGCAAAATGAACCCTCAAGAACGGAGAAAAATTTTGCCAAATTTATTTTCCCTTTACTTTCCTTAAAAATATCATCAATCCTTTGGGAAGTTCAGCCAACCTTGCTGTAATCTCCGGTAATTGGGAACGGAAAGAGGCTGAACAAATAAGATTCACCAATCCACCTCACTTTATCTAGTTGTTACCTCCACTCATGCAAAAGAAAAAAAAAAAAAAAGAAAAAAAAAATGTCATGCCTAGGAGTAGCCAAATTGACTGACGTTGTTTTTTTCCCCTCTACTCTCAGCCCCTTCAGGTCATGAGGAAGAGACAATACCGAGCAAAGAACAGGAAAGAAAGAATGAAGGAATTGTGGCAATAGGCTAGGATAATCTGCTGAGTCTCTAAACTGAAAACTTGGTTCCCAGACAGTTGACCTAGTTGAACTTAGCAGATAATTAGCCCAAGGAAGACAAACATGCAGCCCTAGAGAGAAGCCACGAGGAAGCCAAAAAGCTTCTATGCCAACGGAAGGAAAATTCACCACCGAGGGGAGAAAGTTTTCCTTTGAAACAAATTGTTCCACCTCATACTCACAGAGTGTTTTTATAACTACCTAGAAGCGAGTTATTCTTATAGTCATGAAATGCTACATACCTGGCTTGCCCAGCTCGTTAGTGACCATGCTGAGACAAGAGTCTGGACTCCCGACCTCGTGAGTGGGTGCCCCCTGTGATCCCGCTCTCCCTTCTCCCTAGGAAACACCTGCAGTGTTTCCAGAGATTCTGTCTGGGGCGATGTGTCCTGGCCATTTAAATATCTCTCTTTCGTAAGAGTCTTCAAATGTGATTAAAATGAGAGGAGAAGAGAATGAGTCTCCTGGAAAGATCACTGGCTCAGGAGTCACGGGACCCAGTTCAACCATGGTTCTACAAGGTTCGTTGAGCATCACCTTCTCCTTGCTCTGCTTTGCTCAGCTTTAAAATTAGGATTCTAGGGGTGCCTGGGTGACTCAGTCAGTTAAGCGTTCGACTTTGGCTTGGGTCATGATCTCACAGTTTGTGGGTTTGAGCCCCGTGTCAGGCTCTGCACTGTAGTGCGGAGTCTGCTTGGGATATTCTCTCTCTCTCTCTCTCTCTCTCTCTCTCTCTCTCTCTCTCTCCCCCTACCCCCTCACACATGCACATTCTCTCTCTCCCTCTCTCTCAAAAATAAATAAACATTAAAAATAAAAAATAAATAAAATTTGGATTACATTTTCTCTTCTCTATCAAAATGGCCAAAGGGCAAAGGATGCAATCTTAGGCAGCATTCCCAGGGCCATTATTTTATTATTATTATATTATTATTATTATTATTATTGAGATCTAATATATAACATTGTATTCATTTTAAATGTACAACACAATGATTTGATGTGTGTTCCTTGTGAAATGATCACCGCAATAAGTTTAGTTAACATCCATCACTTCACATAGCTACAAAATTTTTTTATATGTTGAGAATTTTTTTTTTAACGTTTATTTATTATTGAGAGACAGAGCAGGAGCAGAGAGAAGAGGAGACACAGAATCCGAAGCAGGCTCCAGGCTCCGAGCTGTCAGCACAGAGCCCGACTCGGGGCTCGAACCTGTGAACCGTGAAATCATGACCTGAGCTGAAGTTGGATGCTTAACCGACTGAGTCACCCAGGCGCTCCTGTATGTTGAGAACTTTTAAGATCTACTCTCTTACTCCTAAAAACTGAGAACAAACTGAGGGTTTATGGGGGGGGTGGGAGGAGGGGTGGGTGGGCGATGGGTATTGAGGGCACCTGTTGGGATGAGCACCGGGTGTTGTATGGCAACCAATTTGACAATAAATTTCATAAAAAAAAAAAAAAAAAGATCTCTCTCAGCAACTTTTTTTTAAGTTTACTTATTTATTTTGAGAGAGAGAGAGCGTGTGTGTGGCATGCATGCAGGAGGGGCAGAGAGAGAGGGAGAGAGAATCCCAAGCAGGTTCTGTGCCGACAGTGCAGGTATGGGGCTTGATCCCACAAACCGAGCGATCATGACCTGAACCGAAATCAAGAGTTGGATGCTTTGCCAACTGACCCACCCAGGCACCCCTCTCTTAGCAACTTTCAAATATATAACACAGTATTGTTAACTAGAATCACTAGGCTGTACATGACACACCCAGGATTTATTTATTCTATAAATGAAAGTTGTACCCAAAGCCATTCTTTGTCCATTATTAACTATGGCTTAGCAGCCATAACCAAAGCAAAGGGCCATCTTTACATGCAAGAATATAAAAGTAAAGTTCAGGTAGAAGTTCACAGTATAACTGCTTACGAAAATAATAATTTTAGGCCTTCCAACTATCAAGACAAAGCCATATTGGGGGCTCATATATTTTAATGCTAAAACCAATCGATGTCCAAGCAGATGATACATCTTCTAGTTATTCTTAACCAGATTTGTGTTGATTTCTGTTCTCATTAGTACTCATTTGCTTAATCAAGTCTCCCACCTCAGAACTGTTAGCATAAATGCAAAATTTGTGAAACCTAAATATGATCAGGAATTATAATCACTCTTAAATGTACCTACGGCCAAGTAATAAAATAGATTCTCAATAAGCTTTAAAAATAGTCATATGTTTACCAAAAAAAGTCAGAGGTACCAGGATGCAATTTGTGACCGTGCCAGGTTGTAAAAATTAGTGACATTCAGTCTTTGGCCATAAGAAAAATCTTGAGAAACTAGGATATCAGACCTAACCTACCTCAAACCCAGTTGAGAAATAAGCAGAGTATGAATAAACGCATAGATTAGGCATAATATTTCAAAACTGATTCCTTTCTGGACCCGGCCCTTTCTGTCAGTTCCTTATTTACATCAGTCCTGGACTCCACACCCTGCCCGACTCTCCTCCTGAATCCGCCTGGTGTGTGTCCCCCTCTCCTCTTCACGTCCAGAGGGGTGTCCACAGTGCCTGATAGCGTGGATTCCCGAGTCAAATCGCATGAACTCAGGCGCCAGCTCTGCCTTGTACTGTGTGACCTCGCTCAAGTTACATAACCTTTTAAGTCTCTATCGTCTATCAAGTGGAGATAAGAGCAGCATCTATCTCATAAGACCATTGCAAACGAAAGTGCAGATCGTAGGTCCTGACAAGAGAAAGGATCCAGTAAATTCTAATTATTGTCGCAGCAGTGCTGGTTCATGCTTAGACTCTTCCCTGGCGTCCGTCCTTCAGACTCTACCCATTCCAGTCCCTATGGGGCAATTTTTTCAGACTGTCTCCCATTGAGCGGTGGCAGCACAGATGCGAGGGGGCTCCCCCGAACTGTCTGTGGGCCATCTCATCTCCTGGAGACACAGACAGTGAACCATGGAGGACCTCGAGCTACCAAAGAACACTGGAATAGCTGTCATTGCAGAGTTGAGAAGCAAAGGAACCCGAGCCCAGCTCCCTCTCCCCAGCCTACCTCTGCCCTATGCTTCTCCGGCCCCATCTTGGGACCTTGGATCAGGGCTGGATGCACAGCCATCAGCCCAGCCCTCCACACCACCTTATTCACTTGCTCTTTGTAGAGAAGAGCTCCTAAATAGGCATTTTAGAATTGGATTAGAATATGAGCTCTCTATTCAGAAGTCTACAACATGTATATCACAGCCCCTTCCAGAACAAGGTTTCTTCTGTTATTTTATGCTTCTAAAATTAGCCATTTTCCCAGAAGACAGTGCCATAGATTGACAGAGCCCAAACACATGCTGGAGAAGACCTCCTATGACCCCCTCTTTGGAGATGAAGGGACTCAGGCTGTCTACAAGGTTATGATGCTCTTAGGGTCATGGTGATTGGACCCAGGGACAGTCGATCTGATTGTCTTTCACCCACGGACATGGGTCTGCCATGTTGGTTGATGCCCAGGCAGTCAGTGTCTTGTATGAGAATTCTCACTACTTTTATAGAATACCAATTATAAAATAATTTCTAATTTTCTAAATTATCTTTATCTTTTATTCTCTCTTTAGTGGTTTTATTTCTTTGTTTTTTAAATAGATTTACAGGGTCTGACAGACACTACAAAGTTATGCTTACTGGTCATTGTAACATTTCTCTATTATTGCTGTTTTTTCACTCTTAAAGTTATAACACAATTATTCTGCCTTGTGAGTATGCATATTAAAATATTTTTAAATGGGGGCTCCTGGGTGGCTCAGTCAGTTAAGCATCCAACTTCGGCTCAGGTCATGATCTCACGGTTTGTGAGTTCGAGCCCCACGTCGGGCTCTGTGCTGACAGCTCAGAGCCTGGAGCCTGCTTCGGATTCTATGTCTCCCTTTCTCTCTCTGCTACTCCCCTGCTTGCACTCTGTCTCTCTCTCTCTCTCTTAAAAATAAACATTAAATAAATAATAAACAATAATCAATCAATCAATAAAATATTTTTAACTGAGCTGCATATTTTTTATATAGGAAGGTATTTATACCATAGCACTGAATGAAAAGAGTTTACAAAATAACATGTATCCTTTGATCTCATATTCATTCTTTTTTTACATTATAAAATCTGAAACATTGGTTATTAGAATGCCAGTCGTAGTTATTTCTAGAAGGGTAAGATTCCAGGAGTTTTTTTCTCCTTATTTCAAATAAAGTCATACATATTTTTCAATTACTTACATAAGTAAATACATTTATGCTTTTCATTTTAAATAAACATGAAAAGAATATTCCTAAAGCACGTTTCATACCACTCCTCTCTTGCTCATTTCTGCTTAAAATCGGCTTGAAAGTATGAGTTTTGCCCCCACCACAGAAGACCTCAGGAAGCCCACTGGTGTCAGGAAATCTGTGATAATCTCTGCCACTGAGAACAGCACCTTCTTTTCAACTCTTAAGGTGAAACTTAGTAATGTATTTGTCTGACTTAATCACTTCGTGCGTGCTGCCTGTCTGTAGGCTGTTACCCGCAGCACTTTTCTCTGAAGAAGGAAGTCTTCCTGACTCTGATGGACGAGGACAGCTCACACACCCCACAAGGTCCACCCCTCCGCTTCACTCTCTGCCCCAGCGGAATTACTCACCCTCCTCCGCATCTGCCCACACCCCTAGGGACGCGTTGACCATGACTTGCCAGTCTGTCTCCCCCATTCAAATAGAAGCCCCTTGAGGACAAGGCCTGGGTGCTTGGGCTGGGTTGCTTTTCACCATCTCTCCCAGCATGCTGTGTGGCTGTGATCTCAGCTCAGTACCTGTCGGTTAAATAAATGCACTAGATTGATGGATCCATCTGGCAGACCTTTCTTGGCTCCCCAGAGCAACCCTAGTTACAGGTGAGTGGCATCAGAAGGAAGGGAAGGGTTACGGGGCACCTGGGTGGCTCAGTCCGTTAAGCATATCGGACTTCAGCTTGAGTCATAATCTTGCAGTTCGTGGGTTCAAGCCCCCTATCGGGCTCTCTGCTGTCAGCATGGAACCTGCTTCAGGTCCTCTGTCTCCCTCTCTCTCTGCCCCTCCCCTGCTGACTCGCTCTCTCTCTCTCTCTCTCTTTCAAAAATAAATATACATTAAAGAAAGAAGGAAGGAAGGAAAGAAGGGAAGGGTTAGATTCATCAGGCTGGAATCACAAATAGTTAAAATCACACTTCAAAATCTCCCATGAAGCTTTAGTACATAGACGTTTGACTCAAACCCACTTTTATAATGCACAGTATAAATTTATGAAATATACACTAACATACAGTATATGATAGAATACATATAGAGTTAGAGCTGTCCAGAAAATTTAAGGGAGAGAAAGCAGACTCTGCTAGATCTGACTTGTGCAAATTAAGTATCATTCCATTATATGAATTCCCGTGTCCTTATAGCACCTTGAGCTTTCTGTGATGGCCTGTATCACACTGTTTTATAATTATTTGTCTACATATCTGTCACTCCCATGTTTGCCTTTTTGTCCTCAAGAGCTTAGCACAGTGCCTACCGCAGCTCAATAACGATACCTAAAGCTTATTGAACACTTACTATGTGTCAGGCACTGTACCAGGTGCCTGTACATTATTTCACGTCATACTTCAACAACCCTAAGAGGATTATTATCCTAATTTTACAGAGCAATTAATTAACTTACATAAGGTGACCCAAGTAGTCTGGGAAAGGCTAAGATCCAAACAAAAGTCTTTTCTGCCTCCAAATCCCATTCTGTGACCCTTGTACTATTCTTTGTCTCCATTATAAAAAATGGGATTTAATGAACACTGAATGAGCATTCACTAACTTATAATCACTCAATAGAGAAGTTTAATGTAAGGACCTACTAGAAAAATTAATAACAAAGATGATCGACTTGACAAGAGTAAGATGACCTTATTAAAGTCTTGTCAGAAACAAGAAGAGCATCAGGGGTGCCTGGGTAGCTCAGCAGCTTGGGCATCTGACTCTTGATTTCGGCTCAGGTCATGATCTCAGGGTTGTGGGATCAAGCCCCTCATTGGGCTCTGTGCTGACCATGGAGCCTGCTGAGATTCTCGCTCTCCCTCTGCCCCTCTCCTCTGCTCATACTCTCTTTCCCTCTCTCTCAAAAAAAAAAAAAAAAAAAAAAAGCATCAGCAGGGCACCTGACTGGCTCAGGTGGAGGGTGCGTGATCTCAGGGTTGTAGGTTCAAGCCCCACAGTGAGCATAGAGATTAAAATCTTTTTTTAAAAAAAAGAAATAAGAATAGCATCGGAAATATAATTCAGGGAGAAGACGGTCACACTTAAAAACAAACGATTGCCTACCATCCTTTGGTAACACAACCACTACTTGAAGCAGAGGTATTGTATGCATAGGAACAAAAGCTACCGTATGGAAGAAGCACAAATCCAAATGGAATAAGATCCTAAGGCATATTGGGAGTGGCTGAGTGGTGTAGGTATATTTTGTCTCTGTCCCCCCGTGATAGGAAAACGTGGCATCAATCAGGACAGAGAGGAACGCATCAGATATGTTATTACCGTAGTTTATTTTGGAGAGGGAGGGACTCAGCCAGGGACTGGGAATCAGAGCCCCAAGGTCCTTTCTGCCTCTCCCACAGTTAACTCCACGAACTTGGGCGCATCCCTGAAGCTCGTGTTACCCATCTGTGAACGTGAGATAAATTAAAAGTTTCAGAGTTGTTTGTAGGCAGCCATATGCTCCTTTTCTCATATTGCATCTCCAGTGGTCCTATCACAGGAACCACAGTCCACGGCAGAGCACGGTGGAAGCCACAGCTTCCTGCCCCCAGCCACAGCTCACCTGCACGAAATATATGCGGGAGTAATTGAGTTTTCCCAGAATAGACGGTTGGCGAGGTAGCTGGCGTGCTTGCTGAGAGGACGCAGATGCAAAGCATGATGTATACGTGAGCACAGAAGAGTGAGGACCCTTTAAAACAAATACTCATATACTACATGCATGTGCATTTCCCCCATTTATTAATTATGTGTATATATATCATACCCCTCAGCACCGCTCTGGTGTAAGCAAAATTCACAGTTTCTTGCATTTCATACTTTGTGCTTGGGTGAATTGGCTAAACATAGAAAATGTTCAAAAATAACTTCTGGATCCACTTGAAAGGCACTAGAGGTTTGTACTTGCCCAGGGAAGTGACTGGAATACAGAAACCTGCTAAGGGGGCGGGGTTAGGAAGCAGCCAGGAGAGGGAAGGATTCCTCGATCCCAGGATCACACCAAGGCTGAGAATCCAGTCTGTACATAGGTCTTTCTTAGCCTCTGTCCCTTTCTCTTCTGAACCCTCTGCTTTAACTACTGGATGCCTGCACAGCACAGCGGGAAGAGGGAAAAGAATGAAATTGAAAACCACATTGATTAGTGTTGCTTCTTGTTAGCAGTTGTGAGAAAACTGGGGTCAATCCCGCAGCCTCCGACATCGGTGACGTTCCCTGGATGTGTGTTGGTTTAATGCCACTTCTTTAAGGCAGCCTATAAATCAGTTCCCAGAAGTGGCAGGTATTTGAAAACACATTGACAGTCAAGAATGGTTGTGAGTCAGAAGCACAGCTGAATGAACGGATTTAAACTAGTCATTCTACACCTGTGTCCTTGACTAGTAACTAGACTCAACTCTCCGCATCTGCGGGCGTATCGATCATCCACTGATGCAGTTCCAACGGTATTTGTCGAGCAAGCACATTATGCCAGACACGTGGCAGCTTCCACACCCACCTAGTCAGAGAAATAGCTCAGAAGGGCCTAGAAACCTGGGGTCAGCCTTGAACACAAAGATAGGCAGGAGACTCTCCACACCAAAACTAGAAAACGAGTCAATAAAATGGACGCCAGCAGCGGGTCGAAAGGGTGACCTGGATTTGAGGACGGAGCACTGACCTGGGAACAGCCCCAGTTCCGCCACCTTGAGTAAGTCAGGTTGCCTTTCTGCCTTAGCTTCTTTATGTGTAAAATCAGAGGGTTCATTTTATGTAATTGATTTTCGCTGATTATTTACCCCATACTTACTAAGAACAAAGTTCTGTATTCGTTGGTGGCAGAGATTCTATAAAATGTACGTGAAAGGCCTCAGAAAAGTCTAGGAAGGTGCTGTTACAGTCGTTAAATATTTTGACAGTTAACGTTTCCAGGGCGCTCTGTGAAACGTGCAGACATAAGGAATAGACGCGTGGAGCAAAGGAGAACATGTTATCGTGGCAGAGAATCAGTGAAACCCATGGGGAATTTTCCGGGCCATGACAACAGAGGAGCTACGGAGGTGTCTCAGTTGGGCACACAGATCAGGGGAAAGAAGAGAATTAAAGTTTACAAGCTGACAAAGGAGAGAAAACGAGAAATTTCAGCACAAGAGCCTGAGACAGTTGCAACACAGGCCCTGCCAGTTCACGGAAGCTTTTTGGAGCTGGAAGACATTGTAAATGCTGAAATGTTCCCACCATCTCACCTAATGGATGAGGAAACTAGAGACCAGGGAAAGGCAGTGACTCACCCAGCGGGGTGGCTGCAGAACCGGGACTAGAATTCCGTCACGTTTCTCAACTCTCAGGCATCTTCTCAAACTGCAACGAAAGCTTCATGCTTTTAGAGAGATGGTTGTCGTTTTATTATCCATTGCTGAGCTAGGATATTGCCTAACCCAGGAAGGCGGTCATTTTGAAGTTTAAAAAAAGGGAGGAGGAGCCTGGGTGGCTCAGTCGGTTAAGTCCGGCTAAGTCGGACTCTTGATTTTCAGCCCAGGTCAGGATCTCATGATTGGTGAGATCAGGCCCCATGTTTGGCTCTGCACTGACAGTGAGGAGCCTGCTTGGGATTCTTTCTCCCTCTCTCTCTGCCCCCCTCCCCCCCCCCCCCCCCGCTCCCCGCTCACATGGACTTGCTCTGTCTCTCAAAATAAATAAATAAACTTAAAAAGAGAAAGGGAGAGAGAGAGAAAGAACAGGGGTGCCTGATTGGCTCCATCGGTGGAGCATGCAACTCTTGATCTCAGAGTTGTGAGTTCGAGCCCCACGTTAGGTGGAGTTAAAATCATTAAAAAAAGAGAGAGAACAAATTCTCAAAACTATAAGTAGAGCCATACAAATTATACAGTAGATGACTAAAGAGACGTTTTAAATCATGGAGGCCTCTAAAAACTCACTTAAATGAAAACCAGGAGGTTTATAGAAAGCATTCTGGCAGTTAGGAGGAAAAACCAGTATTCTACCTATTATAAATGCCACCGCTGCACTTAAAAAAAATACGAGACAACAAATTTCGGTACTAGAAGGCTGGAACCCAGATTTCCTAACCTGCCTCCGGTCATTTATGATGTGCTTGGGCAAACTGTGGTCACCACCGTGGAAACCAGAGAAACAGGGAAGGCGGTCAAATGCTCAGAGGTAACCTGGAAGGTAAATCCATCAGTGAAACTGAGGGGAGGGAGGAACCGAGCGACAGCGCACTGGCCTTGGTAATGACCCTTCCGCCTGCTGGCCCAAGTAGTAGGAACAGAGCTGATCCTTCCCCAGCTTCTTGGAGCATCCCGGGAGTGCCTATACCGTCTCCAGGCTCCTCCCACGAGAAGGAGTTCAAGCCCAGGCTCCCACCTCCAAGCCCCAGCTCCGCCACGTGAGCTGTCTGACGTTTCCTCAACAACGAAATAATGACAATGGTATCTGTCGTCTACCTCGTACAGCTGAGATGACTTTTTTCAGGTACTGTGCATAAAGTGCTTAGAACAGGGCTTGGCATCTAGAAAACCTTCCATCGACAGGAGCTGCCGTCATTAGCTGTTGCCCAGGCCCGAGCCTTTCTACTCTAAACAATAACCATTTACAGCTGTTAAACCGGAGTTTGATTGAGGTACACAATGAAGATACAACCGTAACTCGTAGTGTACTTAGCAGTGAAACTGCACAACGAGTGCAGGATTCCCTACCCGTGGGCCGCACTGAGAGCCCCGATTCCTTTTGGCAAAGACGGGGCTCTCGTCTTACGCCACTTCTCCTCGTGCGCGTGCTTGGGCTTGATCCCTGCGTCACCGGGCAGGCTGCTGAGGAGGGTGCCTTAATCACTGTGCTCTTGGAGAGGCTCGTACAAAACTGTCAATCCCCAACCACCAGGATCTCCTGCCTTTCCTGTAAACGCTCATAACCTCACGCCCTCCCTCGTGCTGCCTGCTGCAGCTACTTCATCGACCGTGCCAGACAACACAGACCGTTTCTAAGCATCTCCGTTTCCCTGGCCCACCCCAAAGAAGAGAGTCCTAGGGGCAGATGGAAGGCCTTTCCCGGCATGTCTCTACTGCATTCTAGCCACCTTGGCCTCCTGATGCCTGGGGTCATTCACACACGTTACGCGCAGGATCCTGGGATCAACAAGAGAGACCCAGTGCTTGCCCTCCTGGAGCTTCTGTCTAGGTGGAGTCGAGACAACAGGAGGAAGCCGGCAACTACGATGACACCTCCTAAGTGCCACAGTCATCTGGGGGAGGCTTGGGAGCTCAGGGAAGGCTTCCAGAAGGAGGTGATTACTAAACTGGGATTGAAAGCAGCGAACAGAATTAGCCAGCCCATCAATTTCTGTCCATTGCCTCTGGCTATTTTGCACACGCCTGCCCCCTTTTGCCTTGGGCAGAAAAGAAGTGGCTGGGGACAGCAACGTGGTAAGGGAATATCTCTGGGGAAAGGGGGGTCCAAGGGGCACCCTACCCTGTCCTCTCAATGCTCCATCATTCTCCTCCTCCGACAAGCAAAGCGGCAGAATCTCATGGCTGAGAGCAGAGAGTGTGCCCAGTATTTACTTCTAACCATGACCGTCCACTGCCTGTGCACTCGAAAAGCAGGGTAACTTGACAAAAGTCAACTTGACTTTGTTAGGAAGGCAGTCTGATAAGGCTCAGTTCCCCTTATTGCCCACCATGTGGTTACCGGTGCCCCTGGCAGCCAGTCGGCCCCTTGCGGCCCCTGGCCAGACAGTCCCACATCTCCCACAGGGGCAGCAGATGTTGCTGCTCTAATTTAGGCTGCGGCCCGAGCAAGTGAATTGGAACCAACGGGCCCCACACCTTGTGGGGCAGCACCGGGACCTTGGCTGCCTGCCTCCCTTGGGGTCAGAGTCCTTGCAACTCTTTATAGCACTTTACAGTTTACGAGGCGTGGGTGGCTCTTGCTCTCTTGTAGTCTGAAGAGCTGGGGGCCTTGAGACCATGAAGTGAACTGTCAAAGATCACACAGCAGGAAAGAGACAGTCTGGACTGGGACGCGGCTCTCTCAAGACTCCGTCCACTCAAAGGGCCCAGCTGCTGCCCAACTGGAGGGCAGGGGCTTGGGGGTCTCTTTTAAAAGAACAAACTCTAAAAGGCTGTGGTTTCTTAAGCAAAAGACACACATGATGCATATTCTATTTTTTTGAATCCTTAGGAGGTTGGGGGACAGAGAGAGAGACAAAACAGTAGAGAATAGTGGAGAAAGAGAAAATTTAACATTTGTTTGATCCCCAGTGAAAGCGACTCCCTTCCTTATGCCTGACACATCACTGACGCTCAATAAATATTTGCTGAATGAATAAATCCATCAAACACATGCCACAGATAGTGGTAGAATTAGTAGAAGACATTTTGGTTGAGGCTTGACTATTAGGTAAGAATGACAGCAAGAAAAACAGTCAACAAGCCCATGAAGTAACTCTACTTCTGTGTTTATAGTTCAGTTTCACAGTGTATTTCTATCCCACTCTATACTTTCTCCTAATATAGTTCAAATTTGAAAGTACCAGCTGGGCCACACTTCCCAGTGGTATATGACCCAAGAGATCGAATATTCTCCCTAATTACTACTGTGCTTTTCATACATGAGAGGTCACTTTTGGTCTGTGATCAACACAGAACTTGTTAGCTAAACAAAAAGTCACCTCCTTCGCTTGAAGTTTAAGTGTAGGCTAACAAATCAAATGATTATTTGCTCTCCCTTGCTGTCAGCATTTGGTCTTTAGCTCTGATCTGCATTGAAATCTATTGTGTGAATGGTACACGCACGCATGTGTGTGCACATGTGTTTGTGTGTGAACGTATACAGCTCTCTCTTACACGCACTGCACAGACACATGCAAATGCATACAGATATCTGTGATTCTTGGGAGCAGTATAGCGCCATATTCTTATACAGCTATTGAGATGAAACACACATACCCTCCAATTTGTACAGCTTCTCAGTAGGGGAAAGCTCCAGAGCAGCATGAAAAGTCACACCAGCTGCTGAAGAGGAAACTGCCTGGGCTTTGAAACACTGCTGCAATTGGCCTAACAGCTCTGATATTATGTCATTAATAAAAGTCTTATCACCCCATCCTTGTGCATCTGAATCTCATTTTTTAAATGTGCTTTTAATTTTTGTCCCCAGACTAATCTGCATCTCCCAGGCCTTGTTGAATTCTGGGTAGAAAGTTAGAGAAGAGACGGGCCATGCCCCCCACCCCCACCCCACCCCCTCAACGGGCCTGTGACAGGCCCGGAGAACTTAGCAGGCATTCAAGCTACCTAAGGAGAAGCCTGGGATGTTCCAGATCGTAACAAATGATAACATTTTATAGATTAAAAAAAAAAAAGAGAGAGAGAGAGAGAGAAACAGAAAAACCCCAAAATGTAATCAGATCAGGTTTTGATGTGTGCAGTTAACTTTTCTTTACTGGCAACTAAAACTCATCGTGTATTTAAGAACATTTTGAAATTTGTCCCCGTAATGTTTTCAATTAGAAGCTTTCTTGCATGTGACGCATCAAGGGAAAAACAACACTTCGAGTTAGAACGAAGGTACTCCCAGAGACGAGTATGATTAATGGGATAATCTTGTAGATTACAATAGTTAGAGGCAGTTCCTGCCATTCCCAGCTCTCCAAGGACTGGGACGATTCACTCCGATACGAACAGCTGCACATTCCTCAGTCCCATTATTATCCAATGCAAGGCCGCGTTCAGCATGTTCAAATTCCTATAATATCCACATTTGGCAATTTCCTATTGTGCAACTTCAGTTTCAGAAGTTAAAGCTTCGCGTTCCGTGTGATTACTTGATAGAGTTTACAAATGGAATTGATTTTCTAAAGCATCATTAAAGGTTGCTCTGTGAGAAACCAGACAAAACAGTGCCCCAACAAGCCAAAAAGCTTTTATGTGGCACTTTGGAAACATAAAGGGCGGCCTGTCATCTGCCAGTCAGTTCCCCGGCGTCGCCCTGAGGGGCAGGTGAATGTTTTTATTCCTGGTTGACAGAGAAGAAACAGCCACAGAGGAGTTAAGAGACCCGGCCCGGGGCTTGCTGCACGATTGAGGGAGTTAGGATTAAGAATGCCCGGTTCCCTGCCTCTGATTTCCATGCTTAGCCCACGGGGCAAGCCATCACTTTCTAGGACCCCAGCTCAGCTGCACAGTCAGTGGAGAAAATATAAATTCCCCTATGTCTCCGTAGCAGATGCGGCTATAGTGATATTGGTTGAAATCTGATTATAACCTTTCTGTTTTCTAGAAGAGATGGTGGAGTTAAAGCCTGCAAAGGACCTTGAGTAAAAACATCTAGACAAACAATAATTCCCCCCTTATATGTGTCTCACTCCATCTTCCAAATTAGATTCTCTTCCCTATCGTTAATAGTTTGGGACACGTTGACTAATCTTCAATTTTTCACCTCTAAGCAAAGACTCTTCTTCCCTGTTCAATATGCTGCATCCTTCAATATTTTTGCTGTTTGCCCACGAGCTTTTAGGCTTTGGATGTTCCTCTGCAAATTGTCTCAGGCGAGGAAGACATAAAGCTCACGCTGAGTAAAATCGTAGCTCAAAGGGAGTTTTAGGTGGGGCCCTTCTCCCTCCTGGTTGCACTATTTTCCTCTCAAAGGCTGGAGAGATCTCGCCCCACCTGACGGTCGGCATCTTGAGTCTGTTTTTCTGTAAAAACAGAATAATATGAAACTGTTCATACTATGACATAAATAACTGACGGCAGCTTAAAGTGCTCGTAGCCCTGTGTGTCTGGCAAGATCCAAAGCTTTAAACTACAGAGAAGATGTTTAGTCCAATGAGAATTCAGGTGCGTAACAGGTGGAGGGAGATTTGAATGGTGTGGAGGGAGGGAGAGAGGGGGACGTTACTGCAGCTCCTGAAATCATCCTGAAAGCAAACCAGTGGTTCCTAATCTTGAGTGTGGATCAGCATTACCTGGAGGGCTTTGCTAAACCACAGATTGCTGGCCCCATCCCCAGAGTTACTGACTCACCAGGCGCGGAATGGGGCCCAAGAATTTGCACGTGCAACAAACTCCCAGGTGCTGCGGCCCATTGGTGATCCACACTTTGAGATGCCACGGACACGGACACTGCGTGCTCCACGGACACCAGAAGACAGTCTCAGCAAGCACTTCTGATGCCCACAATCCAATGAGTCAAGCTTTTAAAGAAAGGGTTACTGGGGCGCCTGGGTGGCGCAGTCGGTTGAGCGTCCGACTTCAGCCAGGTCACGATCTCGCGGTCCGGGAGTTCGAGCCCCGCGTCGGGCTCTGGGCTGACGGCTCGGAGCCTGGAGCCTGTTTCCGATTCTGTGTCTCCCTCTCTCTCTGCCCCTCCCCCGTTCATGCTCTGTCTCTCTCTGTCCCAAAATAAATAAAAAACGTTGAAAAAAAAAAATTTAAAAAAAAAAAAAAAAAGAAAGGGTTACTACCCCAATCTGAGTAGGTACAATAAGCTAAGAAAAGGTAAGTCGGTGGGATGGAGATTTTGGCTAAATGGCCTTGCTTTGCCATTCTTTCTGACACAGGCCATCCAGGAAAGGAGACCCGGGAGCTGGAGGCACTTTACAAGGACAGCTTTTCAGGGTGTTTGGAAATGAGGATTGTTAACCAGCACTCTAATTGACCTCAGCTGTCACAATGGTAAACAAAGAGATGTAGCCCGGTACCCAGGGATCAACCATCGGGGGTTTGTAGATCAATATCCACACCTTGAACTGCACTTGAAAGCAAATTAAAAGCCAGTGTGGACTGCACAGTATACAACCCAAGGTGTAAGCAATGATTTGCAAAAATTCTTTAATTGGAGTCGATAGGAAATGTCTCTTGCTTCTTTTTTTTTCCTTCCATTTCACCTAGCTTGCTAGTGATTTTATTTTTCTTCCAGACATCACAGATGTTGGCTAGCGGGATGGGGCAACACTGACAATCTAAACTCTTGGACTCTTATTAATTTATACAAACTGGAACCTATTACCACAAAGAGAACATGTAAGTCAACTTATGTACTTACTATAACACCAAAGAAGAGAAAACAGTTACTAAAATCCAACTGGCCTTCCGCATGAGCGTTCATGACATCACTCTACATCCATAGTATACGGAAGTTATGAGAGAGAAAGGGAATATATATATGTGATACATATACACATATGCACATACGGACTGCCTTCTTCCCTCTCCACCTGTAGCAAAAGTAAAGAACATGTTTCCATTGCGTACAGTAAAAAAATTAAAGAGAAATGTGAGACTGGTTTTCAATGTCTATAGTATGTCCTTTGATATAAAATACACCTAAATTAAATTTTTGTCTCCCCTGGAGTTGGAGAGTACATCAGAGATATTTTTAGGTTTAGAAGAGCACAGTTTGTCTCTGGCCCTCTCCCTTCAAAAGAGAACTTCCTCAGGAACTCTTAAAAGGCAGGCTTGGTTTATAACTTCTGTCCAAATACATATGTAGACTTTTGAATGAACATAAACATCTTCATTACATGTGTTTTCCTCTTTTTTTTTTTTTTTTCTAGCTACGTCCGCTGTGGTTTCAGGCTTCTCAATGCCAAGTTGTGGGCAATCAACTTCTAAGTCAGTTAAAAGGCCTTTAGGTTAAGCAGTAATTCAGACAGTAATAGTCTGAGGTGGTTTCCCAGTACAGCCCTGCGGAAGGAAAGAAAACACATCAGTTCTCTGAAAGTTGGCTTCTCTTTCTCCAGAGCTCAAGTGCATTTTAGGTGCCTTAAACCATGCATACCCCAGAATTACACAATTGGGTGGAAAATTAGATCAATTTCCTTTTTATATATTGTTCATATTTTAGAAAATGAATAACTTCCCCTTTCTAAGCTGGAAAGTGCAAACATGAATGGATACATCAGTGTGCTTTCAGTGAAAATGTTTAAGTTTCCTGAGTCTGTTTAGATGTACAAATAAAAGTCAAGACCACCACCATTAATTCACTGTTATAAAAATTCTGAAGTGGAATCTTCTCTACTCCACTGACTTCTCGAATCAAATATTCATTTCCTGTTGGGGGGTTGGGGGGAGGGTTTTAAGAAGACTCCCAAAAATGGCCATGTAGTCATTTAATAACATTCAGAAAACTGAATTCATTTAACCAAACAAGTAATCGAGAACCTATCACATGGTAGGTGCTAAGGAAGATGTTAGGTAGGATGGAGTTAAGTACTAGTGTGTGTTAGGTACTATGGGAATTTCAAGGCCTTTTTTTAAATTAAGTTTATTTATTTTTGAGAGAGAGAGAGAGCACAGCAGGGGAGGGGTAGAGAGAGAGGGAGACAGAGAATACGAAGCAGACTCCAGGCTCCAAGCTGTCAGCACAGAGCCTGATGCGGGGCTCAAACGCATGAACTGTGAGATCATGACCTGATCCAAGGTCAGTTGCTTAACCAACTGAGCCATCCAGGCACCCCTCAAAGCCTTTTAAAGAGACCAGATCGGGGGTCCTGGGTGGCTCAGTCAGTTAAGCGCCGACTTCTGCTCGGGTTATGATCTTGCAGTTTGTGAGTTCGAGCCCCACATCAGCCTCTCTGCTGTCAGCACAGAGCCTGCTCTGGATCCTATGCCCACCCCCCTCTGTGCCCCTCCCCTGCTTGCACTCTCTCTCTCTCTCTCTCTCAAAAATAAATATTTTTAAAAAGAGAGACAAGATTAGCGCCAATGCAAAGACTAGAGAATGAAGAAAGATGGGATTTCATTAGGTACTACACTGTGAGATGCTGATTAGAAGGAAGAAAATGAGAGTTTAACCTTATAAAAATTCCAAATTTTGCATCTAGAATCCATATCCGGCTTTCTTCTCTCTTACTTGGCTGAGAATGAATAGAAAGCACAGGTGCGGGGTGGAAAGCGGGCAGGTTTGATACCACAGGCACAAGATGGTGTACGCGTGCTCAAATTCTGTAACTTCTCTAAGCCTCAGTAGTTTGACCCATAAAACAGAGATCATAACCCCTCCCTCATGGTGTAGTAAGGATTAACTCCATTAAAACCCACAGTATGGAGCTCATAATAGAAAATGAAGTAAGTGGTTGCTATTATTATTGAAGTGAGAGCACCCGGGTGGCTCAGCTGGTTAAGCATCCGACGCAGGCTCAGGTCATGATCTCACAGTTTGTGGATTCAAGCCCCGCATCGGATCTCTGCTGTCAGCACAGAGCCTGCTTCAGATCTTCTTTCTCTCGCTCTGCCCCTCCCCTGCTCTCTCTCTCAAAAATAAATAAACATTTAAAAAGATAATAAAGTGATCATTATTACAAGAGGAATCAATCCTTCTCATCAGTTGGCCTAAAATGCTTTGGGGGAAGAATAATTTACCTCCCCAGGCACTGCTGTGGATTTCTGGCGTGGGTTGAAAGACACAGACCGTCAACACCCTCTCTCTTCTCCCAAATTATTTCTGTTTGGGATTTTATATACCGAGTGTTCCATGCCCCTACCTTCACTCCTTTTCAGATTTCTCTCTCAACACTAGATTCAGAAGCTCTCTTCAATCCTTCTCTCTTGAACACCCAATTAATCTTTGAAAGAAGAGTAATCACTTCCTGCTGAATGGGATGTCTGACTTTCGAAGTGCTTGTATGCCTTGTCTCATTTTATTCCTACAAAGCCTTGTGAGAGAGTTAAGAACAGTATTAGTTTTCTCATCTATAAAGTAGGAATAGTGGGGCACCTCGGTGGTTCAGTCGGTTAAGCATCTGACTCTTGATCTCAGCTCAGGCCATGATCTCGCGATTTATGAGATTGAGCCCCGCATGGGGCTCTGCAAGGACAGCTGGGAGTCTGCTTGGGATTCTCTGTCCCTCTCCCCCCTCGCTCTCTTTCTCTCTCTCAAAATAAATAAACATTTTTAAACAATTTTTTAAATTTGTTAAGCAGGAACTGTAAGGCACAGAGAGGTTATCCAACTGGCCTGCAGTCACACAGTGAGTCTCTACCTGGGCCTGTATGACACCGGCTCTTCCCATCCACACTTCTGCGTGATTTCCACTAGAATTTGTACCCAGAGCTTTGCCTGATCATTGCCTGATGTTGCATGGAACCCGGTGAGACGGTTTGCATCCATTCACGTAGTTCCTCTGTAAATATGTCCGGGGTGCTATGTGCCAAGCACTCTTCCATGCACCAAACAGCTCAGTAAACAAAAGAGCCATGATTTCTATTCTCATGAAGTCTACACGCTGCGGGGAGAGACAGACAATAGACAAGAAAAAAAAAAATATTTGGTTTCTTTGATAAGGAGAGAAAGCAGCAAGAGGAGTGGAAAGTGGGGGAATCGGTGTTGGGGGGATTGTAGTGGGGAGAGGGGTGTTGCGATTGCAGGTGGGGCAGTCAGGAAGAGAGCAAATGAGAAGGTGGCGTTTTGCGTAAACACAGAAGCAGGTGAAGGGCAAGGCTTGGAGCCATCCGGGAGAAGAGAAGGCTAGAGCGTAGCAGCACCAAGGGCCAGAGTTGGGGCTCTTCCTGGAATAACCGAGAAACGGCAGGTTGGCCAGCGTGACTCTGCCCCACTGAGCTGCACAATTCGAAGACGGGAGTGGGAGGTAGAGTCAGAGGAGCGAGGGGGCGGGGCGGGCAGGAGCCAAACTGGGGGAGGGGCGGGGCGCTTGTGCATCACTGTCAGGACTCTGCTTTTGCTCGAGTAAATCCGGAGCCACTGCAGGGTTTGCAGCAGTGGAGTGTTAAACGACATTAACAGCTGCTCCGTTGAGCATGGACTCCGAGGGGATGGGCAGAGTGGAAGCAGGGAGACAGCGAGGAGCCATTTCTATAATCCAGGTGCAAGATGATGGCCGTTCGGGTGGCGCCCTCGCCTCACACCTATTCCATGGTGAACCACAGTTAACTCAGTGGTGCTAACGAAGTCAAGGCCAAGGGATCCTGGGAGTATCCATTGGGCCAGTATCACCAACCTGAGCTTCTAGACTTTTGGAGGTCCTTAACTGGTTCCTACATGTCAACACCCCTAAAGGAGACCTTTTGGAAGGTTGCTCAGGCTAGAACCCCAAGTTTCTTTGCAACGAGCTGGATTTGCATCACCCTGGCTCTGTACGCTGATCAGAAGAGCGATGCCTGTCTTTTTTTTGCGGGGGGTAGAAAAATAAATGAATATTTGACAGATGGGGTTTGTTTTGTAGACATGATTTTTCAAAGCATGGGGTCCACTCTAGGTGGCAGTTAATAGGTTCATTTCTCGGTGATAAAATAGGAAAAACCCCTGGAGTAACTGATGGCAATAGACCCCTTTCCAACCCACACAGCCATCTCTGTTCTTGATTCCCCGTGGCGGAGGCAGATGAAGGTATGTGCCTGGGTCAGCAAAGATGTGGGGCTGAATTTGCAGCACACGCCCTCTGGGAAGGAGACAGCATGGTGGAGGGACAGTGTGCTGCCAGTCAGAGCATGTCACTCTGGGCCTCAGTTTCCCCATCTGTGGAATTAATTTGAGCTAAGTGACCCCCGTGGTCCACCTGGGCTCTAGGTGTCTGTGATATTGTGGGTGGTCTCTGGCCATGAGGAATGGAAGAGAGATTTCGTTTAACATCTGGTCCAGAATCCAAGTAACCAGTTCAGCACTGAACACTTTTGTGCACCTAGAAAATGTGAGCACAAGTAAATCTTTCTCAGTCTTGGCATATGGAGGATATTTTACATCCATCTTACAGGCTAACCATGGTGATGTTTTCCCAAACTCTGAGATGAGAAAGATGTTATAAAACCTGCCTTTTGTTGAATGAATGTGATAGTCGAGTCATACTCCTGAAATATATTGGGGTCAAGGTCTTTGGGTGGGATTAAGTCATGGCTCAGCTGTAATTTGTTTTGTTTGGTTTTTAAGAGCAAAGAATATGTGGAAATACTTTGTTTTGTTTTTTATCAAATCTCTGGAGCTCAAGTGATATACTTCAAGGGCCAGCCATACTCTGCGGCTTATCATCTTGGCAGAAAAAGCAACTGTTAGGAGGTCAAACGAAGGCCCATTTCATCCCCTGCAGGACAGCTGACACCTTCCATTCCCAGACTGACTCTTATTCCTCCAGCTTAGCCTTGAGGCGTTGTTCTCTAAGAAAATGCAATGCGTTAAGAAGATTGTCACTGAAGTTACTCCCAGATTTACTTTTTAAAGACTGAGTCAGATCAGCTTTTGGTTAGAGGAGCAAGTACTGACAGCATGTTTTCTTGGGAGAGAAGAGAGGGGCCCCTGGGACAGAGAGGATTCAGGAAGCAAAGGCTGGATGCACCAAAGTCCAATGGTGCCTTCTTGCCAGTGTTTCCCAGGCAGTCCTATCGTAATTCCCCTGTGTGGCTTCAAGAACCCAATTGTCCCTGGTCAAGTAAACTCAGAGTCATATTTGTACTTACTGAAGTACACGTTGTCAGCTCTTTCCCTGTTGCCTTCTTGGTTGTTAAATGATGGATATCCCCGCGTATAGGATTGTGGGTCTGGGAATCTTAGAGGTCACATAGTCCAACTTTCCACTCCAAACAGAGATTCTTTCTGGCCCACCGAGGGCCTCTCTGTTGGTGCTTAAGTCTTTCCAGCGACAAGGGACACAGAGCACTAGGTTTAAATGATGGGCTGTTTTATATTTAGATAGCTCTTCCTTATATTGAGTCAAATTCTCTCTCCCTAACCTTCCAGCCATCCACTTGTCATCCTCCTGAATTACTCTGATTAGTCGATCTCAGAGTCTACATTCAAACTTCCTCACCTGATCATCAAGGTCCCCCCACCCTCACTTTATTGTTCCTTTCACTGACATAATTTCATGAAAAATCCTGTTAAATCCTAATGACTGCACATGGGACAAGCCTGTGCCTATTTCAGAAGGAAAGGAAGGCTGGGGATCCTAAGCTAACCTTAGTCCTGGGCAGACCTTAAGCACAGCTTGGATATTCCATGGGGCAGGCCACATTCTCCCTGGAGATACTCCCAGTGCTTTTAATATGTGCATTTCCCAGGCTCTAATAACCGGTCGCATTTTCTAATAGTTTCTAATATCTTACTTAAAATTAATCCACAATGAATATTTTGACACAAAACCCCAAAGGAAATTGCTTCCTGTCCAAATTAAGTACAAAATTGGGGAAAACTTTTAAAGGTTCCTTAACAGACTGTGCTCAGGAAACTGCCTACCATATTTCACTGGGCTCTTCATGACATCTAGTGGTAAAGGCTGGAAGAGTTTACGGTACTCTGAGAGCTACTGAGAACGTGGGAAAAAATCTTAATCTTATTTAATATCTGCTTTTTGAATATTTTATTTTGTGAAATTTTAAACTGAATTCATTTTTCAATCTGCTATAATGATATACTCACCCTTATTTTAGGCATCTCTACCGCTTTATACCTTTTATATCTGAGCTTATTTTGAAATCAATCAAATCTCTTTTTTCACAGATTTTTTTCACAGAGAAACACACCATCCTCCTTTAGAAAAAAAGCCATTTTGGATCAGCATAAATAACTATATTTTGATCGGGAAGCATACTACAAAAACGTTTTTGCGTAAATGTATTCATCTTCAAATGTGGTTTTAAGACTTTGGGTTCCTGTGAAATCTGAGTCATTTATAGCTAACCTTGAATGTATTGTTATTCACAATTAGAAGTAGATAAATTTCACAGGCAGAGAAGCTGACAAGTCTTTAAGACTTCACACTTAGTTTTGCAGGAAGAGCTGAAGTTAATTAGAAGTGATTATACATACATTGCATGTGTGTGTGTGTTTGTGTTGTTGCACACAGACACCACAAAGGCCTCGGGAAGGTTGCATTTTTTTACGTTTTAAAAATAAACATAATCTCCTTCCCATGTGTTGCCATAAGCCCAGTAAATCTAGGAAGCTCAGCAGTATTGAACAAGGTCATTTCTTGTCAGGACTCCAAGGGGGAGCAGGAATCAGCCCTGTGTATCAGATGCTGGCCTTCTAATCCCCGCTCGGCACTGGCTTCCCGGGCATGGGGGACGGGGCGTGCCAGCGGCGACACTCTGGCAGACGGAGGCTTTGACGTGAGCACTGTCAGCATCAGGACTGTGGCTCTCTACCTACAGAGCCCCTTGTAAGATGGAAATATGTCCTCACCTTGGTAATAAAGGCAAAGTGAGTTTATTCACTTCTTGGTTCTGGTGAAGAGGAAAGTAATCATGAAAAGATTTATCCAATCACTACCTCAAAATCAAAGAGGATTCATTTATTCTGGTGTTTGTGTGTTTAAATATATACCTAGTATATTCTTCAATTAAATACATGTATTGAATTCAATGTCAAAGCCTTTCACCAGTCAGCTTTTCCAGAGATCCAGGGTGGGCTGTCGGTAGTTGTTCTCTGAGGGGCTTGCTGCTAGAGCCTTTGGGTAGACAGGGCTGGTGCCCGGCTCGGCAGGTGGGAGGTCTGGTGGGTTCACTGGGTCGGGCCTCACGTTTAAGCCTCTGGTGAAGAGCCTGGGACCTGGGTGTATGGGGGTAGACTTGGATCCTGGGTCCACAGGAACCAACCAGGCACTGAGGACCATTGGGATAGACCAGCGTCTAGGTGTGTGGGGGCCAGTCTGAAACTGGAATGAGCCTGAATCCTGCTTTCACCCAAGTGGTGCCGGAGGCTGGGGCCACAGGGGCCTGGTGCTAGGACAAGGCTGGAGCCTGGAGCTATAGGCATTGGCCTGTATAACCTGGGGCCTTGGGGGCCAGCCTGGATCTTGATCTGCATGGGCTGTTTTGGCACTGGGATGGCTCAGGAATCTGGGTCCATGGTGCTGATCTGGTGGTGGGGCAGCAGGTCCGTAGTTTAGGTCCACGGGGCCAGACTGGCACTAGGGTGGGCTGGGAATGTGAGTCACCAGAGTTGGCCTGTTGCTGGGGCAGGCTGACTCTGGGGCCCACATGCTCACTCCATTCTCTCTTCCACAAGGAGGGTGTCTCTCTCCATGCTGGGCTGCCCAGGCTTGAGAGAGGCAGCATGGGAGTAGTGTCAGTCGCTTTCCTACCCTCGTCGGTGCATCTTTTCTTATGTCTGTGCTTCACCCACGTGCTATAGTCCCTCACCTGGAATCCTTGGCTCTTGCGACGGTATATTTGAATGTGGATACTTACTCAAACTGATGTTTCTGGGGGGTGATGAGCACTAGAAACTCCTATGCCATCATTTTGCTAATGTCATTCTTTTTTTTTTTTTTAATTTTTTTTTTCAACGTTTATTTATTTTTGGGACAGAGAGAGACAGAGCATGAACGGGGGAGGGGCAGAGAGAGAGGGAGACACAGAATCAGAAACAGGCTCCGAGCCATCAGCCCAGAGCCTGACGCGGGGCTCAAACTCACTGAGTGCGAGATCGTGACCTGGCTGAAATCGGACGCTTAACTGACTGCGCCACCCAGGCACCCCTATGTCATTCTAACTCCTATGAAGAACACTTACAACTTAGGGCACCTGGGTGGCTCAGTTGGTTACGCGTCTGACTCTTGATTTTGGCTCAGGTCATCATCTCATGGTTCTGAATTTAAGCATCGCATCAGGCTCCATGCTGACAACATGGAGCCTGCTTGGGAT
Organism: Lynx canadensis; assembly: GCF_007474595.2. Taxonomy (NCBI): domain Eukaryota; kingdom Metazoa; phylum Chordata; class Mammalia; order Carnivora; family Felidae; genus Lynx; species Lynx canadensis. The sequence goes on along the minus strand of NC_044314.2, from coordinate 19,019,468 downwards.
TTTTTTCTCTCCCTCTCTCTGCCCCTCCCCCTACCACTCTTCTCTCTCTCTCTCTCTCTCAAGAATAAACTTTTTAAAAAAAGAACACATACAACTCAATATCAATAAAAAAACTATTTTTTTAATGGGCAAAAGTTCTTTCTTCAGTGAACTGGCTAATAAGCACATAAAAAGATGTTAGACCTTGTTAGCTATCAAAGAAATGCAAATCAAAACCACAATGAGATATCACTTTATGCCTATTAGGATAACTAGAATCAAAGAGACATAAAAACAAGTTTTGGTAAGGATATGGAGAAATAAGAACCCTCATACATTGCTTGTGGGGATGTAAAATGATGTAGCCACTTAGGAAAAGAGTCTGGAATTCCTCAAATGATTAAACATAGAATTAGCATAGGAACCGTGATTCCACTCCTAGGTATATCCAAAAGAAATGAAAATACATGCATATATAAAACTTAGATATGAATTAAAATCAAACAAGCAAAAAACCCCAAAACTTATATATGAATATTTATAGCAGCATGTTTATAACAGCCAAAAATAGAAACAACCCAAATGTCCATCAGCAAATGAATACATAAATGGATGTAGTATATGTATACAACAGAGTACTATTCAGCCATATAAAAAAATAGGGGACTTTACCACCCCACTTACATTGATGAGCATGTCATCCAAAGAGAAAATCAACAAGGAAACAGGGGCTCTGAATGACACACTGGACTAGATGGATTTAACAGACACATTTAACATTCTTTTCAAGTGCACACAGAATATTCTCCAGAACAGATCACATATTAGGCCACAAAACAAGTCTCAACAAATTCAAAAAACCTGAAGTCATACCATGCATCTTTTTCTGACCACAAAGCTATGAAACTAGAAATCAACCAAAAGAAAAAAATTTAGAAAGAACTCTCACACCTACATAGAGGTCAACCAAGAAATCAAAGAAAAAATAAAAAATTACATGGAAACAAATGAAAATAAAAGACAACAGTCCAAAATCTTTGGGATGCAGCAGAAGTGGTTCTAAGAGGGAAGTTTATAGCAATACAAGCCACCCTCAAAAATCAAGAAAAATCTCAGATAAACAATTTAACCTTACATAAAGGAGCTAGAAAAAGAAGAACAAACAAAACACAAACCCATCAAAAAGAAGGAAATAATAAATATTAGAGCAGAAATAAATGAAATAGAAATTTTAAAAATATAGAAAAGATCAATGAAAACAGGAGCTGGTTCTTTAAAAAGATCAACAAAATTGATAAACCTCTAGTCAGACTCATCAAAAAAGAAAATAAAAAAGGAAAAAAAAAAAGAGATAGAGAGAAGACCCAAATAAACAAAATCACTAATTAAAAGAGGAGAAATAACAATCAACACTACAGAAATACAATTGTAACAGAATATTATGAAAACATATATGCCAACATACTGGACAACCTAGAAGAAATAGATAAATTCCTAGAAACATACAACCTACCAAAGCTAAAGCAGAATAGAAAATTTTAATAGACCAATTACCAGCAATGAAATTGAATCAGTAATAATAAAAAAAAAAAAACTACTCCCAAAAAACAAGTGTAGGTAGGATAAGACAGCTTCACAGATGAAGTCTACCAAATATTTAAAGAAGAGTTAATACCTATTGTTCTCAAACTATTCCAAAAAAAAATAGAAGGAAAACTTCCAAATTCATTCTATGAGGCCAGTATCACCCTGATACCAAAAACAGATAAAGGTGACTTAAAAAAGAGAAATATCGGCTAATATCTCATGAATATAGATGTAAAAATCCTCAACAAAACATTAGCAAATTGGATTCAATAACATATTTTTTAAAACCATACATCACAATTAAGTGGGATTTATTCCCAGGATGCAAGTATGGTTCAATATTTGCAAAACAATCAGTGTGATACATCACATCAGTAAGATAAAGGATTAAAACTATATGATCATTTTAACAGATACAGAAAAAAGCATTCAACAAAGCACAACACCCGTTCATGGTAAAAATTCTCTGCAAAATAGGTCTAAAGGGAATATACCTCAACATAATAAAGGCTTTATAAGAAAAACCCACAGTCAACATAATACTCAGTGGTAAAAAACTGGCAGTTTTCCCCCTAAGGTCAGGAACAAGACAAGCATGTCCACTCTTATGACTTTTATTCAACATAATACTGAAAGTCCTAGCCACAGTAATTAGCCAACATAAAGAAATAAAAGGCATCCAAATGGGTGAGGAAGAAATAAAACTCTCACTATTTGCAGATGACATGATACTATATATAGAAAACCCTAGAGACTCCACCAAAAAAAAAACTACTAGAAGTAATAAATGAACTCAGTAAAATCACAGGATACAAAATCAATGTACAGAAATCTGACTGCATTCCTATACACTAATAATGAAGCAGCAGAAAGTGAAATTAAGAAAATAATCCCATTTGCAATTGCACCCAAACCAATAAAATATCTAGGAATAAACTTAACCAAGGAGGTGAAAGATCTATACTCTGAAAACCATAAAACACTAATGAAAGAAATTCAAGACAACACAAAGAAATGGACAAGTACTCCATGCTCATGAGTTAGAAGAACAAATATTATTAAAATGTCTATACCATCCAAAGCAATCTACACATATAACGCAATCACTATCAAAACACCAATAGCATTTTGCACAGAATTAGAACAAACAATCCTAAAATTTGTATGGAAGCACAAAAGACCTCAAATAGCCAAAGCAATCTTGAAAAAGAAAAGCAAAACTGGAGGTATCACAATTCCAGACTTCAAGTTATATTACAAAGTGGTAGTAATTAAAATAGTATGGTATTGGCATAAAAACAGACATATAGATCAATGGAATAGACTAGAAAGCCTAGAAATAAACCCATAATTATGTGGTCAATTAATCTTCGACAAAGGAGGAATGGATATACAATGGAAAAAAGACAGTCTCTTCAACAAATAGTATTGGGAAAATTGAACAGTTACATACAAATTAAACTGGACCACTTTCTTTCACCATACACAAAAATAAACCCAAAATGGATGAAATGTGAAACCTGAAATCATAAAAATCCTTGAAGACAGCACAAGTAGTACTTTCTCTGACATTGGTCATAGCAACATTTTTCCAGATCGGTCTCCTGAGTCAAGGGAAATAAAGGCAAAAATAAACTACATCCAAATAAAAAGTTTCTGCACAGCAAAGGCAAAAAACGAAAAGGCAATCTACTAAATGGGAGAAGATATTTGCAAATGACATATCCAATAAAAGGCTTAATATCCAAAGTATATAAAGAACTGCTACAGGGGCTCCTGGGTGGCTCAGTCAGTTAAGCGTCCAGCTTCAGCTCAGGTCATGATCTCACAGATCGTGAGTTCGAGCCCCGCATCAGGCTCTGTGCTGACAGCTCAGAACCTGAAGCCTGCTTTGGATTCTGTGTCTCCTTCTCTCTCTGCCCCTCCCCCACTTGTACTCTGTCTCTCAAAAATAAGTAGACACTTTAAAAATTAAAAAAAAAAAAACTGCTACAACGTAACATCCAAAAAATAAATAACCCAATTAAAAAATGGGCAGAAGACATGAACAGACATTTCTCCAAAGAAGACATACAGATAGCCAGCAGACATATAAAAAGATGCCCAACATCACCAATCATTAGGAAAATGCAAATCAAAACTACAAGATATCACCTCACACCTGTCAGAATGGTTACAATAAAAAACACAAGAAACAACAACTGTTGGTGAGGATGTGAAGGAAAGGAACGCTCGTGTACTGTTGGTGGGAATGCAAACTGGTACAGCCACCGTGGAATAAAGTATGGAGGTTCCTCAAACGTTACAAATAGAAATAACATATGATCCAGTAATCGCACTACTGGGTATTTATCCCAAACATACAAAAACACTAATTCAAAGGGATACATGCATCACTATGCTTACAGCAGCATTATTTATAATAGCTAAACTATGGAAGCAGCCCAAGTGTCCATCAATAGATGAATGGATAAAGATGTGGTGGTATGTATGTATGTGTGTGTGTGTGTGTGTGTGTGTGTGTGTATACATACCAGAGAGGAGGATGGGTGAAGTAAGTGATGGGGATTAAAGAGTATATTTATTATGATAATTTTTTTAATTAAAAAGACATTAAAAAAATAGTACTGATATATATGGATGCACCTTGAAAAGATGTTAGGTGAAAGAAGCCAGTCACAAAAACCACACATCATGTGATTTCATTAATATGAAATATCCAGAATAGGGAAATCTATAGAGACAGGAAGTAAATTAGTAGTTATGTAGGAGTGGGGGTAATGGAGAGATAGGAGGTTGATTGCTAAAGAGAATGGGGTGATCTTTAAAAGTTTCTCCTATCCTAATCCATTCTATCACTAAGTAACATGTATCTTTCTTAGTTGAATATTTACATTTTCTTAAAATATTTTAAAACCTTATTTTTCATGAACATACATCTCTATCAACCTAAATGATGGGCATAACTTTAGACTCAAATTATTTTTTACAATGGATTAAACAATCTCAGGCACAGTCTATAAATAAAATAGCATCCATTTGAAACTTCCACTTCTTATAATGACACCAGAGGTAATTCAGATTAGTCACCCACAGGTGATGACTAAATATGCCAGACAAAATGTTTAGAATCTTCTCGAAAACATCAAAGAGTTTAGCCAAAATCAACAAGACTAATTTTCCTTGAGGGCATTTGTCAATACTGGGTGAAGAAGCTATGTAATTGAGTTGCATTTTTGCACCCTCCTGGGGAAGTAGCTATGAACCTTGAGGGCATATCAGGGGCAAGAACAGTAAGAAACCATCCACAGGCCTGAGCAGGAACCACAAAACACACAGTCCCCTTGGGGAAGAAAGGGAAAGAAGGCATGAAATAGAAGCAAACCTATCCTAGACAAGAGAGTTAATATATTACATTAAAAACAGACAAACTAGGGGTGCCTGGGTGGCTCAGCCGATTAAATGTCCAACTTCGGCTCAGGTCCTGATCTCATGGTTTGTGAGTTCTGGCCCCGCGTCAGGTTCTGTGCTGACAGTTCAGAGCCTGAAGCCCACTTTGGATTCTATGTCTCCCTTTCTCTCTGCTCCCCTGCTCATGCTCTGTCTCTCTCTCCTTCAAAAATAAATAAACATTCAAAAAGTAATTTTTTTTAAAAAAAGAGACAACTAGACTGTAAAACAAAAAAGCATGGTTAGAAATTAAATTCACTTCTTACATATAAAGTTCAATTTACCAGGAAGATAGAGCATGGCTAAATCTGTATGTATCTAACAATGTGATAGCAAAACTAAAAATTAAAAACTGACAACACTTCAAGGAGAAACACCCAAAGCTAATAGACGTGAACTGTATCCAACAATTAAAGAATACACATTCTTTTTAAGCATATTTTCAAAAACCACATTTACAAAACATTTACCAAAAATTACATTATCAATTATATTATATTAATATAAATTATTATGTTAAATAACTGTACTAAAATGTATTTTAATATGCATAGGGCCACAAGTCAGCTTCAACAGATTTCAACAGATATCATATAGAATATGCTTTCTGACCTCAATGTAATTAAGCTAGAAATCAAAACTAAACACCTATAAAACCTCCCATTTGTTTGGAAATGAACAGATATTCTTCCAAACAGCTCATGGGTAAAAGAAAAAAATAGAAAATATTTTGGCCTCGACAACAAGAGCTTGTGGAATACAGTTCAACCAGTTCTTAGGAATACATAGCTTTAAAGCATATATTCTAAAAACAAAGCTGAAAATTAGTGAGATAAATCTCCACTACAAGAAGTAGGGAAAAAAGTAAAATAAATGTAAAGAAATCTACAGGAAAAGAAAAAATAAAGATAAACATATAAATTACTGAATCAGAAAAAAAACATGCAAAATAGAGATTCAATAAAACCAAAGTTATCTCATTAAAACATTTAATGAAATTGATAAATCCTTATGTGACTAAGAAAAACCGAAATATTGATCAACAGGTGAATGAGTAAATACATTTTGATATACACAGTAGAATACTATTCAGCATTAAAAAAAATACTGTAAGTATACATAACTTACAGTTATGGACGACTCTAACAATAGTTTGAATAAAAGAAGTCAGGCATTCTGCAACCAAGAAACAGATCCTTACCCAGACACTGAACTGGTGGACATCTTGGTCTTACACTTACTAAGCTCCATAGCTATAAGAAATACATTTCTGTTGCTGATAAGCCAAACAAACAAACAAACAAACAAACAAAAAGGTCAGAGAGAAAAGGTCATATGTATAATTTTATTGACATGAAATTCTTAAAAATGCAAACTAATCTCTAGTGATAGAAAGTTGATTGGTGGATGGCTGAGGGGGAGGGTAACAAGGGTTATACAGGGCTCTTTTATGGAGTAACTTGTACCAAACCAATGCTCCCATGAAAACAGGAAAACGAGATAAAACGTGACTGCATCCACACGAGAGAGCCTTTGAGGCAACCAAGACTTAAGAGGCTAAGGTCACAGATGGAAGAACTCCTGAAAGGAGCGTCAACAACCTTGTCACACTTTTAATTGCTGCATGAGGCTGCAAGTCCGGACAGGTTACAGGCAAAGGCTCTTGCTGGGAAGCAGAAAAACTAGAACAGCTTTTGGCTATCTCCCAGAACTGGACAGACAGAGATCTGAGGACCCACGATCCCAGTGAGAAAGAAGGAACAGAAAACAAATCTTAACCTACAGCTGAATTTTCCCTCAAGACTTTAGCTACATTATGAAGCTACATGGAATTAGAGATAGGAAGTTAGAGAATCTCTGAAAGCAGAGTGCTCATTAGTCTCATAGTGTTAAGGAGGTAAGAATAAAAATTCAAATCTTCCAAGGGGAGGGGTCTCAGTAAATATATTGGGCTGCTTGAACTCACTTCTTGGATAAACCCATGGGTAAAGTAATCTACCCCACTGTGTCCGCCTAACCAAGGAAATTGTAAACTCACTGTGAAAGATGACAGCATCATCCAAAGTCTTGACTAACTGTTCATTCACACTGTCTAGCATGCAACAGGTATTAAGTAAATATTAATCAAATAGTATCAACTATGTCAAGAGATAGGATCAAATGACTGAAATCAAGGGGAAAAAAGATAAACAACAGAAACAAACTGACAAATTATTCAGATATTGGAGTTAGCAGGACTTTAAAATAAGTACAATTTCGGGGCACGTGAGTGGTTCAGTTGGTTAAGCATCTGACTCTTGATTTCAGCTCAGGACATGATCTCATGGTTTGTGGGTGTGAGCCTCATGTCGGGCTCTGCACTGTCAGCACAGAGTCTGTTTGGGATGCTCTTTCTCCCCGTTTATCTGCCCCTCCCCCGCTCATGCTGTCTCTCAAAAGAAATGGATAAACTTAAAAAAAATTTTTTTAATAAGCACAACTTCTTTGTTAGAGAAAAAAATGAAAATGTTTTAAATGAGATGGGAAAAAATAGAGAATATCACCAGCGATTTAGCATCTTTTGAGAAAAATCCATTCGAAGTTCTAGGAATGAAAAATGTAATACTGAAATTAACAACTTTGTAAGTTTAACAGGGAATCATGATACCAGCAGAAAGGCTGAAACAACTAGAAGAAGTGTCAGTAGAAAATAAGTAGACTGCAGTGCAGAAAGTAAAAAGATAAATACAGAAGAAACAGCAAGACACAGTGAAAACGACTGACGTGTGGAATGGGAATTCAAGGACAAGAGAGAGAAAATGGACCTAGAAGTAATATTTGAAAAGGTAATGGCAAGTAAAGTTTACAACTGTTAAAAAACATTAAGTACAAGTTACAGTATCATATTATGGGGTTTATAACTTGTAAATACAATATAATGTGACAACACTACCACAAATGATGGAAACTAAAGACAACAACAGTCCTTCAACTTTCCTATATTTTGTGAAGCACCATGTTAAATCTAAGGGGTATATAAAAGATACATAATGCATTCTCTAGAGTAGCCACTAACGAAAAAAAATTTAATTGAATTATGAAATTTTTGTTTAACACATAGAGAAAGATTTAAAAAAAAAGAAAAGAACTAAACACAGATGGGACAACTAGAAAATAAGTAACAAAATGGTAGACCTAAATAAGTCATATTAATCATCAATCTAAATGTAAATAGAATAATTCCAATTAAAAGGCAGAGATTGTCAGACTGGATTTTTTTTTCAATGTTTATTTATTTTAAGAGAGAGAGAGAAAGAGAAAGAGAGGGCGGAGGGTGGGGGAGAGAGAATCCCAAGCAGGCTCCATGCTCAGCACAGCTGGACATAGGGCTTGAACCCATGAACCATGAGATCATGACCTAAGCTGAAATCAATGGTCAGTCGCTTAACCAACTAAGCCATCCAGGCACCCCATCAGACTAGATTTTAAAATACCCAACTAAATACATTCTACAAGAAAGATATTTTAAATACAGATACACTGAAAGTTAAAAAGTTATAAAATCTATGCTATTCAAACAATCAGAAGAAAACTGGAGTGACTATCTTAATTTCAGACAAAATAAACAAACCTCAAGAGAGGGAAGATTACCAGATATATAAAGAAACGGTTATGATTAAAGGGTCAATTCATCAGAAAGACATAATGTATATGTGCTTTAAGTCAAACATACAATCAGAGTTGGAGTTTGTAACACTACTCCCTTAGTAATTAATAGAATAACAAACAATAAAATTAGTAAGGCTGTAGATGAGCAACACTGCCAACCATCTTGATTTCACTAATATTTATAAAAAATACCAAACTCAACAACTGCAGAATATACATTTTTTTGAAGTGTTCACAGGATATTCATCAAGATAGATTATTACCCTGGGACAGAAAAGAGTCTCAAAAAAATGCCAAATGATTGAAATCTTAGAGTATGTTCTCTTACAAAAACAGAATTAAATTAAAAATCAACAAAAGCAAGATAATTAGAAAATCCCCAAATATTTGTAAATTAGGCAATATAATTCTAAATTACCCTAAGTGAATCAAAGAATAAATTATAAGAGAATTTTCAAATATTTTGAATTGAATTACAATAAAAAAAATAAAAATTTTGGTATTCACCTGAAGCACAGCTTAGCAGGAAGTTTATAATTTTAAATGCTTATATTAGAAAAGAAAATTTATGATCAAAGTTTTTATATTAACGGTAGACAAAAGGAGCAAATTAAACACAAATTAAGTAGATATAAGGAAATAATAAAGAGAAGTGTATAAAGAAATAAAATTTAAAAAATAACAAAGCCAAAATTCATTCTTGGTAAGATTAATAAAATGTATAACCCCAATGCAATATGGTTTTACAAAAAAGAGAGAAAGAAAAAAAATTACCAATAATGGAAATGCAAAAGGTCTACACAGATCTTTCAGGCATTGTAGGGTAACAAGGGGATATTAAGAAAAACTTTATTTTACTAAATATGACAACTTAAATGAAAAATAAATTCCTTGGAATAAAATTTACCAAAGTGGACACAGAGTGATATAGAAAAGCTCAATAATTCTAGTATCTATCGAATAAATATTTAAAAATATTCCACTAGGGGCTCAGTTGACTTTTGATTTCAGTTCAGGTCATGATCCCTGGGTAGTGGACTTGAGCCCTATGCCGAGGTCTGTGCTGAAGGTAGAGCCTACTTCAGATACTCTCTTTCTCTCCCTCTGCCCCTCTCACCCATGCACTCTCTTTTTCTCTCTAAAATTAAATTAAAAAAAAAAAAAATATATATATATATATATATATATATATTCCACAAAAAACTAGTGAGTTCTGCACATTTAAACAATAACCAGCATAATCCTGATATTAGAAACTGACAAAGAAATTATAACATAAGAAGAGTAAAAAAAAAAATCCTTCACAAGTATAGACACAAAAAAGCCTCAGCAAACTAATTTAGTTAATTTAATCCAGCAACATATGAAAATAATAATACATCAGGACTAAGTGCAGTTAATCCAAGAAAAGCAAGGTCGGTTTAACATTTGAAAATCTATTTATATTATTCACCATATTAAAATAATAAAGAAGGACACATGCATAATCATCTCAGTAATGCAGAAAAAGTACTTGGCAAAATCTATCACCCATTCGTGATATTTTTAAATTCAAGCAAATAAGAAATAGAAAGGAACTTCACCAAGTTAATAATGGACATTGTTCAAAAATCTGCAACTAATACTAATGGTGAACACTAAATGCTATCCTCCTAAGATCAAGAATTTAAGCAAGGATGTTTACTCACTAATTCTATTCAACATTATACTAAAATCCCTAGGCCATGCAATAAAGCAAAAAAAGGAAAGATATAAAGTCTAGAAAGGAATAATTGAAACTGTCTCTATTTGCATATGATGATTGTTTACATAGAAAATCACAAGAAATCCATTAAAAAACTACTAGAACCCATAAAGAGTTCATGAAAGTGCCAACACTAGTGGGTCAATATACAAAAATTAAGTTTTACTCTATGGTAGTAACAAACAATTGGAAAATAAAATGTTTAAAAATCCATCTGCAATAATGTCAAAAACATCAAATAGCTGTCAGTAAATCTAGTAATGAAAGAAGGGCTTCCATATGGAAAACTATAAAGTTTTGGCTTGAGAAATTAAAGAGGATCTAAATAAATGGAGATATTGTATGTGTGTGTGTGCGTATATATACGTGTGTATATATATATATATATATATATATATATATATATATATATGTATACTGTTCATAGATTGGAAGACTTAATATTGTTAAGATGTTACATTCAATGAAATCTAAATTGATGAACTGATTCTGAAGTGAAAATGCAAAGAATCCAGAATAACAGCAACAAAAAATCTTGATTAAGAAGAAAGTTGGATTAGGGCACCTGGGTGGCTCAGTCAGTTAAGCACCCAACTCTTGGTTTCAGCTCAGGGTCATGATCTCATGGTTCGTGAGTCCGAGCCCTGCATTGGGCTCTGCACTGCCAGCCGCAGAGTCTGCTTGGGATTCTGTCTCCTTCTCTTTGTGCCCTCCCCCACTGTCTGTCTGTCTGTCTGTCTCTCTCAAAAATAAATAAACATTAAAAATAAAAGAAGAAAGTTGGATGAATTATATTATCTGACTTCAAGATACACTACAAAGCTCAAGTAATCAAGACAATGTACTAGTCACATAACAGTAGACAAACACATCTATGGAATAGAATGGAGAGTCCAGAAATAGGCTTATACAGTTCATTATTTTCAACAAGCATGATAGAATTATATGTCCGTAGAAACAGCTAATTCCTGAAATGCCATACATATATTAAAGTCCCAGTAACAACTGCAGTAGGGTACTCTGAAAAGCAAGTTGTTGGACCAGAATTTTTAGCATTTCCCAAATTCAATGGATTCCATATTTGATAAGCAACAAAGCAAAAGCTTCCTCTTACATTGTGGATTAAGAATTCTTAAGTTCCAGGGGAAAAAAAAAAAAAAAACCTGTTTTAAGAAAACCAAAACGTGAACATCCAAATATCCTCCCCTTGCAGTTGCTAGCCTCAGTCAAAACTCAGATGAAGTGATGGGGCGCCTGGGTGGCTCAGTCGGTTAAGCGTCCGACTTCAGCTCAGGTCACGATCTCGCGGTCCGTGAGTTCGAGCCCCGCGTTGGGCTCTGGGCTGATGGCTCAGAGCCTGGAGCCTGCTTCCGATTCTGTGTCTCCCTCTCTCTCTGCCCCTCCCCCGTTCATGCTCTGTCTCTCTCTCTGTCTCAAAAATAAATAAAACGTTAAAAAAAAAATTAAAAAAAAAAAAAAACTCAGATGAAGTGACACCAACTCACCTTACCTTTTAATGGACACCAATTTAACTTCTGCACAAGCCTATCCCAGTGGTTTGACCTGGACTATCCACTTGTGCCCAGGCTCCCTGCCATTGTCCGTTTTGAGTTAGATACTCACTCATCTTTATTACTTTTTTAGCATTTTTTAATGTTTATTTATTTTTGAAGGAGAGAGACACAGAGCATGAGGGGGGAGAGGTGGAGGGAGAAGGAGACACAGAATCCGAAGCAAGCTCCAAGCTCTGAGCTGTCAGCACAGAGCCCGACAAGGGGCTCGAACCCACAAACTGTGAGATCATGACCTGAGCCAAAATCAGACACTGAACTGACTGAGCTACCCAGGTGCCCCTAAATACTCGTCTTTAAACTGAAAAAGTTACATGCAGTTAAAGCTGAACTCATGCAGAAGCATTCCTAATACCGTCAGTGTGCTGACTCCTTTGAGAGAATTCTGTGGCCAGGGAAATAAATGAAACAGCAACACTATTTTTACTATCCTTGGTCTGTAAGGTCAGTCAGGGAGACTACAAGGATCTAGTGAAGAAATTCTATATTACTCAAAAACTCAGAACAGTGATTTTAACAACGGATGCATTCAATACTACCCTATAAAATTACAAGCCTTAATTACTAAGAAACCTAAATGACCCATCCAGGAGTCTGACAGAGGAATTATCTCTGTGAAATAAGGAACTTTTAAGAGAATGAAAGTAGTCATGAAATAACATTCTAGAATGACAGCTGGGACAAAATTTACAATTACAAACAAAACAGGAAAAAAGGCACCTGATTATAAGAACTAAAGCCTTTAATGACAACTTCAAAGCGGTGTTTCATACTCTCTTATGGAATGTTGCCATCAATCACTACGTCTTGCTAATTATCATGTAAAACTGTGTTCAATGGTAGACTATGAAAGCTTCTAAATTTCTTTGCCAGAAGGGTTTCAGAATCGTCCTGTCTGCTGACTCCCCCTTCAACCATAAGATTATTAATATAATCAACGGTTCTAATAATTAAGCGCTACAAAGATTGTTTCCACAACTTAATGGGTTGACAATTGGATAGGTCTACCAATTTCTATATTTCTACATATAACGATGACTTACTCCCTCTTGAATTCATTTAACACCGTTTTACTGACTCCTCCTGTGATCCCTTCTACATTCCTGATGAATACTTTGCTTTTCAGGCTCCTCTTCTAATTCCTTAAGATTTATTCATATTCCCTAGTATTTGCCACTTTTCTTCTTCCCCTTTACATTCTCTCTAGATACTCCCATTCATATACCTATTTTCATTTTCATCACCTAAATGACTCCTAGTTCCCGATCTCTAGCCCTAGGCTCTAAAACCACATTCCTGCCTGTGAACCTACGAGACATCTCCACCAGAAAGCCGAAAAAGCATTTCAGATATATTGCTACGGCAAAAGCCATATTCATTTCCCCTCCAAACTTGCTGCTTTTCCTCAGAACCAGTACTTCTGCATCCAGTTGTAAACGTGACCCACCTGTCAGTGTGGGCTCCTCTCTCTACTACCTTCCTCCTCCCATAAACTAAGAACAGTCTGATCTCTTTGACAGGACAATAGGAGCTTCTGGTCATGGTCTCTACTTGGCTCTTCCAGCAAGATGGCACATAAATCGTGTGCATTCTACCAAATATGCATTTTTCCTTTACTACTGTGAGATTCTCTTCCTTACCTTACTCTGAAGATTCCTAGTCTCTCAGACCTCAAGCATCTCTCTTCTTGGATCCTGAGAATTTGTTCACTGTTGTTTACTGGTGACAGAGATCAAAGTGACTGGTCTGGTAATAGGGAAAAATCCTTGCATGACTGCTTCTAAGTTAGTAGAGCAAATGAGACTACAAATAACTACAATGTTGCTTGCTAAGTACCAGGACGAAATAACCACAGGATGGTATGGCAGCAAAGGAGGCATACAATCATTGTGTTACCACTATCAGTTTTGCTTCGACTGAGCCTCCTAGATAAGCAGAAGTTCATCAGGTGGACCAGTTAGGTCAGAGAAAGGCATTAGATACCAAGGTACATTCTCATAACTGCTAGTGCCGTGCAGCAGATGGAAATGAAGAGGTGAGGTAGAAGGCTGAGAGATCACATTATGAAGATCTCAAAAAGGAAAGGTAACTAGCAGCCATATGGAGGACACCTTACAGAGGCCAGCTCAGAGGCCAGGAAACAATTAGGAGGCCTCTGCATTATGCCTCCCAAGAAATGACAGCCTTTACAAAGTAGTGGCAGTGAGACAGGACAGTTGGGTACCGAAGGAACACTCACCCTCGCTGGAGATACAAAGTAACACGCATCTCATCTTCATAGCCCGCCTAAGAAGTAATGTTCCCACTTTTACACAGGAGGACCTGAAACTCCTAGTATGTTACATGTTCAAGGTGACACAGCTCACAAGTAGGGGAGGCAGAGATTCAAACTCCAAGGATCCTGTTCCAAAGTAGCATAACGGGCCGGTAGCTCAAATGCATGTCCAAGCATAAATCAACAAATCACATTTTCACAACTAGTTCTCTATTCAACCTACCAGATTTAATTCCTAAATAAACTCCCTCTTCCCACAGAGAAGCATAGCAAGTGTAGAGGAAGGAAATACACTCTAGCAAGCCTAGGGTTACGTATCATAAGATTTTGGTATTATGTATGGTATCTATAATTTTAGTAGTATATCCAAATTCTAAAGTTATTTTATGGATACAATTTAGTTACACATTCTCCCAACTAGTAATTTTGCATGGGTCACAAGGTTTAAAGGTAACTTATTCACCTGTAAAATCTCCACTCGGCCCACTTACAGTGCTGAGCATGTAGAAAACAAAGTATTGATCTAAAAATAAAACAAAGCGAAAATGTTTAAAATGACATCAATACTCTTCCTTAAGCAATATAGGCTTAAATGGGGAATAAAAGATTCAGTATTTTAAAATTCATTTGCCTAACAAACATGCTATATGTATGTTATAGAACATACATGTAGGAAAACTTTGAGAACTGCAGAACACCTCTAGTAACGGTGTTAAAAGCCAAGTGAAAGCAATGTTCCTTCAAGGTTTCCCTTTACTGTTCAGTGAGTGGATTTCTTATTGTTACTTTTCATTCAAAAAAAATTATCTAAGGTTAGAAAAGACCAATTCCGTATATATAATACACACAAAACCCAATATACCAATTTGAAGCCTATAAATGTTAATACAAGCAACAGGGAAGCCCTAAAGTTCTTTCATTTTCTTAATGCTTACAAAGGAGATGGTTCCAACTGCCTAACTTACTCCAGTGCTTTCTTATTTCAGAATTAAAGATTTATTTTAGACATTAAGAGGAACATGAGAAGATCTGCTGAACCATTTTAGGTAAAAAAGCCTCCTACCCTCCATCTCAGGTATATTAACAGCAGCCATAGGGGCGCCTGGGTGGCTCAGTCGGTTGAGCGGCCGACTTTGGCTCAGGTCATGATCTCACAGTTCGTGAGTTCAAGCCCCGTGTCAGGCTTTGTGCTGACAGCTCGGAGCCTGGAGCTGCTTCAGATTCTGTGTCTCCCTCTCTCTCTAGTGCCCCCTCCCCCCGTTTGCGTGCTCTTTCAAAAATGAATGTTAAAAAAGAATTTTTAAATAGCAGCCATAAATAAAGTGCTGAGGCCAAATGTGCAATACTAGCACCCCTGTGAACACTGCCAAAACTACAGTATAGATCCTCGAGTCTTGAGACAAAGATGGAAGACAGGTTTCAATTCACCTGTCAACTCCTACAGATTAAGAAGCTACCTCCAGTACAATGAGACTGGGGGATGCTTTGGCCAAAATAGATCATAAAAGTCCGCCATGGGCACAAGAGTAGGTTACCCTTGATCTCAGCCTTATGCTGCAAGACTCTGTACTCAAAATATTTTTGCTTCTATTATGGATTATTTCATTATTGTTTCAAATCAGATGATGCATCCTGATGTGCAATATAATATGCAAAATCAAGGGAAAAAATTTTTGGGGTGTTTTTGTTTTTTCTGCTATGTCTGACAAAACAAATAATAGACCCAATATTAGGGGCACCTGAGTGGCTCATTTGGTTAAGTGTCTGACTTCGGCTCAGGTCATGATCTCACAGTTCGTGGTTCAAGCCCTGCATCGGACTCTGTGCTGACAGCGCAGAGTGTCCTTGGGATTCTCTCTCTCTCTGCCCCTCCCCCACTCAGGCATTCTCTCTGAAAACAGGTAAATCTTTAAAAAAAAATAATAAACCTAATATTAGTTTTCTAGAAAACACTATCTCAGGGATGGTTTGGGTTAAAATAACTAGCATTACATTTTTCAAATGCTCCTTTTATTCATCTGCAAAATTCAGTGTATATATATGTAATATATATGTATATACGTGTGTGTATACACACACACACACATACTGTTTTAGGAGAAAATAGCATTTCAGCTTGGTGATTTAAGTAATGTCAACTACGTATGTTTATTTGTAAAACTTCCCATAGTGAAATGTTATAGTTACCTACAAACATTCATTTTTCACTATTTACAATTTGAATAATCATGGAATGTTTGTATAATGCAACCAGTTGTTATAGAAGAATCACACAAACAATGTAAATCTGATCCCAATCCTTTACAAATATGAAATTACTTTCACTGGTTTTCAAACTGTCAAGTATAAACAGGATGATGAGGTCAGCAATACTTAAGATGAGGCACTTTAACAATTACCCAAAAAAGTATACAAAATGTCAAACAAAACTTGTTCTTAATCGTATCTCTAATTTCAGACGTGATTAATCTGAGATGCTCTATATTAAGGAATGTTATAAACTTTTATTTCTTGCACTTTCCCTACTCAGCTCAAGGCAATGTAATAACTATGAATACATAAGATATATAGACATTACCACAGACCAGTTAATGTGCTTACATACAAAGGAACTAAACACTATCTAATGACACTGGGGTTTTAGAAAGTGACTGTTTTAACACAAAACTTCTGCATAATTTTTTCATAAACATGTATACATTGGTCTCCCAAAGGCAAAATGCTATCTCAACCATATTTCTAGACAAAAATGCCCTCAAAGGTATTAACTGAATCAAAATTAATAGTCTATGTACTCTCTTCAAACATTTGAATTTTTAATATTCAGAAGTTAAAATTAAAATTTCATTTTAAAAACAGAGAAATTAAAATATTAAATGTACCATACTTTCTAGATTAGTTTTATTACATAAAAAAAGTAGTAACATGTTTTGTTTTGCTAGCCTTTTGTGAAACACATTTCAAACGTATTATTTGGCCAATTCACTTACAACCTTCAATCCCATTCTCTGTATATTAACACACTATCTTTTTTGTAGTTAATAAATACTTGATTAAAAATATTAATTCCTGTTGCTGCATGAACTCACAGTACTGTATTTTCCCCCATGGTCAGATTTCAACATACCTCTATTAGTAAAGAAAATGGCTGACTCAAATTTTTAAAGGTCATCCAGAAGGGATTAAAATCTGTGGTCCCATTAACAGTTTTAGGTGAGAACAGTTAAATCTCATTAAAATTATTTCTAGTAGGTTATACCTTGAGCAATTTCAATGGCTCAGATACCCAAATGTTTAATAAACATGAGTTAGTACTCATTTTACCATACTTAGCTGTTCTAAGTCCATTTATCAAAATCACTTGCTGTGTGTGTACATGAGCACACATGTACTCCTTAATTCCCTAATAAAACAGTCTTGCTCCCCTATAGAAAGAAACTAGCTTTGAATCAATATACTAGCAGACACGTAAGTCCCTTCTAAAATCAGAAGTGTGCCAATTTTCAAATAAATGAAAAGAGAAAATACTTATTTAAAATGACAAAAATTAAGCTTGGCAAAAGTAGTGACTTTTATTTACAACTCCATGTATCAAGATTACAATAAAAACACTAGTGATACCATCCGAACAAAAGCAATGATTTATTGGTAATGGCAATGAAGGGAATATTGACAGTCTCTGGCGAGAATCAAGCAATTATCCAGGAGCTGTAGATCTGATTGCAATATGCTCTTCCAGTGTCTTTTGTACCTTAGTGGCTTTCTCCTTTTTTGCCAACTACCTAGAAAAACAAAAATAACTTTACATGTACATCTTATTCATTTAGAAGTATGTGTTATTTTCAAAATATTACTAACAGGTAATCATCTTTAAAACCTGGTATTAATTTTTGTCCCTCCATTTTATTTTGGCATGCAGTGTATTTTCATTGTTTGAAGCACACTGTGACCATCCCTTTCCTCCCAGCCTCAAGGAATTAAAAATAAAACACATGCAGGCTATTTTGGTTTCCCACACTGTTTAAAGGAAAAGTAATGCAATTTTTCAAAACAAGGTTGACAGTTTAGAGAAGTTAATAAAAGGATGATGCTTTATGAGTGAACTATATTTGGCAACCTATTTTTAGGCAATTAGAAATCAAATGTCGATCACAAAATACTCTAGAATTAAGAGTATGCTAAACTTATGTCTAAATGCCCAAGATGACAGGTTTCTAGACTTTCTCTCAATATGTAGATTTGCAATGAAAACAGATTAAAAATGGCTAGTTTTGCCTAGTTTCTATTTTTAAAAAAACCCTGGCTGCCACAAATGTACTATAAAAAACATAAAGAATAAATCTTGTTTCTGTCAATTATTAGGAAAATTCTCTACTGGAGGGCCTACTTGCTACAAATGTGGAAGCATAAAAATGTAAGAATAAACTAGGTTTCTACCAACAGTGCTAGCAAACAAAACCTCTGTGGGAAAGTTCTACAAGTAAGTTCTAAGCAAATAATTTACTTAAAACCTGAAATTTATCATTAGATAATGTATTCTCATAGCAGAAACGCCACTGAAGAAATGCAATTGCAAGCTATTGAGTATATATTTGTATACAGGATTTCTATGTACATTTATAAGTGTAATTTTCATATTTTAAATTGATTCTGTTCCAAACGGTAGTCTGAATCAAGCAAAATTCATAAAGGTCTTCTGTACATGCCTGGTCTAAAATGGAACATGGCTGGGTCAATGTCATTCATGAGAGAAGATTATAAAAACCCACTTCATTCTCAATCATATGATGTTAAACATGCTCTTTTCCTGACCTTGAAGAAAACCACTTTTATTACTTTAAAAGATCTCCTCTCTGATCTACAAAAACCATGTGTTAGCCTAAAAAGCCATAAAAATGCTAAAGAGACAGTCTCGTAAAAGTATGTGGATAGGAGTAAAAAAAATTCAGGGCCAAGGGGAGCCTTCTTAAGAAAGAAGGGGAGCTGGCACTATCTGTATCACAAATGAATTTAAGCATATAAACACTGAAAGCATTATTGATCATCATTATCACTGGGGAACACACAAAACACAGAGCTATTAGATTAAGCAAAAGAAAACAAAAACAACTAATATTAAAAATTAAAATTTTAGCAGATGTGATACAGTGGAAGACACAAATCTGCATACTGTTTCACAGGTTGATAACTCTCAACTTGCCAATGTGTATTCTCTGTAAAAAAGAAGAAATTCAGCATTCCAATATGGATTTTCTCACCCCAAAACATAAAGAAGCTCTTTTATTCATTTTTAAGTGTTTATATTACACCTCAAACAATAGTCTAGGTACATCAAAATTAGGTGTCGAAAATATTTATTCAGTAAAGAGTCCATTGATCTTCTACGTGAATAGTTTAACCCAGCCTAACATTCAGTCCGTCTTTCAACGCCTTGAGCTTACTTGGGTTGGCAAAGCAGAGAACGTGCCCATAATTACCCAGCAAAAAGCCTTTGGGGCTACAGTTCCATTGGGTAAAGACAAGCAACCTATTATACTAATCAATATATTACGCTAGTACTAGTATAAAAGAAACATATGAAACTATTCTTATTTGATTTTCAAAATGATTCTACAGTTCCCAAAAAATAAAATTTAAACCTTAGATTGGATTAAAAAAACCAACTACTAGTTAAGTCTGAAAGCATTACTAACAACATTTTATTGCAATATTATTTCTCAAAATGTAGTACAAAAATGAAATATGAGACAGGAGAAAGTAAAAAAAGTAAAAGTCAGGGGAGCAACATGGTATAATAACGAAATTAAAGCACCTAGTTGCAAGCCCAAAATAAAAACCAAAACAGAAGGCCAACAGAGCATGCCTAGAATAAGACTTGAAGAAAGAGATGGTTGAGGAAATCTAGGTAACAAGAAGGCTGATCCAGATGATGGAAGCTGTAGAAATCTTGCACCAACAATGGCGAGAACATGGGAAGGGTGAGAGCAGACAGGTGCTATATGGATGAGCAGAGAAGCAAGGAGGGGAGTAGGGTGAGATAAGGTCAATCTTTATATTACTTCATTTTTAAAAATCTTCTGTTTTTAGTTCATTTGAGTTGCATTAAAAAAGCTGAAAAATAAACAGACAGAAATGTTACAAAAATAGCTGATACGGTGAATGGCCAGTTTAGAAGTCTATTTTTATTACAGTGATAGAAAACCTTCTCTGCTTTTCACATGCACCTCATTCCCTAAGAAGCAGAAGCCCCTTCAATTTTGCTCATTTTGTCCGCTTATATGTTATTACTTTTGTATTAAAATAAAGCAATCCATGTATAGAGCATAGTTTAGTAAAGAAAGTATCTACTTCCAATTAAGATGGCAAGCTTTTCATGCTGCAACACAAAAAATCCATTTACAACAAATAGCCCAAGTGTATATTATAATGTGTGTACAATGCCTATAATAGCCAAAAACAGACAAGTGGGAGATGTGTGCTAGTCTACAATATCCTACAAGTATAACCTTTAAAGTTGTAATAACATGCAAGGTGGTCTAAGATTTCTATCCAACATCCAAGATTCATCAGTATTACCTTAGCTTCTGTCATCTTAGGGACATAAGGAGAAGATCAATGACACTCTGAAAACTAAAATTATCTAGAAACAACTCACACAACATAAAAATGTAAACTGAAAATGCAAAACAATTCTATTTTATCATTCTTTAAACCATTTTATGTAGCTCTTTTCACTACACAAAGTATCAAAACGTTCCTCTCTGTTCTGATAAAAATACATGCCAAATCTATTTTGAAATTTTAAATTCTAATTACTATATGTAATCCCTTTGAAATTCAGACTGCCTAAACAAAGTCCTGCACCTTTCCATTTTCATGCCCAAATTCTTATTTTCCATTCTCCCTGGAGTGCCCACTGCTATCTTTTCCTCTATCCATATCTACTCCCAGTTTAGTTCAAGACCCTCTTCCTCCACAAAACATTCTCATTCCTTTCCTACACATTTCTTGGGAAAGAGGAAGTATCACTGGCTAGGAAAGTATGAGAATATTCTGTACAGGAAGAGACTTGAACTTAAGCTTTGATTAATTTTGATTAACTTTTCAAATGTTTGTGCATTCTCCTTTAAGAATATAAACTCGCTATGACAGGGACTATGATCACACGTGGAGTAGTACTACATGGACCACAAGTACTATACCATGTATCTACCATTTCCTTTTCTAGAAACAGAAGTCACTTGCAATTTTTAGTAAGCGACTCATCAAGACAAAATCTAAAATGGCCAAATTTTATTGCAATTTTCCTACATTGATATTGTCCTAGCATCATGCCAAAAGCACTGAAATATTAGCTTACTTTTGAGGAACAATTCAGTGAATGACACAAGTCTCATTCAGAAACTATTAAAAGGAAATGTAATGTAATATTAACATACATAAATAAGAAAATCGTTCAACCAATTCAAATTTATCAAACATTAAAAGCAAGGGACAAACACCAAGAAAGGAGTCCATGACAGTATTAAATTATTCTCGAAGCAGTTCTCAGTGCAATCTAGGCTGATGGTCCCCGAGACCCTTCCAGGAAGTGTTCAAAGTCAAAACTATTTTCAAAATAATGCTAAATTGTTATTTGCCTTCTTAACTCTCATTGTGTTACAAGTGTACAATGGAGTTTTCCAGAGGCTACATGACCTGTCATGGCAAACCTGACTAAATGGAGAAATAGGCAGAGAATGAGAGGGGTCTATGAAGCCAGATGATAAAAAATTTGTAAAGCAGAAAACAATGCTCTTCTTGCTAAATTGGTTTTTATTTTGGAAAATATGTAACTTAAAAATATTATATGTGTTAACACATAATGAGTTTATTATTTATAAATAAATAATTTTTAAATTTCTCAGTTTCAGTTTCTTAAAGGGTAAATATTAGATAGATATAGCCTACATTAACAAAAGCTCTTTCTGGTCCTCAATAATACTTACTAGTGTAAAAGGGTCCTGACACCAAAAAGTTTGAGAACTACTGCTCTACAGTAACGTTAAATAAGGCTATAAGGTATTTAGCTAAATGAACACATAGCCAAATTACGTAACAAACACAAATACTCTCAAGCAAGAAAAATCTAACACTTTGCTATCCTAAAGACAGTCCAAAACATGTGGTCTGGTAAGTCAAAAGAGAGAGACAGAGAGGAACCAGGCTAGAAGGCATAGGAGAGGGAGGATATTAGGAAAGGGAGGATGTTAAAACCAAACAAGTGGAGACAGATTCTTAGATGGACAACTATTAATGCACATTAGAAAACTTGACTGAAGGGCAGGCTGGTAAGAAGATGGTCAAGATGGAGCAGTGGTTGCTTACAGAAAAAAATAGAAATCAAATAGCATGAGCTGAGGTGAAAAGCAGGGAACCTGAACTGAATTAATGGTATGAGGAAATAATATGGCTTAGAGTAGATCTTACGAAGGAATTAAGCTAAAAACAAACTATGCAAGGCAGTTAAAGCCAAATCCAATGGCATTTAATCCAAACAGGCAAAGTAACAAAGCAGGCAGCCAAAATGTCTTTGGTGCTCACACATTTTCCCAGTACAGCATATCTCATATCATAAAAATGTAGATGTTTAATCTCTGCTTCTTCTGACCTGTGTCATTACACATATGTCAAACATCTGACATGACAAGTCTAAGTACATAATTGTCCTACAGCTCCCAAAAGTTAATTATGTTAGGAGACAGGAAGATATAGTAGTCGAAAATGACCAGTTAAAAGATCTATGGTCAAGGTTATCAATTTTGTAAAAACAGCATACAATTTTATTAAGCTTATCCACAATTACACAGTTTCATGAATTTTTCTGTAACTGAATTAAATTAGATCTGTAGATCCCATCAAAAAGAATAAGAGTTTTCAGGGTGCCCCATGGCTTCAAGTCCCCAAACAGGAGTTGAAATCGTTCAGCAGAATACCTCTTCCTCCAGGCACTGGCAGCCCTGGGGAAACCTCCTGTCATATAACGACCTCCTTACACTCACTTCCCGTTCTAGATGGCTGCCAAGGATCCATCGGAAACACAGTGATACCTCCATGTCCTGTGCTGCTGCACTTAATCTGTGTACTGCTACTGGGTTCTGTTCTGATCAAGCTCTCGGTGGCACTGCCCTGATCTGTGGTTGTAAGATCTTAGGAGTCACCCTAAGGAAGCAAGTAGCAGCAGTTCCACGAATGTACAAAATGTTCTCATTCCTAAGAGTCCCATACATGTTACAAATTCTTTGCAAACCTTAGGACTGCGTTCACAAAATAAAACAAAAACATACACACATACATACATATACAATCTGCCTGTTCACTGAAAATTTATTTGCTTATGCAACGTGGTCTTCAGCACACAGGTTTAAAAGCATCCCAGTGTAGTAAAACTTTTTGATCAAAATTATTCACGTGATTTTAAATGTTTTCATCAGAAACTATATAATCAAAATCTTAATATCAGCAAAATTCTTAAAAATTCACTTATAATAATGATTTTAACTTACTCCTATTTTGACATTTTTCCTAACCACTTTCTATAACCAAGCATTTATTTAGTTTGGTTTAGGTTTAAATTAATTTCCTTTTATTTATCTTTTACTTCATTACAGTTAGGGATCTTACTTAATATGAAGTATGGCTGATACACGATGTTATATTAGATTCAACAGTTCCGTACATTATGCTATGTTCAGGAGATATTTTCACCCTCTTATTTGGATACCATTTACTAATACATACTGTACCAGTAGGACTTAATTTTATTAGAAATATCCTTTAGTTAGATACCAAAAATGTGATTAGGAGAACCTACTGTTCTAGTTTAACCCCAAATATCATGACATGGTATGATTTTGATCTTAATGAAATTATTTCTTTAAAATTATATTTTTACTTTCCCTAAATACCAATTAAATAAACTTACTCGTTTGAAGTCATTCATATTTGTTGCCTGGACTGGTGTACCAATAAAAGTAAAATATGAAATTCTTGTTGTTTCCTCTTCACCTTGATTGGACTGAACAAATATCTACCCCCAAACAAAAAAAAAAAAAAAGATTTTTTATATTAATGATTGTAATCCTTTTTTCATATACATGCTTTAAATTTAACTGGTTTTGTTAGA
Source organism: Lynx canadensis (assembly GCF_007474595.2). Taxonomy (NCBI): domain Eukaryota; kingdom Metazoa; phylum Chordata; class Mammalia; order Carnivora; family Felidae; genus Lynx; species Lynx canadensis. The sequence continues at coordinate 18,995,049 of NC_044314.2, read as the reverse complement.
TTATTAATAAAAATTCCTCCCACTCTTGGAAGAACTAATCCAAACTACACTTAGACTACTACTCCTATGGGACTATGAATTCCACTGTTTGCCCTGCTAGCCTCACCTTCTCCAGGATGTCACAGCAAGACACCTACATATAGAAGTTCCTGATAAGTTAGTGTCATGGTGTGGAGGAGTCACACTTAAACTCTTTAGAGAATGTTGAAAGAGTATGAAATTCATTACAGAGGACAGACTGCTGTTGAAATTTTATGAAAATTAGTTTCTGACTGAGGAAAGTCTCTGCAGCTATTTTCTGATACTCATCCATTCATTCTATTTCCTAAAATATTAAAAGAAAAAATATTGGAAATCTGCTCCTAAAATTACACTATATTATAGCCTGCATATTTTATTAAGCTTGACTCTTTACATTTTTTAATTAATTTATTTGAGAGAGAGAGAGAGCGAGAGAGAGAGCAAGGGAGGGGCAGAGAGAGAGGGAAATCCCAAGCAGGCTCCGTGCTGTCAGCACAGAGCCCGACACGGGGCTCAAACTCACGAATCGTGAGATCATGACATGGGCCAAAATCCAGAGTTGGCTGCTTAACCAACTGAGCCACCAGGCACCCCGACTCTTTATATTTTCTATTTAAAAACTCCCTTCAGCATGATAGTAGACAGCAGCTTTACTCACAGATCCTTTTTCAACTTTTTCAATATATTGGATTTTCTTTGTGTGTGTGTGTGTTTGAATGGCTAAGCTGGAGTTTGTCTTTTTTTTCTAAATATAACTTATTGTCAAGTTATCTAACATACAGTGTACACCGTGTGCTCTTTGTTTCAGGAATAGATTCCCATGATTCATTGCTTACATACAACACCAGTGCTCATCCCAATAAGTGCCCTCCCTCAATGCCCATCACTGCCACTCATTTTCCCCTCTCTCCTCACCACCCCCATCAACCCTCAGTCTGTTCTCCATATTTAAGAGTTTTTTATTTGCCTCCCTCTGTTTGAAATTATTTTCTCCCCTTCCTTTCCCCATGGTCTTCTGTTAAGTTTCTCAAATTCCACATGAGTGAAAACATGGTAACTTTCTCTGACGTATTTCACTTAGCATAATACCCTCCAGTTCCATCCACGTTGTTGCAAATGAAGATTTCATTCTTTCTCATTGCCAAGTAGTATTTTTTTTAAAAAACACATTACTCTAGATGCTGTCTACTTAAGAATATTGCCTCTCTAGGTGCACCTAGGTGGCTCAGGCAATTTAGCATCTGACTCTTGATTTCGGCTCATCATGACCTCACGGTTCATGGAGACTGAGCCCCGTGTCGGTCTCTGTGCTAACAGCACAGAGCCTGCTTAGGATTCTCTCCCCACCCCCCTTTCTGCCCTTCCCCTGCTCACACACAGGTGTGGGTTCTCTCTATATATAATAATAAATAAATAAATAAATAAATAAATAAATAAATAAATAAAACATTAAAAAAAGGAAAAGAATTTTGCCTCTCTTGATTTAGACAACATATTTCTTTCATTCTCTGATGCAATTAATCAGTTTTTGGTATTTATAGGCAAGCAGAGATTCATCTCAAACCAAGCTTATCAATTAAAAATTCCAAGACTATAGGGGCGCCTGGGTGGCTCAGTTGGTTGAGCATCTGACTTTGACTCAGGTCATGAGCTCAACTGAATGAGTTTGAGCCCCACATCAGGCTCTGTGCTGTCTGTGCAGAGCCTGCTTCGAGTCCTCTGTCGCCCTCTCTCTGCCCTTCCCCCACTTGTGTTCTCTCTCAAAAACAAATAAATGTTTAAAAAAAAAATCCCAAGACTATAATAGGTAAACTATTAAACCAGCTCTCCATTTACTTGTAATGCTCTTTGAATCTTATAAGGCACAACAGTTCATATTCACTGCTTTTAAAACTCATCTTACTTTAGCCTTTCCAATCAAAACTGTCATTTTGATTTCAATTTCATCACCAAAAAACTGATAGGCATGTCTGATTGAGATAGGACACAGTACATAAAGACTTGAGCCTATCACAAGATAACTACGTGTAGCGATTCTCAATGACAGAGATTAGGTCGGGATGTTTGGGTTGAAAGGGCTTTTCCAATAAACAAATGCCTCCCTTCTATCACTAAATAAAGCAACAGGTACTGTATTAATGGTACAAACGTAGGTCAGGAAAATACCTGATAACCAATATTCTAGTTTAATATAATCATTTTCTTTGATTTCATTTGGATAAAATATTCCAAATATTGAAATCTCAATGATAATCCTTCCTTCATCTTACTACTAAGAACATTCTGTGAAAGTCCAGTGAAAACCTCCTAAAATGAACACATTATAGCATTCTTCTAATTTACAAAAACCAGAATCATTTCATTAAATCAAGAAAATTACATTAATTTGGCCCGACTTGCTCTCAGTGACTCTGTGCTGGTTCCCACTGTTTTTATAGGGATTCATTCCACTATTCTCCTTTAACCCTCCTACTCCCTGCTCTGAAAGACTGGGCTGGGAGGGAGAAGGAGGTGGTTGGGAGAACATATGCTGGGTTTCGTTACAATAATTCACAAAAGCAATTAATAACTGCTAAGAAGCAGTTGACTTAATGTAAATTAAGGTAATGTAAAAGTATCTTTTTAAAAAATCATCTGTATTGAGATCATGACCACTACACTATTAAAAACTGTATGTTCTAGAAAAGTAAATTGGATTTTACAACTGAATCATCACTCATTATCAGGTATGAAAGATTATGTACAAATATCTTCAGTTTAAGTCTAAATGGTCTATAACAAACTTTTAACAAGAACTGCCAAATATACAAAGTAACTGACATATTCACAAATTAAAAAAAAAAAAAAATCAACCTGTCCTTCCTTTTCAGAACACACAGATAAATTAAAAGAAGAAAATTTAATTAGCTCATTATATTACTCATTTCAAATTTTTTCACTCATTTCAAATCAAGAGGACAAAAAACTACCTTAAAGGATCATTTAGAATCACCCAGGATAGTGAAGATAGCATGAACTGTCACCCAAACACCCATTAAATATAGTTAAAATACTACTTACAGTTACACTGTTAACATTCTGAAATTTAACGTAACGAAGTGGGACAATACCATCTTCTTTAATATCATCCTCTGTTAGTTCCAGAGCTTGAGTTGGTTCACTTCTTTCTGCTTCTTCAAAATCCATAGATCGGGGTAGATTGATAAAAATTTTTACATATTTAGGACCCTGACCTATAAAATGGTAGAATAAAATTAAATGTAAAACCAAACTTGCAATACTTTCTTCGTTTCACCATTACGTTCAGTCTATACAACCAGATACACATTCAAATATAAGCACATACCTACATGCATCTTCAGGAATTTTAAGAAATTCTGAGTATTTTCACATTCTTTTTTTTTTTTTAAATAGACACTTACTAGTGTATTCTTGGCCTGCTAGCCTTATACTAAGAACTGAGAATATTAGATTAAAACACACATGCACATATGCATACACATATACATTCACAGACTTCTTGACCTCAACTATAAAAGACACTCTGTAATAATGCAACACTACTAATGAGGAGACACAGGGAAGGCGGTAAGAGTCTGACAATGCACGCAGGTTAACAAAAAGTTTCATAAAAGGAATTAACATTTGAGCTGGGTCTTGCAGTTGCCAACAATTGGTACATTTGTTATTTAGGAGAAGAGCATTACCAGTGACAACATTTAGCTAAAAGGAAATTAATTCTACAAATTGCCAAATTTCATCTTAGGGATTAAGATGTGCTAAGTGGTTAGATCACATTTAAATAGGATGTCTTAGTCCCTTTAACCTCAGGGTATAATCCAAAACTCATTACTTCGTGGCTAGTTAAGGAATCTTAACATATTCATATTGCTTACTCATCTCTATAGCAACTGCTTTCACAAATACTGAGTATTTCCAGAAGATATAATTTTATTAATGAAAAATACTAATACATAATCATTTAAAATAACAAATGAGAAGGGAATGCTATCTGATAAACAGGGTGCCTACTGTTTCTCCCAATTAAAAAGAACACAGAAAAAAAGTCCTAGTCCCCAAGACTCCCCTCCCCAAAAAATCAATTAAGAACAGGAAAAAGAAGAAGCATAAATAAGGAAAATTCTTCATTTAATAAAAAAAGAAATGCCAAGTCTGTAAAATCATGTTTACAGTATCATAATATATAAAGAAGATGAAACTACTAATAGGTCACAAACAGGAAGATACAGAACCTTAGTTTTATCATCTGTAATAGGAGGAATGTGAAATAAATTTCTCCCAGTTGTGATCCCGAAAAATGGCTACTTCGAAACTGGAGTTTCAGAACAAGAATTGGAAGAGTTCCTTTGTTTTCAGATTAAGAGGGGAACTTAAATTCTAAAATAAAAAATTTTAGAAATAAGGTAAAATTTGTCATTTCATCAGTTCCTAATAATCTTACCTTATTTGCACATTCATTTGTCCCCTTGCTTTGTTCCAGAAACAATTTCACTCTTTCCCAACACAAGGAATATCTACCTCTATTATTTCATTAGTTTTAAAAATGCGCTGACAGATCCACAGAGCAGAAAGTTAAAGGGCTACCCACTACTCACCATTATCTGGCCCTTGAAATTTCATTGAATAAAGCTTAACAGGTTGATTAAATGCCACAGTAATGAGAAGCTGTGAAGAAAATAACAAGTTTTATTTTTAAAAGGGCTCTTGAACACCTTGAATATACACAACAGCTAAGTAGAGTTAAAATGATTAATTCAAAGGCAGAAAATATTTAACTCATTTCACAAAACCAATGTAATATTAAAAAATCAGTAAATTGAAAGTAATTTAATTAGACTGACATTTGAGAAATACAATCATCTATTATTCACATAAGGGAATGATGACAAAATTTAAAGGAATAAACTAAACTAAAAACATGCGAGATCCTTGCTGGCTCAGCGGATCATGTGATTCTTGATTTACGGGTTGTGAGTTCGAGCCCCACCTTGGGTGTAGAGCCTATAAAAAAGGAGGGGGTGGGTAATGCCTAAGATCCTAAGGTCTTGTAACCTGTAAACTGGCAAGCATTTTGCCTTCCAAAAAATTAAACAAAATCCCCAAAGTAAAATAAAATTAAACTATATATTTTAGAATATAAGCTGAACATTTTGTAGGATGGTTTTTCAAGCATGTACCCACATCATCTGATAATATGAAGACACTGCACAGATTATGTGAAGAAACTAGCTCTCAAATGCACTGTACATGATCCAAAACTCAGAAGAATAAGACTTTTAATAGCTCTGTGGTAACCTCCAAACCTCCATCCTAAACTTAATCTGGCTAACTGAATCTAGAAGGCCACATAAGGGAACCAGGATAGGAAACATATCAGGATGCCGATCTCTAAGAAACCATGAGTCATTTGCTCAGTCTTCTTTCCAGCTAAAATTGTGTATGATGTACATATCTCTGCTTCTACCCTAGGAGGAAGATTTTCCTGGCAGGAAGATTTCAGGGAAGCTGTGGTCAGTTCTGCTGATATGCATCATCACATTATATTCAGGGCACCATTTACAAGGAACACAATAGTGAACAATATTCTTAAAGCTGTTCAGTAAGGCAGCTGTAGTGGGAGGCAAGATTGAATTTGGATTTATGATTTCAGGATCATTGTGGTCTGTGTGCCTAAGAAAACACCCAGACCATTTCCTCTGGTTATATAAATACTTTTTATACTTGACCTGTAATAGTGTGTCAAAAAATAATAAACATGACATATTTAGAGACTTGAACCACAGGTGAGGAGGAGATGAGAATGGAAAGCTAGAAACAGATTAAGAATCTTGAATCTCTTCCTGAAAACTGTGAAGAATCATGTAAATCTTTTGAGAAAGAGTGGCATGATCAGATTTCTATTTTAGAAGAATAACTTTTGGGGATTCCTGCATGGCTCAGCCAGTTAAGAGTCTGACTCTAATAATTTTTTTTTATGTTTATTTATTTTTGGGAGACAGAGAGACAGAGTGGGGGAGGGGCACAGAGAGGGGGAGACACAGAATCTGAAGCAGGCTCCAGGCTCTGAGCTGTCAGCACAGAGCCCGAAGCTTGACTCAAACCCACAAAGCACGGGATCAGGACCTGGGCCGAAGTCACTCAACTGACTGAGCCACCCACATGCCCCAAGAGTCTGACTCTTGATTTTTCAGCTCAGGTATTAATCTCAGGGTTGTGAGTTCAAGCCCTGCGTTGGGCTCAACACTGGATGTGAAGCCTACTTTAAAAAAAAAGAAGAAGAACTTTTGTGAACATGTAGAAGATGAACTGGAATGGGGGACAAAGCAGAGACAACAGATTAGAAAGTAAATTAAGGGAGTGCCTGCGTGAGTCACCCAGTTAAGCGTCTGATTCTTGATTTTGGCTGAAGTCATGATTTCACAGTTCATGGGATCGAGCCCCGTGTCGGGCTCTGCACTGACAGCATGGAGCCCGCTTGGGATTCTCCCTCCTTTCTCTCCCTTTCTCTCTCTCTCTGCCCCTCCCCCACTCGTGCATGAGTGCTTTCTCAAAACAAATGAACATTAAAAAAGGAAAGAAAATTAAGGAAAGTAACAGTCAGGATGAAGGTAATGATGGCTTGATCAAGGCAGGACTACACTACTTCCTCTGTGATGACAATGCAGGGAAGTATAGGGAAGTACGATACAGGTTTACAGCTGGGAATGAGGACCGGACATATAGGGAGTACTCATCTAATTATTCTCTATTTCTCAGATACAGACTCATCTGGGTGGGTAAAAAATAGGGAAGACAGGGGGCGCCTGGGTGGCTCAGTCGGTTGGGTGTCCGACTTCGGCTCAGGTCATGATCTCGCGGTCCGTGAGTTCGAGCCCCGCGTCGGGCTCTGTGCTGACAGCTCAGAGCCTGGAGCCTGTTTCAGATTCTGTGTCTCCCTCTTTCTCTGACCCTCTCCCATTCATGTTCTCTGTCTCAAAAATAAATAAATGTAAAAAAAAAAAAAATAGGGAAGACAGGTTTTAAGAACGGTCAAAGCTCAGCTCAACTCAACTCAGCAGTCGGGCCAATCCAAGAATTCTAAGATTCTGTATAATGACCTTGGCAGCTTATACAGAACAGAGTAAGGAGGTGGGTCTATATCGCCAAAGAAACTGAAACTTAAAAAAAGGAAAGGAAGTGGTCATCTGGGAAGGAGAAACATAAAACCATGAGATGGAAACATGATAAAGAACCCAGAGCAGGCATAAACACTGATGATCCCTATAAGCTTTAACTGGGAAGTATCAATTACCTGTTCATCACAATCAGATTCCAAGAAGGTCATATCTTTTCGTAAACAGTTGTCAAATCCATGCTCATCACTTTCGTTAAGACATTCACAGCCAGCTTTGTTAATAAAAGGCATTAAATCCATCTGAAAAAATTAAATCAAGACTTTAGGCAAAGGATTTCGATTTGGTTTAACAATCTTCATCAGAAACGTAAATACATGAGGGGCGCCTGGGTGGCGCAGTCGGTTAAGCGTCCGACTTCAGCCAGGTCACGATCTCGCGGTCCGTGAGTTCGAGCCCCGCGTCCGGCTCTGGGCTGATGGCTCGGAGCCTGGAGCCTGTTTCTGATTCTGTGTCTCCCTCTCTCTCTGCCCCTCCCCCGTTCATGCTCTGTCTCTCTCTGTCCCAAAAAAATAAATAAACGTTGAAAAAAAAAATTTAAAAAAAAAAGAAACGTAAATACATGATTTTCTCTAGGTTAGACAACTTTAAAAAAACCTCTCTTTTAAGATAGCTACTAAAACTTTTATAATAAGGCTTTCATTTGAATTTCTGACTGAGACCTATCACTATGAAAGCCAAATCTAGGCTTTGTCCACTTGACAAAGTATCAAAAACCAAGTCTTTAACACTAAGATTATAAAATGTTGACATTTTTTGCTAACAGTATTTTGCAGTGGAAAATATACAAATTAAAACATCTGTTAAGATCCAAAGGAAGCCTACCTCCCTCCTCTAGTGGTCATGTGCTCTTTAAACCTACATCCATAAAGAGTTTACATTTGAGATGAATAACAAATAAGGATTAAAACGTTTTTTATTATGGAAAATTTCAAACATGTATAAATAGAATACTACAGTGAACCTCAGGTAGTCAGTCTTTAATAATCCCAGCTACAATAATCAGCTCATGGCCACTCTTGTTTCACCTTTCCCCTGCAAGCAGTCCCTACCCTCCTGTTTTCAAATACATCTTAGACATTTCTTCATTTCATTCATGAACATTTCAGTGTGTTCATGAGCATTTCTGAGAGATAAGGGCTCTTTAAAAAAAATTCTCAATATTATTATCACAACTAAAACAATGAGTAATACTTTAGTTATCAGCAAATATCTGTGTCCAAATTTCTTGGTCTTATAAATGTTTTACAGTTGAACTGTTAGACTCAAAACAGGACTCCAAATAAAGTATGCCATATTTGGTTAATGTCTCCCAACTCCTTTAATCTATGGTCATCTAGTGCCTATGGATTTCTAATATTTTGGATTTTGCTGATCGCTTCCCTGTGGTATTTGTGGTATTTAACATCTTTCTGTCTCCTGTGTATGTGTTGGTTAATACTTCCAACACACGGCCAGAGCAGTGACTGTGGGCATCCTTGCATGGTCTCTGACTTTAGCAGGAGTGCCTCTAATGCTCTCTCATTTAGATTTTACGGACGGTTTTAAAAATAAATGGGTACTGAATTCTGTCAAATGCCTTTTCTCCGTATTAGGAGATTATAACTTTTCTCCTTTAGATTGCTGGATTTTTTTTTACTAATATTTTAAGAGTTTTACAATTGGTCCTAATTGGAACTGGTCAGTGGTTTTTTTGTTTTTGTTTTGTTTTGATGCACATTTTGTCAGATTCTGGGATCAAGGTCATATTTACTTCAAAAAGAAATTTAGAAAGTTTTCTCTCTTTTTATATGGTCTTAAGTAGTTTGGAATAACACTAGACTATCTGATCTTAAGATCTGGTAGAATATCCCTGTGAAGTCATCTTGCGCTTTATGGTACAGGTCTTCGACTATTTTCTCTACTTCCTCTATGGTGACTGGTCTATTTAGGAGTTCTGCTTCTAGTGGAGTTGATTTTGATAAACTATTTTTCTAGAAAAACATCCATTTAATCTACTAAACAAGGACTAGTTTTAAGTTTACCAAGTATTTTAGATTATCAGTTAATTGCATATTCACCTTTCTATCATAAAGAGTATTATATTTTGTATACAGAGGATACTAATACATGTATGTATCATTCTAAAGAAAACTTTTTTACATGTCAAATAATTAGCAACATAATTATCAATAATTATTAGAATAGATCCTTAATTATTCATGGAGGGGCCTAAATGCTTTTAAAGCCAAAATGCTATTTTGAATTATATTAAATGTTATATTGCATTAGATGTTGAACATATTATTCAGGGTATCATACCATAGCCAATTTAAAAACAGTGGGGGTTGGTGTGCTGGCACTATAAAGCAAAGTTCTACTACTACAGAATCACTTTGAACTTTAAGAACATTTCCCTTGAAAGGACAGTTCTAACAAAATCTTTAAACACTTATGTCTTCCATCCTACCAAGATGCCTCTTCAATGCTGTATCTAGGACTATGATCCCAGGCATGAAGACAACACTGAAATCATGCTTGCAATATCTTAATGATGAAAAATAAATAGGTGATTTACCTGAAGTTGTTTTTGTATTTATTTATCGTGGGGCACACAAAACAAGTTATCACACTCAAACAGTTGCATTAAAGTGCTTTGCTACACAACACTGTCTAGGACAAATTGGCATTATATCTGACTTAACTGCAAATTGACACATTCCAGAAATACGCAATTGGAAATAAATATCACTACCTATGTAATCAACTTGCCAATGAGGAAAGAATAATGAGAAAACAATCAGACAAATCCAGATTGTGGGACAGTCTATAAGACAGATGGTCTCAACCTACGGTGTACAATAAGATAGCCATTAGCCACATGTGATAATTTAAAATTAAATTAATTAAAAGCAGATAAAACTCAAAATTCAGTCCTTCAGTTGCACTAGTCACATAACAAATGCATAATAGCCACATGCATCTAGTGGCTACTAGATTAGACTGGTGCTGGTTTAAACTTTCAAAAAAGGTAGTCATGAAAGGAAAAAAGAGCAGACAGAAGTTTCTAGAACACCAAAGAGAAACAACTTAACTGCAATGTATGATCCTTGACTTGATCCTAGATGGGGAAAAACAGTTATAAAGGATATTTTGGAGATAATTTTAAAAATGTGAATGTAGGCTGTAAATACTAGAGATACTGTAAACCACTGCTAAATTTCTTAGGAGTGCTAATAGTATCATGGTTATGTAAAAGAATGTTCTTGTTCTTAGAAGCTACCTGCTCAAATATTTAGAGATGAACCATCATGATGTCTATACCTTACTTTTTAAATGACTCTGCCAAGAGATAAAAGTATATAAACACCTATCAAGAAAGCAAAACTAGGGGCGCTTGGGTAGCTCAGTTGGTTAAGCATGGGACTCTTGATTTCAGCTCAGGTCATGATCTCACGGTTCGTGGGATCAAGCGCTACAGTGGGCCCTGCGTTGACAGCGTGGAGCCTACTTGAGATTCTCTACTTCTCCTTCCTCTACCCCCCCAGCCCGCCACCGCCAAGAAAGCAAAAGTAGCAAAATATTCACAACTGATGAACATAGGTGAATGGTATATATGTTTGTTATACTATTCCATCAATAGAACATTTTTTATGTTCTGTTTTGTTTTGTTTTATTTTTTTACAGGGGAGAAAATCTAACACAAGACACACAGAAAGTTAGAAAACCCTTTCCATGCTTCCAATTTTGGTTAAAGAAAGATCTGTCTTACTACACAGATGAGGGTCATTTAAGGTTTCATTTCATTTTGTTGAATGATGACAAAATTTGTACACTGAAATCTATAGTTCAGTGGTCAGAATACTGAAATACACTAATAAGCCTCAAGATTCAGAACATTATGCAAAAACATTATGCAAAAGTTCAATCCCAGAGTGCCTAGAATTCAAACTTGTGGAGAGGAAGACTTATTGATAGCCCTATGGCTATGAAGCAATACTAGGTATTCTTAATGAATATGAAAGAAAAAAAGAATGATTTAAATTTTCCTAATTTAAATTTAAATATCCCAATGCTTCAATAAACATTTTATAAACTAGAAGTCATTATATTTACAAAAACACTGTCTTATTTCTGAATAAGAACTATTACTATTCTTAACCTACATCTATTGCAACATTTCAAACTCCTCTAAAAGAGATACACGTACCTCTCATACTCTGGCTTCAATCAAATTTGGAGTTCCAAAACTAGGATGTATAAAATCAGTAACTATATAGTCTCTTTGTGTGAAAAGATAACTGAAACTCTTTAAAACCAAAATTTTATTTAAAAACTGGCAACACAACTATATGCTAACTAACTGAGATACAAATTTTTAAAAATTATTTTAAAAATCCAATTAAAACCTTTTTTAGCTTAAAAAAAAACTGGCAATACATTTTTGCAATGCTTATACTTAAATCTGCTTAAGACACAGGCTTTCATTCACTGATTCTTCCTCCTGTTAAGTGGCTATTTGTGCTGTGAGAATGATGACATTCTTAGAAACACATTACCGATCTTACATAATAACTTTGTAGACATAATAGTTCAAAACTTTTAATGTCTTGATTGACACCAGATGGAAAAAATGAAAATGTTTTTAATAGCTTTTCACAGTGCATTCATAACATGTGCATGAAAACGGAATTTTTTTAAATTTCTTAAAACTTAAGTTTTTCCTGCTTAATTCCTACCTGAGGCCAAAACACTGATATCACGCTTAGCTGATGTGTAAATAAGTAGCCCTCTAGCTAAGCAGCAGGACTGTTCCGCTCTCATTAAGACTTTTTCATGCAAAAACCCTTCACAAATAACGGGAAAAAAAATACAAAGATGTAAACAAATCAGTTTACGGGTCAAATTAATTTCCAAAATTTTCCAAAAGGTGTCACAACCCTGACTTACACAACATGTTCATACTTTCCAACTGGGTATCGCAATTTCAAATGATTACATAACAGTTCTGTTTTAAACAGATACTAATTGCGCCTCCCTAACTTCAAGTAATTAATGCCACTACCACACGTTAAAGACACTTTTTGAAGATACAACCCCCACCCCGACACTCAAAGAAAAAAATCTCTTGTATTTATCTAACTACAGAGTCTCCTTATTCAGTATAAATTTAAGAGACTTACAGAAAGGACTTGTCGTCTGTGATACACATTCTTTCATATATTAGCTTTAACTTGAGGTAACAATTATTTTTTTTTTTAATTCATTTTTTTTTTTTTTTAATTTTTTTTTTTTTCAACGTTTATTTATTTTTGGGACAGAGAGAGACAGAGCATGAACGGGGGAGGGGCAGAGAGAGAGGGAGACACAGAATCAGAAACAGGCTCCAGGCTCTGAGCCGTCAGCCCAGAGCCCGACGCGGGGCTCGAACTCACGGACCGCGAGATCGTGACCTGGCTGAAGTCGGACGCCCAACCGACTGCGCCACCCAGGCGCCCCTTAATTCATTTTTGATCTGCCAATACCATTAACTTTAAAAAAGAAAAATTAGGAAAGATACATACAAATATTTATTTTGGTATGCAGGATTAACCAAGCTGCATTAATAAGTCAGCTACTACAAAGTGAATTTCTGAATTTTGGTTCCTTCCTGAATAGCTCTCAAATGACAGATACTGAATTATAAAATTTTATTATGTATAATTTTCAAACACTTTTGTGTTCCTAAGTCTTCAAGTTATTATTTGAATAATAATTCTTAAAACTCAGAAAAACATACCTAATGGTAAAATCACACATGATCCTAAAATAACTAGATTTTTGTAACAGAAAAAAGAGGTGCCAGAAAAGAGGGGATACATTTAAAAAGACAGAGAAAACTATAGGGAATTTTAGGAAAGGGAGTTCAGCATAAAATGGTCACACATTAAAATTTACATGTCATTTTACACAACTGTTGAAAAATGGAAAATTTTTCCAATGCACATTTCTTCACATTTTGGGGAGGGGGGAAATATATAAATATGTAAATTTAAAAGTACGCATAAATAAAACATATACATTATATACAATAATAAAATCGAAATTAAATGTATGTATATAAATATACATTAAAAATGAGTGAATGTTTAAAACTGGCTATTAAGACAATTCAGAAAACAGATTAAAAAAAAACAAGTGGCAAAAAAGATTAGCAGAGCAAATTTAGGAAAAATTGTTTTTGATGAGGGCTTAAGGTGATAATATATACAACAGAGACAAAAACCCAACAGTCAGCTAATGAAGTTACTTTTAAAGTTCTTATCTGAAAGTATTCTTAACCAGCAAAAGATAACAGTCAACTTCACTTTAAGCAAACAGTGACAAAAATACATCATGATTTCACTTTTAAGTCTACCTACATAGCCTTTTGGAATATCTGTGTCCTCATTGCTTCCAGGGTCATTTTCTAAGTGCTGCTTGATTTTTTCTTCTAATCCAACAGCATCTGCTCCTTGATATTGATCAATTCTCACTTTGTTTCGAAAAAACAGAAATGTAGGTGTTGCTGATATATTGTTGGTGGCAGCTGTTCCCTAGAATTGGCAAGTTAGATGACGTTAATGAATTAAAATTAATCATTTTTAAACCACTTAGAATATTCATTCTACATCTCTATAGAAGTTAAATATCACAAGCATAAGCAAAAATCACGTAAAATAACGTATTCCCAATTGTTATTTAAGAAAAAGCAGGCCTGTTACTGAGGGCACTACTACATGACCCTTACGTTCCCAATGAAGAACCTCCATTTTAAATCAGTTTTAGTATTAAAGACTTCACCCAACCAGCAGAATAGCTTCCAATACAGAAATTATGCTTTACAACACTAGCTAGCTCTCTCATAAGTACATGCTATTTCTTAAGTGGCGAAACCAAAGAGGGTATTGATCAGTCAACACAGAGCAGGGCTACTAGGAAAAAGTACAGATCTGAAAAACAGCAGCCCATCTCTCCATGAATATGAAGTAACAGCCTCACCCAACTCTACTCATAGAAATGACTTCTGGCCTCCCTCACTGCAACATCTACCTTTTAAAATTCTGCTCCAACTCCACAATATTATAAAACTAAGTAGCAAGCAAATGGGTATCAGCTAATTAATGATGGATCCATGGTCTAAACTCTTCATAAGAAGTACAAAGGAAATGGTAAAGCAAACATGTCATCTTGCATATTCAAATACTATGAAGAGGTACCACTATGTTGCTTAAAGAAAAAAAGTTTACATAGAGATGTCTTCTCTAAACCTCAAAAATTAAACACAAAAACATGACTGACCTTTTAAAAGAGTGTTGTCCAAAATGAGACACAAATATAGGCTATATATGTAATTTTAAGGTTCCAATATCCACAACAGAAAAACAACTGAAATAATTTTAATAGCATATTTTAGTGAATCACTATCCGCATTTTCAACATGGTCACTATAAAAAGCTAATGATGTATTTTACATTTTTTTCATACTAAGCCTTCAAAATCCTATGTGTATATCTATAGCACTTCTCAACTGGGACTGGCCACGTTTCAAGTGTGCAATAACCACATGCAGCTAGTGGCTGTTTGGAGCACAAACAGCTCCAGAGGAGAACACTTCTAGATTAGAGACAGAGACTAGTACGGCCCAGTGCTACAGTCCACTAGTATGCAACAGAAGTACAAAGCAATAACACAGGGTTTATACCAAACCTCAAATACTAACTACAAACGAGGTAACATTAAAAAATTTTTTTCACTCAGAAATGTATCAAAGACACAACCTCACCAAAAAGAGCAGCTACACAGTTATTCCTTAGTTAGAACTACATTTTTAGTGTTGGAAACAACCTTCAAAACATTTTTCCTTAACTCCTCCTCCATATTCTCATATATGCAAATGTCGAACTGTCACATGGTCATTCCAACTAAGTAATCGGAATCCCCACAACACTGTGTCTCAATCAACAGTAATCAACACTCTAAAGTTTCTGCTGGGTATGCAGCTTTGAGGCTAAGATTACACAATGATCAATTCAAATCAAACTATAAGCAAGAATTCTCTGCCAAGGCTTGTTAATCAACCAATACCTCAGTAGAAGATAATGTCGATTTGCGAAAGATAAACAAAAAACGTAAAACAAAAAACTGCCAGGTGACCTATTAAGTTGAACAACTTATTAGTTTTACATCAGAAAGATATTAATATAAACAAACCCAGAAGCAATTAATATGGGACTACCGTTTTTAACTAATGTAGCCACAATAACATTTGTAATAATTCATGTCAACGTAACATTTCCGTATCTTCAAAGGAGTAAGTACTATGTGCATAAAGAGATAAACGAATGAAGGATGACATCAATGTTGAATTTCAAACCAATGTAATTTTTTCTGTTAAAAAGGACTCCTTTCCAGGGTGCCTGGGTGGCTCAGTCATTTAAGCATCCAACTCTTGATTTCGGCTCAGGTCATGATCCCACAGTTCTTAAGTTTAAGCTCCCCATTAGGCTCTGTGCTGACAGAGGAGCCTGCTTGGGATTCTCTCTCTCTCTCTCTCTCTCTCTCACTCTCACTCTCACTCTCACTCTCTCTCTCTCTCTCTCTCTCTCTCTCTTTACCCCTCCCCTGCTTGGGCTCTCTCTCTCTCAAAATAAACAAACAAACATTTAAAAAAAAAAAAAAAAAAAAAAGGATTCCTTTCCCTTACCTGACACTGATGTACATCTACTTCCAAGAAAACTGCCTGTGGATACTTATTACTCATAGAACTGAATGCTGGGGCAATCCTTAAACATGGTCCACACCTGTGAGAAAGTAAAACACATGCTTGGTAAAAACACACAAAAGACTGTATTAAATTATACTCTAAAGAACCTGTTAATTAAAATATGAAATCAAACAAACTCTGATGATCCTGGCTTTAGTTGTTCTAATCTTTTCCACTAGATTAATTTAGATACACTTGCATCAATATCACATTGTCCTAATGACTACAGATTTATATTAAGTTTTAAATATAATAATGTTAAGTCTCCCAGCTTTGTTCTCACTGAAATTAAAGATCTAAATAAAAGGAGGAATACGCTATGCTTATAAACTGGAAAACTCAACAGCATCAAAATGTCAATTCTCCTAAATTTGATTTTTTGAAGTCAATGTAAAATCCCAGTAGGTTTTCTTGCAGAAGTTAACAAGTTTAAATTCTAAAACTTATAGGGAAATACCAAAGATAGCCCAAGCCATCTTGAGGTTCAAAGCTGAGAAAATTACATTACTGAATATTAAGAATGATCACACAGCTTTATAAATTAAGAGTGTTCAGTGCTGGTACAATGATAAAAACAAACAAACAAACAAACAAACAACTGACCAATGTAAAAGAACAGGTCCAGAAACAAACCCATCCATCCTATCTGCAGCAACCTGATTTATCAAACATGTGACACAGCAGTGCGGTGGGGAAAGGATGGTCTTTGCAATAAGCAGTGCTGCGTCAACTAGATAGTCACATTAGAAAATAAATGAATCGTGACCCCTATACCTCACACCATACAAAAACCCAATTCCAGATGGATTACAGGTCTAAGTGTGAGAGGTAAAACAATAAGGGTTTTAGGAAAAAATACAAAGGATACTTTCAAATCTTAGGAACAAGCAAAGATTTCTTAAAACACAAAAAGCACTGAAGAAAAAATGAAATAAGTGATATACTGTAATATACTTGATAAATTAGAAAATATTAAGACCTTTTCTTCATTAAGATACCAAGTCCCCACAGAGTGGTAAAAAATATCTCTGAAACATATCAAAGGACTTAGACTGCTAATATGTAAAGAATTCCTACAAATCAATAAGAACAAGACTGACACTCAAAAGAAAAACGGGTAAACTCTTAAACTGGTACTTGACAAATGAGGTTATCTTCATAACAGTCAGTAAATATGAAAAGATACCTCACTTCATTAGTCACCAGGGAAACCAGGGAAAGGAAAATTAAAACTACTTCCATCAAAATAGCTAAAACAAAAAAGAATAAACTATAGTCAAGAATGTGGATCAACTGAACTGTTAGTGACCATGCAAAATGGTATCACCTCTTTAGGGGAAAAGAAAAGAACCTGGCAGTATCTACTAAACCAAGATTTGTGCCTACCTGTCAGCATTTCTGAGTTATATAACCAACAGAAGTGTCTACACATGTTTGCTTTAGGGCATTTGAAAAAATACTGATAGTAGTAACACTTCTAATAACCAAAAGAGGAGACTATTCAAAATCCTATGAACACAGAATGAGTATATTAACTGCAGTTGCTCATACAGTGGAATACTATACAACAATGAAAATGACTGGTGTAAAACTTCATGCAAAACATGGGTTAACCTCACAAATAAAACTGAGAAAAGTAATACATTATATGATTCCATTTATGTATGGTTCACATACAGGCAAAACAAGTCAATGGTACTACAAATCAGGACATAGGTTACCTTGAGAGTTAATGACAGGATGGGGATATGCAAGAGATTTCAAAAGGCTAGTTATATTATTCTATTTGTCTGGAACCTGATTACATGAGCATGTGTGTTGTTTGTGAAAATTCAACAGGCTACACATTTATAATTACACACTGTTACATCTCAATAGAAGTTCAGACAAAAATCATAGCAATAGCAGATAAGAACACAAGGAAAAGCAAATTCTGAAGCACAAATGTTCATGCCCAAGCTGTGACTGTCTCTCCATTGTTAACATTTTAATCAGTATTTTCATCCTGTGCCATCTATAAACCTCACACCAAAAAGCTAATAACGAATTAACTTCTTAAATATTAAACTTGGTGCTTCTGAAAGTAGGTTTTTGTATCTAACAATCCTCCAATAGGCCCGGAGACCAAATTATAAAGAAACAAACATTTATAGCACTAAGCCTATGTTTGGTTTAGCAAAATACTTCTAGTTATCAATAAGTCTTAAACATTATGGATGGGAGTACAAATTGTTAAATCCTTTTTGAAGAGCCATTAATCACTCTGTCAATTTTAAATGAACACAACCCAAGATTCAACAATCTTACTTCTATACATCAATCCTACCTTAAGACTTAACTCAGTTTCACAATATGTATACAAAGTTCAATGCAATGTTATTAATAGTAAAAAATTAGAAATAATCTAAGTGGCAATCAACAAAAATAGTTTCAAATGTTATGACACATTCATACCAGACGATAAGGATAATTTGTAAATTTATACTGTTTAAAATAAAACTAAGTCTCATGATAAAATTCTCTATTACCACATGAAAAAAAAGTGTATACACACACACAATAATCAGTTAATTACTTATGCAAAGTGGGACTGGAAAAGGAAGAGAGAAAATTTAGAGGAAACTTTTTAAAATTATTCATACTTCTGCATTTTTGTTTTTTTAGGATGAACAGGTACTTTGATCTTAAAATATTAAATAACTTGAGATTACAGAATTTAACATTAATTGCATTTAAACAGGTTTCCCAAATGAAGCACAGTGCTTTATGCTATACCACAATATATTCATTCTTAAAAGAAATCTCCCTTCTGCTCAAGCATGCATTCAAAATAAGACTACTGGGGCGCCTGGGTGGCTCAGTCAGTTAAGCCGCCGACTTCGGCTCAGGTAGTGATCTCGCGGTCCGTGAGTTCAAGCCCCGCGTCGGGCTCTGTGCTGACAGCTCAGAGCCTGGAGCCTGTTTCAGATTCTGTGTCTCCCTCTCTCTGACCCTCCCCCGTTCATGCTCTGTCTCTCTCTGTCTCAAAAATAAATAAAACGTTAAAAAAAAAATTTAAAAAAAAAAACAAAATAAGACGACTTATGGGAAAAATAAGATCGAGGCAAGCCATGTAAACCCATGCAACTTTGTAAACATATCCCCCCCCCCAAAAAAAAAAACAATAACGTTCTGAGGAAATACTTGGACAGCCAGGCAGGTGGCTCAGATCTAGAGGATACCTCAGGGAATATTTAAAATGAATAAAA
Source organism: Lynx canadensis (assembly GCF_007474595.2). NCBI lineage: Eukaryota > Metazoa > Chordata > Mammalia > Carnivora > Felidae > Lynx > Lynx canadensis. The sequence goes on along the minus strand of NC_044314.2, from coordinate 18,975,823 downwards.
CCAATGGACTGTAAGTGCCATGACGACCCAGGTGGAAGTGAAGCTCTGAAGCAGTGAGGCTGCACAGAGGAAGCGTAGCCCTGAGAATGAACCCTCAGGGAACAAGTGCTGGGTGCAAGTGCGAGTGTTTTATTAACTTTAATGTCATTAAAATAAACTTGCAAGGGAGCTTGCCTGCATAGCTGAGGGCTTTTCTCTTTCCTGCTAAAGATTCTGTTTCTAGTTCTGCTCTTCACTACCTAGGAAAAACAATGCGAACCAACAGGACTTGCTCATTATACTGACATCATCACGCTATTCACCAGTCACGTAGGAGTTAACCGGTCGGTGTTAAAAAAACAGAAACAAAAACAAAAACAAAAAACACTTCTGGCTAAAATGACTGTACTAAGATTAAGTGTTCCCTTTCAAAATTTAACCTTATCTAGATCCCCTGTTTAATTTTAGTTAGCCATCACAGGTTGTAACTTTAGTCAAAAATGAAAATAAGTCACAGAACACAGAAGCACAAATAAATACAGTGGCATACTTTCACAATATAATCATGCAAATGAATTGATCAGTTATTTTAAGTAAGATGTTTGCCTGCTTAATATCAGCACTTAAGAGTATAAATTTCTATTATTAGCTGAGCTCAGAACAAGTCACCTGATTTCCCTGTATAAAATGGGAAGGGACTAGATTTTCCAGGACCTTTGTCATATCCAAAATATTATGCCCCACATATGCCTGAATTTCAGGATCTTCCTTTTTTCCTCCTGTGCAGTCTTGTTTCACAGCCCTTAAATAGTATATAACCACAGAGCCTCTGAACTTGTAAAAGAGACCAGAGATCATCTAGTCCACACATTTAAAAAAGAAAAAAAAAGCGTTCTTTTGCTACTTCTCTTTGACAGGAAACTTATCTGTTAAACATGTAAAATGGATATGTAAGGATTCTGACTTATGCTTTTTGAGAAAAAACAGACAACTGTCCAGCTTTTTGCAATACATAAAGAACCAAACCCAGAAAACTCAAACTTTAAAACTAACCTAACTTAACACAATTATTTGGTAAGTGAGCAATGAAGACCAGAAAAGTTAAATCACTTGCCCAAGATCAGACACTCTAGTAAACAAAAGGGCCACAACAGAACGGTTAACTCCTAACCAATCCAAGATCAGCTTTCTTTGAAAGCACCAAGCTAGGTTCTAAGTATGATTTTTGTTTACAGTCATTATATAAACAAATTCTACTTCATGAACTTGCTGTCCTTCCCTGTTTGCTAGTCAGTGCTCTACCTTGAGCAGTAACATGTGTAAACACATTGCTGACATAATGGTAAGAAAATATATGTGCTTTCTGTAGAGATATTTTAAAAGTCTATTTTTTCTGTAGGGCACAACCTTAAAGTAGGTAATGTCTAGATTAATTATATTTTAATTAGGGCAGACATAATCATAACTGGTCCTATTAATAACACAAAATGCGGGGCGCCTGGGTGGCGCAGTCGGTTAAGCGTCCGACTTCAGCCAGGTCACGATCTCGCGGTCCGTGAGTTCGAGCCCCGCGTCGGGCTCTGGGCTGATGGCTCAGAGCCTGGAGCCTGTTTCCGATTCTGTGTCTCCCTCTCTCTCTGCCCCTCCCCCGTTCATGCTCTGTCTCTCTCTGTCCCAAAAATAAATAAACGTTGGGAAAAAAAAAAAAAACAACACAAAATGGCTAGCATTCACTGAGCATTTACTATATGTTATACAATTTACAAAACCCTTAAACTCATTTAAACCCTACATTTCTCATTTGAAAGTCAAGAACAATGCAGTACAGTGCTAGAATTTGATTACAAATCCCAACTCTTAACTGCTGTTCCAAATACCCCAAAACAGTTCCAAATACCCAAAAGTTTAAACACTGCTTTCTGTTATTTCTCAATTAACTGCCAAGATTAAAATGAATATGCTCTTTTTAAAAAAAATCCAGGGGCGCCTGGGTGGCGCAGTCGGTTAAGCGTCCGACTTCAGCCAGGTCACGATCTCGCGGTCCGTGGGTTCGAGCCCCGCGTCGGGCTCTGGGCTGATGGCTCAGAGCCTGGAGCCTGTTTCCGATTCTGTGTCTCCCTCTCTCTCTGCCCCTCCCCCGTTCATGCTCTGTCTCTCTCTGTCCCAAAAATAAATAAACGTTGAAAAAAAAAAATTTAAAAAAATAAAAAAAATCCAGACACATACCATTTTATAAAGTTCAAATCCAGGCAAAACTAATTTACAGTGTTAGAACTCAAGAACAAGGAGGGGAGCCTGGGTGGCTCAGTTGGTTAAGCAGCTGACTTTGACTCAGGTCATGATCTCACAGCTCATGAGTTCAAGCCAAGCATCGGGTTCTCCACTCAGCGCAAAGCCTGCTTTGGATCCTCGGTCTCCCTCTCTCTCCCTCTCTCTCTCAAAAAAAAAAAAAAAAGGAATTCAAGAACAAGAAGAAAGCAGGCATGAGGCAGGGGTAGTCTACCGTGCTGGCATTCTTGATCTACATGTTAGTTACAAGTGTAACCACTCTGAAAATTTATCAAAGTATACACAAATGATTTGTATACATTTTGCATGCATGTTATACTTGAATTAAAAAGTTTGCTTTTAAGAAAAATTCTCTGTGTGTTCTTTGAGACCTCACCATGTCCTAGTTATCTCTCATTATCTGCCTGGTCCCTATGGACTGCTGGGCCTGCTATCTTTGTAATTCAGTTTATAGCAATTTTGAACCATATAATTAATGTTATCTATATCTATAATGTATTAGTTGGACAAGCTACCATAACCATTAGAATTCAACATTCTAACCTACGCTAACACTATTCTTGGATGGTAATAGTAACACCTAACCAACAACAAAGTAGGACTTGCTTTAACAAAACTGAACAGACAGTAAACACATCTGTAAAAGTGATACATTCATGAATTCAAGATAAAAATCATTCATACTCCATATAATTTCACTTACCTGTGGAATCTAAAAAACACACACACAACACAGCAATTGCACTACTTGGTATTTATCCAAAGGATACAAAAATACTGATTTAAAGGGGAACATGCACCCCAATGTTTACAGCAGCACTATCACCAATAGCCAAATTGTGGAAAGAGCCCAAATGTCCATCAACTGATGGGTAAAAAAGGTGTGTTGTACACACATAAACACACACAAAATGGAACATTACACAGCCATCAAAAATAGTGAAAGTTTGCCATTTGTAACGACCTGGATGGAACTAGAGTGTACTACATTAAGCAAAGTCAGTCAGTGAAAGACAAATATGTGGAAGAAACAAAACAGATGAACATAGTGGAAGGGAAGGAAAAGTAGAATAAGATAAAAACAGAAAGTGAGGCAAACCATAACAGACTCTTCACTACAGAGAATAAACAGGAAGGCTGGAGTGGAGGTATGTGGGGAGATGGGCTAATTGGGTGATGGGCATTAAGGAGGGCACTTGTGATGGGTACTGGCTGTTATATGTAACTGATGAATCACTAAATTCTCCTGAAACCAACACTACACTGTATGTTAACTAACTTGAGTTTAAATAAAAAGTTGGAACAGAAACAAACACACAAATGAAAAAACCAGAAAGACTCATAAATACTGAAAACAAACGGTGGTGGTGGGGAGGGGATAGGTAAACAGATCAAGAAGTACAAACTTCCAGTTATGAAAAAGTCATGGGGATATAAAGTACGGCATACGGATAACACTGTAGTAACTTTGTATGGTGGAAGATGGTGACTATATTTACCGTGGTGAGCATTTTGTAAAGCGTATAACCATCAAATCATTATGCTATACACCTGAAACTAATATAATATTGTATGCCAAGTATACTTCAATTTAAAATAAAAATCATTCACACTGAGTTTTATGGGAAAGAAAATGCATATTCTTTTAGCGTTGGGGCTTACCTACTAGTGATAACAACAAAACTGGCACTGTTTATAACCATTAAATGTATATTTAAAGAGTAACAGTATGGAAATAACAGTTACAAAAACACATCACCACAGTATATAATTCATATATATAATTTTATACTCTAAACAATGCTGTTAGGTTACGTGTTAACATCCCCATGTTACAGGTGGGGAAAGAATATCACAGAATGAACTGAAATGTCCTAGGTCATAAGATTAGTTTGCAAGCAGTGCTGTGGCTAAATAATTCAAGGCAATATTTAAAAAAAAAAAAGGTCAGGTTGTGTGCAATACAGGGATGAACCTGCATTTCCTTTCTATTTAGGCTGGGAAAAACAAGGACAACACTTTACACTTCCTGCAGTGCATTCAGCAATGGGACCTTAAATTATTCAACCTGTGACTCAACATCCTCGTGTGTAAAATGGGGATAATTTCAAAGATTATTTTGAGGACTGAATAAGTCAATATAAATTCTTAAATAAGTCTCTTACAAAAGAAATAATATGTAAACGTTGGCTATTTTATTTAAAAAACAACAACAACAACACTGGAGAAAGGTGCCAAGACTATTCACTGGGGAAAAAACAGTGTTTTCAACAAATGGTGCTGGGAAAACTGGATAGCGACATAGAAAAGAATGAAAGTGGACTTTTACACCATATACAAAAATTAACTCAAAATGGGTAAAAGAATTTAAAAACTAAAATTACAAAATTCCTGGATGAAAACATAGGGGCAAATCTTCATGACACTGGATTTGACAATGATGTGTGGGATATGACATCAAAAGCACAAGCAACAATAGAAAATATATATAAACTGGATTCCATTAAGATGTAAAAACTTTTGTGCATCAAAGGACACTATCAAGAAAGTGAAAGGCAACCAATGGGAGAAAATATTTATAAACCATTTATCAGATAAGGAATTGATACCCCAAGTATATAAAGAACTCCTATAGGGGCATCTGGCTGGCTCAGTTGGTAGAGTGTGCAACTTCTGAGGTCAGTGTTGTGAGTTCAAGTCCTACGATGGGTGTAAAAATTACTTAAAAATAAAATCTTACCAAAAAAAAAGAAAGAAAGAAAGAACGAACGAACTATAATTCAAGAACAAAAACCCAAAGAGTCTAATTCAAAATCAGTAAAGGGCTGGAATCAGCATTTCTCTAAAGAAAATAAATGACCAATAAGCACATGAAAAAATGCTCAACATCATTAGCCATTAAGGAATTACAAACCAAAACCACCAGACCACTTCACACCCATTTAGGATGGCTATTTGGTGCAACCGAATTCTACTCCCAGGTATATACCCAAAAGACTTTTGAAAGCAGGGACTCAAAGATATCCTTGCACACCAATGTCGGTAAGCGGTATTACTCACAATAACCAAAAAGTGGAAACAACCCAAGTGTCCATCAACAGATGAATAAACAATATATAGTATATGCATACGATGAAATTTTTAACTTTAAAAAGGAAATTCTGATACATGCTACAACATGGATGAACCCTGAAAACATTATGCTAAGGGAAATAAGCCGGAAACCAAAGGATAAATGTTATATGACTCCACTTACGTGAGATAGCAAAAACAGGCAAATTCATAGAAACAGACAGATGTTACCAGGGTGGGGGACTGGGGGTATTGGGAGTTACTGCTTCATGGGTAAAGTTATTGGTTAATGTTTCTATCTGAGATAATGAAAGGATTCTAGGAAATAGTGGTGATGGTGGTACAACATTGTGAATGTACTTAATGCCACTGAACTGTACATTTAAAAATGGCTAAAATGGTCAATTTTATGTTACATATATTTTATTGCAATTAAAAACACTGAAATACTGGAGAGCCACTGAAGATTTTTAAGCAAAACAGTGACAATCTATATAACATTTTAGTAAAATTAATGTTAGATATAACATGGAAGTGAAGAAAACGGAATAAGGCTTAAAAGTAGGGTTGGAAAAGAAATAAAGAAATAGGTGATAGAGAAAACTATGTTCTTGGCCTAACATGGGACATTTACTTTGATCTAAGAGGTTTCCTACATGATCTATTGGATACAGTTATTTTGAGGGTCTAATACCGATGCTGAGTTATGAAAGTCTGAGGTCACAATCACACACAGTTTGTGGAGGAACACATTAACAGCCAAAATATTACAGAACTTTAAGGCAAATACAATCTTAACAGATTTATAAATTACCTAAATATGCTTTGGAACTTAAAAGCTTTCTAAATTCAAACTTTTGTTCTCAGTTTTTACCATAAAAAATCAAATTCTCATTGCATCAAAATACCTTTTTAAAAATTAACACAGAGCTTTGCCAATCGATGTCTGCAGTTGTTTATGGTTATATGAAACCTCATTGTTAACGTAAGTGTTTCCTTAATAGCAATGTTTCCCCACTTTTCTCACTTCAACTAATAAATTATTTATCACTGTCTGTCATCTCTTCTGCTATGGTAAGGGGAAAAGAGAGTATTTCATTGAGGGACAAAAGTCTATACATTCCTACAGACTAGAATTAGGAAAGTGAACTAAAAATGAGATTCATTGTTAAAATCATCTCTTCCCTTTTCCAACTCTGGCCTAGGCACTTAGTAAATGTACTTAGTATGTAGTATGTATTCCCCATATTAATATAGACATTGCAGCGGCGCCTGGGTGGCTCAGTCAGTTGAGTACCCAACTTCGGCTCAGGTCATGATCTCACGTTTTGGTTAGTGGGTTCGAGCCCCGTGTCGGGCTCTGTGCTGACAGCTCAGAGCCTGGAGCCTGCTTCGGTCTCTGTATCTCCCTCTCTCTCTCTCTCTGTGCCTCCCCCGCTCATGCGCGCTCTCTCTCAAAAATAAACATTAAAAAAAAAAAAAAAAAAGAATACAGACATTGCAAAATTGCTAAAGCTGAGAAGATATATTTATAGAATTTTGAGATTCCTTTTACACATGTCTTTATAACGAAATCTTTATCTTCTCCAATTTAATAAATGTGAAAGTCTACATGTCAAATTGGTACTCTCGGCCACCCTATAAAATCCAATATACTCTGCCTTTTCAATTCTGTATGAGACAGATTGATCCAGGAATAAGTCTTTAATTGTTATCATCTCTATCTGCATCCACCCAAGCCCTAAAACTATCTAATCCTAATGCCACCACTTATATACTCAACATTTACTGAATCATGTTCAATAACCACGAATCACTTTTTACCCTCAAAATACTGCCTTATGTTTATATAGTTACCAGGACAATTCAATGGGTTACATAAACGGTAATACCTGCAAGTAAATTTCTCCAGCTCAGGGTAAATGTAAATAACTCGGAGGCTAGGGGGTCAAGGTAAGTCAAATGGAGACCACTAATTCTTAGAAGGCACTAACATACACAAAGGGAGGCCCGTTAAATACACACCCTGGCTGAAATCTTGGTTCCAAAGGCCTACTTCCAACATGTCACTCTCACACAGGTACACTGCACACTCAAAATGGAAAATCCACCAGCTCTGCGACCAATAAATCATGTTGAGATTTACCAAAGTCGACATCTCTGTCCTGTTAAACCATCAAGTCAAAAATGGAGTCTATATGGCCAAACCCAGATGTCTGGATACCTGCATTGCATATATACCCACTGTAATTTCTGTGATCAGATGCAGCCGCATACATAAGGGAGGCTAAGTTACAAAGTTACTAACCAAACGAGTAACAAGGCCATTAAGAAAAGTAAAAAGCCCCGGACTCAACATTAATTTAAAACGCATTAAATGAGCACTACGTGGATTAGTTGGATAGCCCCAACTGAAGTTTCTAAAGGTTTTACAGAAATGCAAGCAGTGAAGAAAGCCAAAGTGTTCGGAAAATTAAGATTTTAGCTTTTCTAAGGTGCAAGTGACAGCTGGCTCCCCGGAAGGAATGGAACAGGCAAAAGCAGGAGAGGCTGCAGGAAGACTCCCACAGACTAGAAGGAACAGAGGTGGGCCACCCCAAGTGGCCTCGTCCGAGGATTCAGAAGGGACGGGTGTAGATCTCCCGGGCTGGAATTCGCGGTTGGCCAGGCCTCCGTGCCCTCCAGAGACTCCCTTGCGCACAAACAGGGGAGCTGAGGCCTAACTGGGCAGCGGCCTGGGGCTGCGGCCAGCGCGGGACATTCCGGAGCAGCAGACGACAAGGAGTCGGGACCCGGAAAAAAAGTGAAGGGAAAGCAGGGACGCACACGCGGGGCCCACAGGGCTCGCGCCCGGCCTCACCCTCGCATGGTGAACTTGACCACGGCGAGTCTGGAGCCCGCGCCGCTCAGCTCCGGCTGGAAATCCGGGTCGCTCCCGACCGGCTTCACTCCCACCATTCTCAGCCCGGCAGGGCGGCCGCGACGCCACCGGCTTCAAAACTGAAGAAGGCGACCCGGGAGAGGAAGAGCGGGAGGCTCAGGAAGGCCGAGGCCTGATCACAGGAGGTGGCGACCGCGGCGTCTTCCCCGGGACTCTCAGTGCCGAGTCACGCCAGGGAGCAGAGCGGCCGGGGTGGGGGGGTGGGGACGGGAAGGGGGGAGGGGAGAGGCGAGGGAAGGAAAGGCGTGCGGCACCCAGCAGCCACCGCGCGGCAGGGCCGCGGGCGCTTGCGCACGTAGGCGTCATTTCCGCGCCGTCCGTTTTGGCTCCCAGCGCCCAATCCTAAAACGCGACCCCTGGCCCCACCCTCGGCTGAGGAGCCAGACCCAGGTTGTCAGGCGCCGCGCAAGCGCAGAGGAGCAGCAGTCACAAGCTGAGGTGTGCAGTGCGTTTTAAGATCGCGTCATCCCTCCGCGGTTCCGAGACCCAGGCTTCTACCGAGTTTCTCGGGGTGAGAAAAGTAGGTTCAGTGGCTAAGGTTTTAAGCCTCCTCTCCCCAGAAGTGCTTGAGGAAATACTTTGTCTCACATTCCAGGCAAATCGCCACGCTAGACAAAATAGGCTTTAGGTACATTGATTTACGGCTCTCGTGACACAAGGGTGCTCTCTGTTCAGTCATCCACAAACTGTCATGCACCTGTCTTTAAGCTGCGCCTAAAAAAATGAAAGCACCATCCATCCTTCTAGAAACACAGTCTTGTGATAGACACCAGCAATAGTTAACAATAACAAGTTTGCAAAGGAAACGTTGGGACAAATGGGACAAGAGGATGGGACGGGGTAAACTTGCTGGAAGTTGTGGCCCCTGAACTGAATCTTGATGGAAGATAGCCAGGTGGTGAGAGGTGACGGTGTATTACCGGCAGAAGAACCAGCAGTGCAGATTTGTGGTTTAGGGGGGGCTGATAATAATAGCTAATAGCTGGCAAATTACTCGCTAGACAAGATACGTGCTCTTTGTGTATTTTAGCTCATTTAATCCTCCCAACAACCTGTGAAGTAGGTTCTATTATTCCATGGGTAGACTAATTTCCCCTAGTTCACACACCTCATAGGAAGTCAAATCAGCATTTAAGTTAAGGTAGGCTAACATCAGCGTGTTCTTTTAAGTGTCAGAGTAGGTGACAAATGATTTGCTTTTGAATTTAGCTGGATGATGAAATTGAAGAGCAAAGTGGAGGTCTGATCATGCCTAGCTAAGGAATTTGTATTTTAACATGAATGCAATGAAGTAATCACTGGAGGGCAATTTTTTTTTTATTATTACCCAAAAAAGGTGTCTTTAGAAAAAGTCCCGAGGTAGCAGTGAGGAGGATGGAAGGCAGTGAGACAATTCAGGAGGTTACTATGGTAACCCAGGAAGTGAGTTGTGAGAGCACCCTAAGTGGAAATGAAGAAGACTTGATATATTTGAGGAACAATTAGCAGACAAAAATCATAGGATTTCGTGACCAATTGGACCAATTTAGTGAGATGACAGAGGAAGTAGTCTAGGATAGTGCAAATATTTCAATCTTGTGGCTTTTTGTACTGGGTTAAGATGCCTGTATGACATCTAGGTAAGGGGCATAGTAGACGGTAGGAAGCTTGTGTCTGGAACTAAAGGAAAACAAGTGGGCTAAAGTTGTAGACTTGAGAGTCATTGGTTTGGGTGGAAATTGAAGCCAGGAACACAATTGTCTCTGTTCTACTGATGACAAGGCTAACATTCAGAGGAGTGTGTAACTCGTTCAGTTATACAGTTGTGAGGCTGCTTAGTCCTCAAACATTACACCCAACATTATATAGAAACAGACTATATGTGTACATAGAAACTTTCATCAGATGTTATTGCAAGATGATGCTCTACTGAGTGATTTTTTTTCTCTGTATTTTCTAAATCTCTTCAATAATTATAAACAATATACACAATAAGAAAGAAAGCACAGCTGGGAGAAAAAAAAAGTGCTACACAACAATGCTACAAAAAAGGCCCAAGTTTCTTCCCTGCCCTAAAAACAAGAATAATATTCACAGTTAACTGATCTCCTGTGAAATTTAGGTAATGGTTAATATCACTGAGAAAAAAAAAGCTCTTGGTAGAAGAAATTTCCCCCCAAAATGTTTCTTTTTTCTAAATTTGTATGTACTACCCTGAAAACCCCATTTTCTTGAATGTCCATGAAAATTTTAGAAAAAACTTATTACCATTAAACCTCTGCAAGGATGACTTGCGATTATTCTTTTTTCTAAAAGTTCATTTATTTGAGAGAAAAAGGAAAAGAACATGAGTGGGGGAGGGGCAGAGAGGGAGAGACAGAATCCTAAGCAGGCTCTAATGTTAGCACAGAACCCTACGTGGGGCTCGAACTCATGCACTGTGAGATCATGACCTGAGCCAAAATCAACAGTTGGACACAACTGACTGTTGGGCACGCCGACAGGTGCCCCAACTTGTGATTATTCTTTTTTAAAAAATTTTTTAAGGTTTATTCATTTTTCAGAGACAGAGCGTGAGTGGGAGAGGGGCAGAGAGAGAGGAAGACGCAGAATCCAAAGCAAGTTCCAGGCTCTGAGCTGTCAGCACAGAGCCTGACATGGGGCCTGAACTCATGGACGGCGAGATCATGACCTGAGCTGAAGTCGGCTGCTTAACCGACTGAGCCACCCAGGCGCCCCAAATTGTGATTATTCTTAAGAGGATGATATACTTTCTCCATTCCTGAGGTTAACATATTCAGAAACGCCAAATGTGCTGCACGTAAGCTCCTCCCACCCCATCCCTTACTTGGTGGGCATCACTATTAGATGACACCGTTTCCCGGGGTCTATCCAGCCTCAGCCTCAGAATTCCATTCAGTAGCACCCACTACCAGAGTCAGGATGAAACCTATTATTTGCCATCTCACATCTTGCTGTAATTGTTACATCAGGAAATCCATGGTTCTCAAATGGTAGCGAGCCCATTAAAATGTGAGTTTCCAGTTTCACACCCAGAGATTCTGACTCAGTAGTGCTGGTGCGTGGCCCAGGAATCTGAATTTCAACAGGCATCCAGGGTAACTGAGGCAAGGAGTCCATATTTTGAGAAACATTATTTGATGCTACCTGTCGTGTACCATTTACTATGCATTTGGTATGCACAAGGTACTGTGATAATGCTTTGAAACACCTTTCTTCCAGGGACATCAGAAGGGAGATAAGGCACTTCTACAAAAGCTAAAAATAAACAAGGTAAAATGTGGTAAGTGCTATAGTAGAACTATAGATAACATACCATAGTGGTTGAGAAAAGGAAGAGAACATTTCCAGCTGGAATGAGCAGAGGATGCTTTATAAAGGGATGTGTTCTAATACTCAGACCTAGATAAACCTAAGAAGGAAATGCATAAACATCTTCATTCACAGAAATGACTCCCGGCTTTTCTCTCAACTCATCAAGAATATAGTTTGCTTTAGACTCACCCATTTTTTATCAGTCTCAGTCTATCACTGGAGGAAGGCTTTCTATCATGACTTGTAGCTGCCATGGGCTCGCTTTGCTGAATTTAAAAATAGATGTGATGGGGGCACCTGGGTGACTCAGTCGGTTAAGCGTCCAACTTTGGCTCAGGCCATGATCTCAGTTTGTGAGTTTGAGCCCCACCTCAGGCTCTGTGCTGACAGCTCAGAGCCTGGAGCCTGCTTTGGATTCTGTGTCTCCCTCTCTATCTGTGCCTCCTCCAATCTCTCTCTCTCTCTCTCTCTCTCTCTCTCTCTCAAAAATAAACAAGCATTAAGAAAATTTTTAATAGATATGATGGAGATGTGTCATCCATGACTTTCTCTCTCCCATAGCCCTTTTCACGTGGTAGATACAAAATAAGTATTGATCGAATAAATGAATGGCTAGGAAGCAAAATGCATATGAGTGTGATTTAGTCCACAAAATGCAGCAGTAAAAGAAATGTTCTTTTGTGTTATATAACTCAAGTTCATTTTGACTCTGAATCCTCACCCTCCTGCTGTGTCCAACTAGAACGAAAACAACCTCATCTCCTTCTCTGCCTGATTTAGAAATTTTACCACATATCTGGGTTTACAGTGGGAGTGGGGCTTTGGAGTGTAGACGTCTAGGAGCCCTGTCTCTTTCTACATACCCTCTTGAAGTCTAGCCCTTTCTGTTTCATGTGACTACCTCAGGGATTGGGACCTTTGTTTGAAGCTGCCTCTGGACCCATCTGCCTAGGTGCACCAGTGTGACATTTCTCCCTGGGTTTTTACTTCTTCCCTTCTCCCTTCCATAAAGACTTTCCCTTATGTTTTTATTAAGAGTTTTATAGTTTAACTTCTAGATTTATTTGATCCACCATCCACCTTTTTGAGCCAATTTGATCCTAATCACTTAAAAGTATTCTCATGATAGAAAAGAAAGACACAGTTTTCCAGTTTCATGTGTATTTGAGTGTTTGTTGGCAAGGCAGTATGCAATAACCATACGATCTCTGATGTCAGTTGTTCTTTAAATGTAGTCCTCTTGTAAAAAGGTGGGGAAATACCACTTTCTGATTTTTTTGAAAAGCAATAGCAAGAATATAATGAAGAAATAACTTGTATTCTACAAAAGAAGTCCTCATAAATTCCTCTGAGATATAATATACCTCTTTAAATAACTGAATTTGTATTTGCAAAAGCCCAAGGATACAGATTTATTGAATTCCATAAACCATATGAAATTCCCCCATTAACTTATCAAAGTTACAACTACCCAAAAATTCTGCATAAAAATAACATCTGCATAATAGTTTATTGGTAACTAATTCCTGAAAAAACAGAAAACTTGTAATATTTTATATCAGCTTAATTCTTTAATCAACTGGGAAATTTATTTAAAAAATGATTTTAGGTAAGTTTTGTTTTATTCCTAAAGTCTTGAGGGAAAAGTATGTAATGTATGTAATATAAATGTTAAATAGAAAGGACGTTCTTCTTCATCGTTTCCAAACTCTAGTTTGCAGCCTATTGAATCTGAAAATTGAATACCATTTCCCATGGCTGTCCCTAGGTGGCGCAGTGTCTTTCAGTCAAAGGAGTATGATTTCCCCCTGGATATCAAATGCTTCTTTCAGTAATGCTGTTAAGTCCCCAGATGTTTGTCCCACCAACATTATATTCCTTAGTTTTGGACACTAGGCAGTGTCTTGCAGGAGTGAGTTTTCTAGGAAGCCACAAAGTGACCTATCACTGTCATAAATCTCCTCCTGGAACATACTGAAGAAAGTTGCTAGCAATTCTGAGAGTCAGTTATGGGTATTTCCCAGAAATGTAAAATAGTTTTTTTTATTCTGAAATTTATATCTGAGGTTCAGAAGTCATTAAACTGCACAGAGTTGCTATTAAGAAGGCCAGACAGATATTTCTATCACTTAAGCCTCTGAATAAAAATCCATATTTTAATTGTTTTAAATAGTGAGTTGGAGGTTAGAATTAACTCTTTGAAACTACAAAACTACACGTGGCTACACGTAACTATGTGTTCACTTAGTCACTCATAAAGAGAGTTCTTTTTTTGGCTTGTGGTAGTATAGTAGATATTGTCTGGCTAGAATGTACAAGTCAGGAAGAAATGTCCCCCAATAAAGACTTTTGCTGTATTCAAAGGCCTTTCTCAGTTATGCCCTTGAGCAAACACATACACCAAACATACACATCCTCATCAATCAGTCCATGCTTGAGTGGCAATATGTGCATACTCTCAGTACCTCTGAGGGCCACGCACTGAAGACAGTCAATGAAAATAAAACGTAAGGAAGTGGCTATTTACACAATATTTCCCACCAAAATTCAGCATACTAGAATCAGAAGAAGGTAGGAGGATCAGATCCAACTGGTAGAAAGTACCAAAGCATAGCACTTCTCACATTGCATGGCATTCATGGTGGATGTAAGCTGTCTCCCCGCCAGACCGTGAGCAATCTGACCACAGAACCCAGTCTTGTGCTATCTGCATGGCCGGCTCAGCACAGTGCCCAGTGCCACTGGATGTTGAGTAAATGACGCTTTCCACCGTGGCAAATTATATTTAAGATATTTAAGACACGCAAAAGAAGTTACTATTTTATGAAAATAGAAATTAAAGTGCTCATAGCCACTGCCCCCTCCACCCAGATTATTGTGGAGCAAATGCCAGGTATCATATAATTTCATCTGTATTATGTTAGCCTACCTCTCTAGAAGATAAGAATTCCTTTAAAAAATCACAAGCGGAGCATCTAGGTGTCTCAGTAGGTTAAGCATCCGATTTCACCTCAGGTCATGGTCTCACAGTTTGTGAGTTCAAGCCCCGCATCATGCTGTCTGCTGTCAGTGCAGAGCCCGCTTTGGATCCTCTGTCTCCCTCTCTTTCTGCCCCTCCCTCGCTCTCATGTGTGCTCTCGCTCTCTCGCTCTCTCTCTCTCTCTCTCTCTCTCAAAAATAAACATTTTTTTAAAAATAAATAAAAATCATAACCAAAATACCATTATCACACTTAAATGTTAACAGTGCTTCCTCAATATCATCAAATATCCACTCAATGTTAAAATTCCCCATTTTCTCTTAATTTATGGCTCACTTGAATCAACATCAAGAAAAGGTACATACATTGCGTTAGTTGATATCTGTCTCTTAACTCTTTTTTATTACAACTTTATTTCTTTTTTTGTGAATTTTTATTTGAAACAATTCAAATGGACAGAAAGTTTCAACAGCAGCAGCAGGAGTCAAAGAGAAGTAGCAGTAGTCAAAGTAGAGGAAGAGGGAGAAGATGGTAGAGTGAGATGAGAAGGAGGGTCCACTTTCTTGCTAATCATTGACTGGGGAGTCCCCACCCAGGAAGAGTGTGCTCTTGGCTAACTTTGCCGTGCTCAGATATTTGCCAACGCGGCCCCAAGAATAGGTACCCCCACTGAAAAGCTGAGGAGACCTTGAAGAAGCTAACAGCAGGAGCAGGAAGCAAACCTTCTCCATGCAGCTGGGAAGTGGATTTTCCCAGAAGGAGATTCTGAACAGTGCATCTTGGTGTCTGCCACGGTCCACTCTTTGTGACACATGGATCCTCTTTTTCCCACAGGTTTGGGGAACAACTCTTCCAGGGCTCTTGTGGTCCTCTCATCCTGACAGGGAAAAGAAGAGAGAAGTTAGTAGAACAGACTACAGCCCTTGTTGCTGCAGGACGTGACAAAGCTACAAGTCAGTCATCACCTCCTTCTTTACTATACTGATTTCCCCTTGCTGATCCTGGTAGCTTCGTGAGGGGTCCCCAAACCCTTATTTGTGAGGAGCTCAAGCACCCCCAACCTTAACACCTTCACTCCTTCCTAGAAGGTGTGAGTATGGAGCAAATGGAGATATTTCTAGAAAAAGACATCCTGTTACTTAGAAGAAATTGATTTAGCAGAAGTCATGAGATAGGAGAAAAAGAGAAGTCTCACCAATTGACTTTTGTGTCATGTAAGAAAGTGCAAAGGGGAGCTGTAAAAGAGGATCACACAAAACCATGCAAAGAACACTTCCTCACTCACTTGGGGCACCTGGGTGGCTCAGTCAGTTAAGCATATGACTTCAGATCAGGTCATGATCTCATGGTTCGTGAGTTAGAGCCCTGCATTGGGCTCTGTGCTGACAGTGCAGAGCCTCCTTTAGATTCTCTGTCTCCCTCTCTCTGCCCTTCCTGCACTCCCTCAAAAATAAATAAATAAAACTTTTTTAAAAAAAGAACACTTAACTAAATTATTCTGCTGCAACATGATAAAGTGGGAGGGCCCCCAGTAGTAACATGAAGCCCCCAACCATGACATGACTTTTAGGCAAATGGGTCCACTAAGGAAAGGACAGAATTAGCAAAGTATTAGGCCCTACGGGGAACACCAAACCACAGATTTATAATCTAGAGGAGAAAAAATAATAGCACACATGAAACAACCTGGAAATGACAACAATAATGAAGCCACTGTTAGACCACTGGGCAAAAATTCATAAAGTGGAGGAACAAATTTCCTTGCCTTTTGAAGAACTAACTTGGAACTTAGGAAGTCCAGGAAGTATTGGTGTGTTATAGGGTAATTGCTACTAAGCTCTAAAGACAGAGTAATACTTAAGTTTTTGTTTTTGTTTTTAAAGCCCATACCTTTAAAACATGGCATGTGGAAATTTTTGACCCTTACCCCGTGGTTTCCATTTACGGTTCATTTCTGGTAACAACTGTACATTTTTGGTTAAAACAACAGTGATGACAACTTCTTATTTGTCTTTGCAGCTGTCTTTCCCACTCAGTGTCCATGATGCATTGCTGCCAGCTGATTTTTGTGGCCAACACATCGTACAGTAACTGCCCGGTGAGCCACACTCTGTACAATCCTCTCTCCCTGAGCACATGTGACATCTGTGACTTGCTTCTAATCAGGAGAATATGGCAACAGTGAAGGACTGTCACTCCCTTCATTAGGTTACTATCTACAGATTTATCTATATCTATGCATATCTATAGCTATGTAACTCCAACTTTCTTGCACACACACTAGAGAGATCCTTTTTGCTGGCTTTGAAGAAGTGAGCTGCCATGCAGTGCAAGGCCTTTGGTAAGGCTCAGGTGGCAAGAAGCTGTAGGTGGCCTGTAGGACCTGAGTGTCCTTAGTCATTTATCCACAAGGACATGAATCAGATTTAAATTCTTCCCAAGCGGGGCTTCCAGATGAGATTGCAGTGTGGCTGACCTCTCAACTGTAGCCTTGTGTGATCATAAGCAGAAGACCCAGTTAAGCTGTGCCTGAACACCTTTCCCATGGAAACTGTGAGACAATAAATGTGCATTGTTTGAAGCCACTAATTTCGTGGAAATTTGTTTTACAGCAATAAACAAATGTAATGTTGTTAGGAAAAACACCACTCTACGTATCCATCAAAAACCTTCAGTACCTTTTCATTTCCTTTGGAATAAAGTCCCAAGAGCCCATAAGGGCATTTGAGGCCTCTCCTTATCTGACCTTATTCTATTTTTCCCATGTCATTTTTTATTACTGAGTTTAGGCTGAATCTGAGAAAGACTATATCAACCTCTGAGAGCATTCCAGGGCAAATATCACCCATTGAAGGAGTCCTTCACAGGGCAGAAATAGCAAAGTCTTAATACCACAGTTTCCCTTCGCATCCCCTTGCTGTCCCCTGTACTTCACTTCCAATTTCACTTTCTGTTTATTCTACCTGTTTCTATACATTCATGGTTTACATTTCATATATGTTATACACACACACTCACACTCATATTTTACTTTTCATATATGTTACATGCATACACACAGTTGTTTTTCATTTCAAAACTAGCAACAAAATTGTTTTCCTTTCCCAATTCTTCCTATTCTAAATCCTATCCACTTTTGTAGACCTCTGTGGAATCTGATGTGATTATCCTTCCTCACCTCAACCTAGAAGCAACTCGTCTTTTTTCCACGACTCCTTATGTACTCCTTATTTCTCATACTGTGCTATATTATAGGCTTATATCTTGGGTGGGGGAGGATTTTCCATTCTTTCCAGCTGCCCAAACACTTTCCAATTTTGAGAGAATTCCTTTTTTTTTTTTAATTTTTTTTTCAACGTTTATTTTTATTTTTGGGACAGAGAGAGACAGAGCATGAACGGGGGAGGGGCAGAGAGAGGGAGACACAGAATCGGAAACAGGCTCCAGGCTCGGAGCCATCAGCCCAGAGCCCGACGCGGGGCTCGAACTCATGGACCGCGAGATTGTGACCTGGCTGAAGTCGGACGCTTAACCGACTGCGCCACCCAGGCGCCCCGAGAATTCCTTATTTTTTGAGCCTTGGTGGGAAGCACAGCCTACTTTCCTCTATAGAACTGAACTTGCCAAATTCTTGCTTTCTCGGCTCTGCTTTCAGTTAAGGTTCAATAAATATATGTTGAACCGAATGTTTTGGTTGTGCAAATCTTTTCAGATTTTTATATAATTCCTCCAGGTGACAGGAATGAATAAATTATTTATTAAAAAAATATACTCAGGATCAGCTTACTGAAGGTACAAATCTTAACTTTCAGGAAGGTTACACATGGAAAACATATATACGTGCATATAAAAATGTGTGAATTTTTCTGAACCAGAAGAATTTTATTCCTTTTGAATATTTATTTTAGTTCTGCAGCTCAGGAGATTACACGCATTTATTTATATATAGACTTTGGCAATACATTTTGTAAACTTGGCAGAGAGGGGCCAGAGTGTTAGTAGTCAGAAAGCTTCTCACTAGTCTTCCTATTGACCTTTTATTCCTAGGAAGGTAGTTGAAACACAGTAATTTTGTAAAGTTTAATTAATATTTGTTGAATGAAAGTCAGCTTTATCTAGGAGAGATGTTTTATAGATTTCCTTTACAAACCAAACAAGCTTTAATGAAGTCTAAGCTCGTCCCGTGGTAACCATTCTGTGCTTCCTATATTTCCAAATAGTTCTTGTAATTTGTAAAGGAGATCATGAACTTAACAGTTTAAATGTATTCATCATCACAACAGAGGAAGTGAGTATATGGAACCAGCTGTCCAAGGAATTAATTTCTTCTATTTAACACAATTTCCCTGCTCTTCCCTTGCCCCCATGTGTTTGGAAGGCAGATAAAGTTGAGGAAAATTGTAGAATCCCAATTTGCAGTATAAGACAATTTCAGAATTGCTGATTTTCAAGGGTTCTATTGACTTCCCTGGTCAACATTATGATTTAGTTTTTCTCCTAGTGGCAGCAGAGCTGGTCTGTACAAATAAACAGCATATAGGAAACAACACCCAAGACCTAAAGAATGCTAAAAGGCCTAGTGAAGGAAGAGGGGGAATGCCCCCCAGAACACTGATGGGTCTGCGATGTGTTGCAGGGAGGAGGATTGTCCAAACTGGAAAGAAGGGAAGGGGGGAAGGTTGTCATTTGCAAGAATTATAAACTGACAGAAAGCCTTTTGACCAAACCAATTCCTAGCTCTCTTTTGATATATTAGCAAGGAAATGCTCCTGTCTCAGGGAGTTGTTTCTGCCCTGTTCTAATCCCCTAATCCCCTGCTTCAGACCCATCCCAATAGGATTTCGCTGTTCAAGGTTCAGTCCAAGGACCAGCGGCAAAGGACGTTCGTTACCTGGGAGTTCATTAGAAATGGGGGATCTCAGCAACCCACTTCAGACCTACTGAATCAGAAACTTCATTTTGACAAACTCCCCTGATTCCTACATACATTTTACTTCTGAGGATTGCAATAGAATTCTTGTCCTATAAATCCATTAGTGAGGTTATGAAGAAAAAACAAAGCTATGGAATGAAAATCTTTTGTCTTTTTAACATAACTGACCATTGGCCACCAGCATTGCACCAGTTTTTCCCTTGGCTGCTGTTCATTCATTCAACAAATATTTGGGAGGAAGATAGGCAAACATAATACATAACTAACATTTATTGAGCTCGCTTAACCTCCTAGACACCCATGAGATTATTATGCCCACTTTTTTATGTGGGGACATAGAGGAGAATAAAGAGAAGCAGCATCATGCCCCAGATGACATTAAGAGTGTGCAGTGGAGCACCCGGGATCCCAATACAAGCCTCTGTGAATGCAGATCTCACGCTCCACTAGGCTCAACCGCCCACACGGTGTACATTCATTCCCTCTCCTCTACAGGAATGTTGCACAAGGTCAGACTTCCGTAGCCGAGCAGCAGAGTTCCTCCTCTGGCCCTCTGCGTCGTGGGCAACAGCTAAGTTCGAGGTCAGAAGGAAACAGTAACCAAATTCCAGAGCTAACACTTTCTAAGTGTCTGGACCGAGTCTCGGGGGCGGAAGAGTAAACTTGCGACATCCTGGGAACACCTAGACTTGCCATTTCATTCTTCCCTCCATCTTGGTCCTCCCAGCATGGGAATTGGAGGCGAGATGAGAGCCTAGACCAGACTTCCCACGACCAAAATGGCGGCCGCGCACTCTTTGCCCAGAGTCGACAACCCTAGCCTCCGTTCGGTCTCCATGGTGACGCGGTCAGCTTCACCGGCTCCAGCCTAGGCCAGGCAAGTATGGAAATGGTGATCATTTCCCTCCCCCTCGTTTTTGCGACAGTTGCAGCGAAAGTCACGGCAGTTGGGTGTCAGCTGATTTACTGCAGCGGCGGCGGTGGCGGCGGCGGCAACTGCGCCTTGCAGCCTCGGTGGGGACACGCCGGCTGGGCTCGGGTTGCGGTCCCCAAAGGTTTGCCTACGCTGATTTGAGCACCCCACATCCTCCCCACAGAACGTTCTCGCCTTGTCCGCCTTTGCTGGGGCACCCGCGGGCGGTGGGACAGACAACATCGCGGCATGAGATGAAGCTGTGACAGGTAAGGGGGCTTTCCAGCCACCCCAGGGGGAACGTTCCCCCGGCGTGGGATGTGCCCGCGACGTGGAGGTCGGCGGCCGGGGGTCAAGGGTCACAGCCCGTTCTGAACGTGGGCGGTGCCAGCTGTTCGAGCGCTGCTGATGGAAGTTCTGTTCTTTGCCGAGCTTGCAGGTTCAGGCCCATAGCTAGGCGCGTTTGCCTGGAGCGGGGGTTTTGCCTGGGGTCTTTGGGGCTCCTTGGCCTGGTGTATGACATTTGCTTTTGGTGACACTGGCTTTGGTCATGAGATG
The DNA here is from genome assembly GCF_007474595.2 of Lynx canadensis. Taxonomy (NCBI): domain Eukaryota; kingdom Metazoa; phylum Chordata; class Mammalia; order Carnivora; family Felidae; genus Lynx; species Lynx canadensis. The sequence goes on along the minus strand of NC_044314.2, from coordinate 18,954,843 downwards.
GGACCTCCCTGCCCGCACTGCCAACGTAAACGGAGTGAGGTGGTTTGTGATGATGGGTGGGTGGCTACTGACGGTGCTTTTGGGTAATGTGCTTGCTTTGGGGGTAAGCACGGTCTCTCCTGACCTAGCGGTACTCCTCTCTAGTTTGTTCTTGCCTAAGGTACTGTCGTCTGTTACAGTTTCATTTTTGAGGTGCCACCTGCTCGCCCTCATCCCTTTGCCATCGGACTTGGTCTGAGGATACCTGCTACTCCCACTGACTTTTGGGTCCCAGCGTTCTGTATGTTTGGAGTCAACGCTGCCTTTGATTCAAAACTTTACTTTTATGTTTTGAATCACTTGCTTTGGCAGTTTCTGAGGTTCTAGGCAGAATTTGCTTGTTCTTATAGTTTGAAATTATGGCAGGTACGGTTGCGTCTTGACCGCGTTGGCAATTTTGGGATGCTGCTGATTTTAGGATTCATTGAGAGCTACAGCTTGCTTTCATGGTAACATTTGCCGTAAGCCAAAAAAAGGCAGGGTGTGACTCTTTCAGATGATGTTGCTTCGGACTTTATGGATAAGATGGCAAGAATCACATGTTGTCTAAGAGAAATTGATTGACTTGAAATTTTGGTGTAACATACAAATTTTCTTGCTTTAGTGGCAGTGGAGGTGGAAGCCGGTTTAAAGGTAAAAATAATGTATTGAAATACCTTAATTTACAAAGAATCAAAAACTTCCTTGATTTCAGTGAAAATAACAGGTCTTAATTATTTCAAATTGGGAAAACAGAACGTACATAGATGGTAAATCCCTCATTAATTTCAACAAGAGATTATTACGGAGACATTCATTTGATTAAATGTCTGTATTTTAAAAACAGTCCAGAGCTCTACCTAACAAAACTAGACTATACACTTTATTTTTTCTTATTGCCACCTATACGTAGCTAAATATTAAAAGATCTTGGTGATTAAGTAAATCTAAAGGACTGGGCTTTGCTTTATTTGAGTATCATCGAAGGAACTTAAATTTTGAGTAGTGAGCCTTGTATCTTACAACTTCCTTTTATTTCTATCTTGGATATAAGTTCTGTTTTGAAGCAATGTAAGTGGAGTGGTTTATCCATGTAACGGGCTTAACGTTGAAAACTTGAAAGTAGTGAGCTAGTTTTAATGCCTTTGTCATGAGAGCATTGAGCCTTAGTAGGGTGCTCTGTTAGGTATGAGCCCTTAAAGTTTGTTTTGGACCTCAGGTGCAGAGGATTGAATGAATCATTCTCAATTCACTGATCATCATTGACTGTTCAAGGTGTGTCTCCTGGTTTGTTTTTTTTCCCCAATCATTGTCTTTTATTTCCAGTTCCCACCCCATTCCCTTGTTCATCAACCCGTCGGAAGCCATTTTAGCATGTGTGATACGTATCCTCCTGTTTGTAGGTGTTATTAAGTATATATTGTCTTGGGTGCCCACATTTTTAATTTTTAGGCCTATCATGTTATATATTAAATATTATATATCATATATGCTGTATAATATCGTAAATTGAAACTTTTTCTCCTTACCACATTAAAAACAAATTTTTTTAAATGTTTATTTATTTTTTTTTTTGAGAGCGACAGAGACAGAATGCGAGTGGGTTGGGGAAGAGAGAGAGAGGCACAGAATCCGAAGCAGGCTCCAGGCTCTGAGCGGTCAGCACAGAGCCTGACGCGGGGCTCGAACTCGTGAGCTGCGAGATCATGACCTGAGCCAAAGTCAGCCGCTCAACGGACTGAGCCACCCAGGCGCCCCTCCTTCTTACCACATTTTAAAGAGCTATTCGTGTCACTGTCCCTTGCATCTGACTGTTGCAGAGTGTTTCAGAGAGTGTATCTACTACAGGTTATCAATCTGCTCTCCCATTTGTGGATACCCATTTTACCTTTATTTTCCCTCTTCTACAGACAATGCTGTATAATAAACATACATCTGAGACCTCTATGATGCTCTCTTTTTTATTATTTATTATTTCATTTTTATTTTTTAGCGAGAGAGATTGAGAACAGGGAAGAGGAGCAGAGAGAGAGAATCTTAAGTAGGCTCCATGCTTAGCGTGGAACCTGATGCGGGCTCAATCTCACGACCGTAGGTTTGTGACCTGAGTCAAAATCAAGAGTCAGATGCTCAACTGACTGAGCCACCCAAGCGCCCTTATGATGCTTTCTTTGAGATCTATATCCAGGAATGTGATTTCTGGATCATAGTGCATTCTGCATTCCTATGTTTTATCAAAGGACTGCTGGATTGTGTTCCAGAACAAACTGCAACGGTCTGTACTCCTGCAGAAAGTTCTTGAGCGTTTCTGTGTCCTTGGATCTCCCTGGATGCTTAGTGTTATCCAGTGTCCTAGTTTTTCCTGGCACTAATTGATACAAAGTAAAATCTCATTTTAAGTTAACATTTCACTGTTACTAAGGAGTTTGAGCATTTCTTCATGTGTATTTTATCTTTTCGTTTTCCCTCTTGTAAAATTGTTCATCTCTTTCTCATTTTTACTTTGAGGTTTCATTCCTTGTTAATCTGCAGAAATTCCTTGTATTTCCTAGATACTGGTCTTTAAAATATTTTGAGTGTTCTTGTTTCTATTCTATCATTTGTCTGTAACATTTTTCCTGATGGGTTTCATTGAACAGAAATCTTCAATTTTGATGTAATCAGATTGCAAAAAAATAGCCTTCTGGTTTGTGCTTCGGGGGTTTTGAGAAGTGTTTCCCCAAATTTTATGTCATAAAGTTACTCTTATGTTCTACTAACTTTATAGTCTTCTTTAAAATGTATAGGTCTTTAGTGCATCCAGTCTTTTTTTTTTTTTTTTAATGTCACAAGGAAGAGATCCAGTTTATTTTCCATGTAGTGTGCCAGTTTTCCTAGAAGCATTCTCTCTTTTCCCCTTACACAAGGGATGCTACCCTTATTGTAGAACGAGTTCTCTTACATACTCTGAACACTCTATTCTGATCCTTTGGTTTATTTCTTTGCTCTTGCTGTAATATCATGGTTTTCACACAATGCTTTGTATTATTTTTCTTTCTCTACATGAATAATTCTTCCCATTTTCTCTTAGTCTTGTTTTTTTTTTTTTTTTTTTAATTTTTTTTTCAACGTTTATTTATTTTTGCGACAGAGACAGAGCATGAACGGGGGAGGGGCAGAGAGAGAGGGAGACACAGAATCGGAAACAGGCTCCAGGCTCTGAGCCATCAGCCCAGAGCCCGACGCGGGGCTCGAACTCACGGACCGCGAGATCGTGACCTGGCTGAAGTCGGACGCTTAACCGACTGCGCCACCCAGGCGCCCCATGAGACACTGACCTAATTCTTTTTTTTTTTTTTTTTTTTTTATTTTTTTTTTTTAAATTTTTTTTTTTCAATGTTTATTTATTTTTGGGACAGAGAGAGACAGAGCATGAACGGGGGAGGGTCAGAGCGAGAGGGAGACACAGAACCGGAAACAGGCTCCAGGCTCCGAGCCATCAGCCCGGAGCCTGACGCGGGGCTCGAACTCAGGGACCGCGAGATCGTGACCTGGCTGAAGTCGGACGCTTAACCGACTGCGCCACCCAGGCGCCCCTCTTAGTCTTGTTTTGAAATAATTGTAGATCACAGGCAGTTGCAAAAATAGTGCAGAGAGGTCTGATTTCCCCCAATGGTTACATTTTATGTAACTTCAGTCAATTCCCCCCAGTGGTTACATTTTATCCAACTACAGTACAATAGCAAAACCCAGAAATTGACATTGGTGCAATGCCTGAACATGGTTCTATGCCATTTGATCACCTGTGTACATACCTGTAACTGGCACTGTGATCAAGGTAGAGAACTATCCCATCATCATGAAGATCTCCTTCCTGCTATACCTTTTTAGTCAAATCCATCTCCCTTCAATCCCTAACCTCTGGTCACTAATCAATTTTCCATCGCTATAATTTTATCGGTACAGGAGTGCCATATAAATAGAATTACACAACAGAAAGCTTTTTGAGATTCAGATTCGTCCAAATTGTTGCATGAGGTAATTTTTGAGATTCATCCAAATTGTTGCATAATTTGAGTAGTATTCCATGGTATATATGTACCTCAATTTGTTTAACCATTCCCTGGGACGTTGGGGCTGTTCCCAGTTTTGGGCTATTACAAATACAGCTGCTATGAACATTTTTGTACAGTTTTTTTTTGTGTGTGTTTGGATGTAAAGTTTCATGTTTTCTGGGATAAATGCCTTGGAATGTGATAGCTGGGTGGTATGATAAGTGTAAGTTTAGTTTGTGAAGAAACTGCCACACTGTTTTCCAGGGTGGCTACACCATTTAACATTTCCACCAGCCGTGTATGAGGGATTGAGTTTCTTTGCAGCCGTGCCAGCATTTGGTATTATCACTATATTTTTATTTTAGCTGTTTAGATGTGTAGGGATAACTCTAGGGCACCTGGGTGGCTCAGTTGGTTAAGTATCCGACTTCGGCTCAGGTCATGATCTCACAGTCTGTGGGTTCGAGCCCCATGTTGGTCTCTGTGCTGACAGCTCAGAGCCTGGAGCCTGCTTCAGATTCTGTGTCTGCCTCTCTCTCTGCCCCTCCCCTGCTCATGCTCTGTCTCTCTCTGTCTTAAAAAGAAAAAACAAAAAACAACGTTAAAAAAAAAAAAAAAGTATGGGGTTAGTGAAGTTTGTAGGTTCGTTCCCATTTTGTCCCCTTCATTGTTGCACTTTATAAAGAGTTCATGGTCTTAGCTATGTGCATGCCATTGATCACAGGCAGAACCAACTGAGAGTTTTCCTACGGCCCAGTGAAATCCTGTTATCAGTGAGGATACCTTATGTCCCTACTTACAGATAATATGATTATGATGTCAACTTCGAATTTGAACCCTGTGCTTGTGGTTCATTTGCCTTGATCTGTATCTGATTACTTAAAGCTACTTTGCTGAGAAGACCACAAAAATTTTTGTTGGAAGAAGTCCTACATCATGACTACATTCAGAAAGTCCTTGGCCAAGTGGAGTTTTTATTTCTTTTCTATTAACATATATATTGTATTCATGAAATATCAAACACTTCAAATAAAATTAGGCATCTTTTCCAAAATGTGTTGGTGATGTTTAATGAACATGTAGGTTTTGTTTTGTTTTGTTTTGTTTTGGCTGATAGTTGCTTGGGTTAATGGAAGTCAGAAAATGATGGAATAATAAAAAGTTAGGGCACTGGTCAGTTTAGGGCAGAGAAAATTGCTCAAGTGCCAATGGTTATTCTGCAGGCTCTTTTAGAATAGAAAATTACTGGAAATACATGACTTTTTAACCACTGTCTCCCATTCAGCTTAGCAATTGTAATTTATGACCTTTCAAGCTCACTGAAGGTATTTTACTAGCGTTTTGCACATACATATTTCTTTCTGAATGTTGGTAGTTAATATATGTCAGTGATAACAGACTGCTAGAGTGTGCCAGTTACCTTCTGTTCTCACATTCAAGTTATTTATTTGGCTGTCTTCCTTAAGAGCTCTTCTTTTTTCTAAACATTTCAAATATAAACAAACAGTAAAAACCACCATTAGGGGGAGTGAAAAGTTCACACTAATAAAAGATCACTTTACTTAGTTTAAGAAACAGTTTTCTGACTCATTAACAGGCCTTCGTGAGTGTAGTGGTGATTAAACCATGTCAGCTAATTAGCTGCATGGGTCCTACGACATGTCTGGTTGTGTATGTGTCACAGATAGAATAAAAGAGGAACAGCCTGCAGCTGAGGAAAAACAGTATGTTAGCAGGGATTTGACTAGGGGGACTTGTATTAATTGTTGCAATTATTATAGAAAATTAATTGATTAGCAACTCTTCAGTGAAATCCAGAGCATGTAAAATCAAGACGTATTTTCATTTGCTGATGGATACAACTCTTTTTTAAGCCAAAGCTAATATACTTTATTCACTTCTTTGTTCGTGTATTCAACAAGTATTTGGGTGCATGCTACGTGGCAGAAATTCTGGGCACTGGAAATACAGTGTAGAACAAAACAAACATCAATCATCACTTTCAAGTTTACATTATAGTGGGAGAGCCAGAAGAGAAATAAGCAAAACGTTTGGTATGTTAAAGGATTGTAAGTGCTCTGGAGAGACAGGATAAAATACTGTTAGGATGCTAGATTTTGTCATTTCTGTTAGTTGGGAAAGGGCTCGCTGAGAAGAGACCTGAAGGGGGTCAGGGAGTGTGCCCTGAAGACCTGCCTGGGGGACACTGTTCTGAGATAAGACCCTGCCTGATGAGTTGAAGAAAACCAAGAAAGAGTCAAGAGCGGATGAAGAGAAAGCATGGGAGACAACAGCAGCCTCATTCATGTAGGATAGGCAGTTGTATAATTTGGCTTTTACTCTGAGCGAGACAGGAAGTCATGGGAAGAATTCCGAGCAGATTCGTGATGCGATGTGATTAAAAAAAAAAAAAATAGCGTCATTCTGCATGCTCTGTTGAGATTGCAACAGGAAAACAGGGGGACCGGTTGAGAGGCTATTGTGTTATTCATGGTGGGAGATGCCAGTGATTTGGAGTGGGGTGGTGGTAGTGAAGGTGTAGAGGAGTCTTACGGCTCCGGATAGAGTACTTTGAAGGTATTACCGGTAGTGGTTTTTTTCTGATGGTGTGGGGTGTGGAATGTATGTGAGGGGAGACTCAAAGATGATTCCAGGATTTTGGCCCGTGGACCTGTAAAAATGGAGTTGCTGTCAATGGAGATCGTGAGGATTGTGGGAGGCACAGGTTTGGGCAAGAAGACCAGGGACTCACTTTTGAACAGGTCAAGTTTGAGAAGCTAATTGGCTATCCAGAGGGAGATGTTGAGTAGGAAGTTGGATATGTGAGTGTGGAGTCAAAAGACAGCCTCAAGCTGTAAATTAGGAATTGCCAATGGGTAGTTGGTATTTAGGCCATGAGGCTTGGTGAGATCATTGAAGGAGGGAGGAAGGAAGGGAAGGAGGATTGCCAGAAAAGTGTGAGGACTAAGCTCTTGGAATGCCAACATTTAAAGGTCAAACATGAGGGAAAATGGAGAGACTAAAGCTCGAGAGGTGTCAGGAAGGAATGAAGACCTGGAGGCAAAGAGAAGTGTTTTAAGGGTGAGGAAGTATGAACTATGCCAAATGCTGCTAGTAGGTCAAGAAAGATGAAGATTCGGACTTGACATTGGATTTAGTAATGGAGAGGTCATTCGTGACCTTGTCAAGAGCAGTTGTGACAGGTAGAACACTTTTCTGTGGTCTCTAAGGAAAAGGGTAATGTTACGAATGAGGGCATTCTGACTTGGAGAGAGGTTACATATTTCCTTAAGGTTTGTAGTTAGTAAATGCAGGAGCTGGGACCGTCCCTTGCCAGAATGACTGTCAAATCATCGTATTTACTCAGCATACTTCACCAGTCCCCAGAATAATGTGGCAATTCAACTTCCAGTTTGGGGCAGCATGTTTGTTTCTACTTCTGGGTCGTTTAATTTATGAACAGTGAAAAACTTCAGTGCTCAATTTAGTTTTGATGGCAACATGAGGGAAAAAAGTAGGAATAACCGAGAGGCAGGTGAGATTAGAGGAGAGATTTGGTTCTACCAAATGGGGTCCCTGTTGCCTAAAATTTAGGGGCTCGATGGGCATCGTTTGCTTTTAGCTTAATCGTAGCTCTTGAAACCGAGGCGGGTTGGTGATAGAGCAGAAGTTGAATTCAGACATCCTGATGGCAGCTGTAGAAATTTAGAAAATGACTCATGCCTCAACATCTATGAATCATTTAAAAAATTGTGATGTATTTTTGACCAGATAGCTCTACAGTTCTTCAAAACCTGATTCTCGTGCTCAGGGCTGTTTTGCAATGAGAAAGAAGACTGTGTTGTCTTCCATTGCCATCTGCTCGTTGCACATGTCCTTTTGAACAGAATATTGGAACTCCTTTAAAACAGCAGTCCTTAAGTTTCAAGTTCATTGGAAGTAGGTTTCTTGCCACTCAAATAATAAAGTATAATGTTGTCAGTTTAGTGACAAGCTGAGTGTTCAGAAGGTTGTGTCCCTCACAACTCTCGAATTCCAGAAACGTTTTGTTCTGAGTAAGCAGCTCAGTTATTTCTTAGTACATTTTATGGCCTAGCTGTCTTACTGCTTTATAGTCAAGAGTATGATCTGATTCAGTTTTTTCCAAGTCTTTAATCAATTGGTATCAAAAGCACAGCACAAAGAAAACTCATAGTCTTAATAATCACTTCCTTCATGATATCATATTGTGAATTTGACTTGAACACACTCTTCTGACAAATGAAGTAGGAATATTCTATGAGAATCTGAATAAACCTTTACAGACTTTCCTTTTTTCTTCCCTTGCAGCTGTGGCAAGTAAGGTTGAGCTACTTACGGTCCTTGTTTCTTGTGTTCCCTGTCAGAAGGTGGGTAGTGTAGGCTGTTCATGTGTGCCCATTCTCATGAGAGAGAATTTGAGTTTGTTGTTCTGTAAGTCTCAGGGGGCCTGCCTGGCACACAGGAAGTACACAGACTGAGATGATATTGGCTCTCTGAAAATGCCCGTGTTCCTGGGATAGAAATACACCTTGCTTTTGCATTTCAGAGTTAAAATTTATTTGTAATGTTTGTTTATTTTTGAGGGGGGGAGGGACAGAGAGAGAGGGAGACACAGAATCCAAAGCAGCCTCCAGGCTCTGAGCTGTCGGCACAGAGCCCGACATCGGGCTCGAACTCACAAACTGCGAGATCATAACCTGAGCCGAAGTCAGACACTTAACTGACTGAGCCACCCAGGCTCTCCCGAGAGTTTAAAAAGCAATGTAGAGAAATTAACATTGATCTCATACTCGATTTTTCACATGTTGTCCTGTTTTATAGCTTTAGAAATCACATGAGATATCAGTGTTATATGTGATATCGCAGAACAGCATGGTCTTAATCACAACATCACTCCATAGGTTATTGATGGTTTTAAAGGAGGAAAAAATAGTTACAGTGGGGATATCTGGTAGTCAGTACCATAATCAAATGGTGTAGAACAATGTGATGTTACATGCCTCCTGTGGTGATGTACCATGAAGTGTATACAATGTCATCTATGAAGTATTCTTGCCCAAAATGTTTTACTTGAGCCTAGTGATGTCTTTGGGTTCAAATTCCAGTTTATGGAAAAATAGGAGATAGAGAAACAAGCTAAATGACATGAGAAAAAAAAAATCACACAAATCTAAAATGTGTAACATTTTATGAGCAATTCATTTTGTTTTTGTTTTTTTTTAATTAATATGAAAAAAACAAAGTTGGGACTGTTTTAGAACTAAAGACCAAAGAGACATAACAACCAAATGCAATGCATACAACTTGAATATTTACTGGTTTAAAAGAAGTTACAAAAAACATTTTTTAGACAGCTGAAGTAATTTGAATATAGGCTGGATTATAGATGCTATTAGAGAATTATTATGGTGTTGATAATGGTGATTGTGATAATGGGATTGTGTTTATGAAGGACAATGGTCTTTATTTTTAAGCTGTATATTTTAAATTATTTAGTGGTGAATTGTCATAATGTGTGTAGGTTATTTTCAAAAGGTTTAGCAAAAAAGAATATGTATGTAGGTACATACATACACAAATGTTGACAAGGGAAATATGGTACAATATTATTCGTTGAGTGAGTTTTATACTCTTTTTTGAACCTTTTGTACCTTTGAAATTTTTCATAATAAAAAGTTGGATCATAAGGGGAAAAGTAAATTTCATCCTAAGGTTTTTATTAAAAGAAAAATCAAATTAAATAGTCCAAATCCAATGAAAAACAGAGATATGAGATCTTCCCTTGTCCTTTGAATTCTTCCTAGGGCTTTCTATGCCTTCATATATCTAGGCAGAAGAAAGCTGACAAGATAGAGGATAATTGTGGGAGAACTGAACCAGACACCGAAGAGAGACGGTTGAGGATTAGCAAGTGATCGGCCATGTCAAACAAGCAGCTTTATAAGACTGTAAGAACTGAATAAAATTGGTTGGACTTAGAAAGAATGGAAAGAATAGGTGTCAACAGTACATTATTGTCAAAGCAGCCTCTCTTTCCTCACGTCTGTCCAGGGCATTGCTTCTCTCTGTTAGTACTGGAGAGTTCTGCCCTGGAGTGTCAGAGAAATCGTTGATCTCTTCATGTAGAAGGAGCTCTTGAGTCCTTAGATCCTGTTTGTGGATAGAAACTCGAATACCTGAGACCTTTTGTAGTGAGGAAAGGGAAACAGGGAGTCAAAGACCACAGGTTTCAAAATGTTGATTGTAATTAGAATGACAGAGAGAGAGAACTAGATTTACAACCAGGCGTCAGTAACAAGGGGAAGGTGTGTTGGATGAAGATGACATGTGAACATGTTAGAAGGACAAAGGCTAATTTAGTGGACATTAAAATGGTAGACAGGTAGAGGATGACTAAGGGAATAAGATTCTTGAAAGAGTCCAGAAGGAGTTCGATTTAGCAAAAAAAGGGTCTTCTCTTGCTTGGCAAACAGAGCTTAGTAAATGCTAGGTATCGTTATTCTGTTTATTCATTCAATAAGTACATATTGACCAGTAGTAGAAGTCAGGAGCTCTTCTTAGTGTTGGTGAGCCACTGCAGATCCCAGTAGAATGAAGTTTGCTTGGTGATGATTAAATAGCAAAGGTGGCGGGCTTACCCTTGAGGAACACAGATTACAACTTTCTTTTTTTTTTAATATTTTTTTTAATGTTTATTTATTTTTGAGACAGAGACAGAGCATAAATGGGGGAGGGTCAGAGAGAGAGGGAGACACAGAATCTGAAGCAGGCTCCAGGCTCTGCGCTGTCAGCACAGAGCCCGACGCGGGGCTTGAACTCACGGACGGTGAGATCATGACCTGAGCCAAAGTCGGACGCTTAACCGACTGAGCCACCCAGGCGCCCCAGATTACAACTTTCTAAACAAATTACACATAAAGCCGTAAGTATTATGTGCCCGTATATAGAACATGTACTGAAAATATGTTTGCAGAAGTAGTGATTCATGGGTTTGGGGACAGAGCGCTCACAGCAGAGAAGAACTAGGATTTGAAAGATTGTACACTACAGATAGATTCTTGTTAAACATTTTTTGGAAACTCCATGTATGCACACATGCATCATTAAAACAAAAGAAACTGGTGAGTCAGGGCCATTTTATTTCGTTATTTATTAAGCTATATTTTGGAATACAGTGAAGTAGCCAAAGGAAAACTTTAAGACCAATGAATTTATCTTGAGAATTAGGATCCCCACTCAATGTAGCCTCTTACTTCTTACTTTCCTTCTTCATAGATAGTTGTCATTGTGTTTTTTGTTTGTTTTTGGTTTGTTATCATTACAGAATTATTCTAAATGTTGTATGCATATGTATGCATGTATACGTGTATATATAGATACACATATATATATATAGATACACATACATGTATACATGTATATATAGATACACATATATATATATAGATACACATACATATATCTTCCTTTTAAAGCCCAGAATGGGAGTGTGTTTTATTTAAAAAAATTTTTTTTTTAAATGTTTTTATTTATTTTTGAAGGAGAGACAGAGCATGAGCAGGGGAGGAGCAGAGAGAGAGGGAGACATAGAATTTGAAGCAGGCTCCAGGCTCTAAGCTGTCAGCACAGAGCCCGATGCGGAGCTCCAACTCACGAACTGTGAGATCATGACCTGAGCCGAAGTCAGATGCTTAACTGACTGAGCCACCCAGGCGCCCTGGGAGTGTGTTTTAAACACTACACTGTATCTTTATCTCCCACTATATATTTTGGAGATTATTTCATATCTCACACTGCAGTGTTCCATTGTAAGGCTCTATCATAATTTAATCTCTTGATTGGTGGACATTAAATTTTTTTTCTGTGTACCCTTTAAAAATGAGAGAAAATTTGGGGCACCTGGGTGGCTTAGTTGGGTAAGCATCTGACTTCATTTGGCTCAGGCCATGATCTCACGGTTTGTGAGTTTGATCCCTGCTTCGGGCTCTGTGCTGACAGCTCAGAGCCTGGAGCCTGTTTTGGATTCCATGTCTCCTTCTCTCTCTGCCCCTTCCCTGCTTGACCTCTGTCTCTCTCTCCCTGTCTCAAGAATAAATAGGCATTAGAAACAATTTTTAAAAATTAGAGACAATTTTAAACACAAACAAATCAAGTAATGTCATGAACCCTCTTGTACTAAAAAGGACTTCAACACTCATTTTTATAGGCTGGGTTCCCTGGTGAGCAAACCCTGAGATGGAGATTCGCCCTCAGGTTTATTAGGGAGTGCTCTCGGTATCAACATCCAGGGAAAGGAAGGACAGGAAGTGGGTTCTGCCAAAGGGAGAAGTTGAGTTATGATGAGTCTTAGTGGAATCTCATTTGACCCCGGGGGGTGGGAGGGGGGTGAGGGGAATTCTGAAGATGGAATGACCCTTTAGGGCTATTCTGAATGGATACGAGGGGACCTGGTTTTTATATCCCTGAATCGATCAGTCATTGGATATGGGCTGTCCCAGGGGAAGGGGGTAAGAGCTTGGGTAAAACATGTCCTTTTTGGCTAGGGCATTTTCTTCCTCCCTCTATATGCCACTGAGCCCCGACATCGTATCATTTTGTTCATAAATATTACAGTTCTACTTACTTTTGATTAACGTGATTTAGTAAAACACATTGATTAACCAAGTTGAGTGAAGAATGACGTTTTCTGGTATATGGAAGTCTGTGGCAAGTGAAGACAGTATAGAATAGTGAAGAGTATTTCATTAGGAATCAGGAGGTCTGTGTATGCCTGTGAGCTCAGTTTGCCATGCGATTTTGAGAAAGTGACCAATGTATCTGAATATCCACCAAAATAAAAACTGTTAGATGGCACATGAGCTATATTCTCCATTTCTAAATCAGGAAGCCAGTTTACTTATTTATTTATTTTTGGTCAACTATAAAAGTCTTTCTTTTATAACTGCTTAAATGTAAAAAAACAAGCAAAGCAGCAGGAAGTAGACCCATTTTCCTCAACTTTTGCAAAGATTTGGTTTACTGATATAGGCAAAGGGTGCTTGCACTTTTGTTGTTCCTGTGGAACACTTTCTGTTGAATTCTCTGGTGCCATTTTATGAAAATATTCTCTGACTTACAATTTCTTGAGACCAGATTAGCTGTCTGTTCCCCTTCTGCCTCATTTATGTTATCACTTCCCTTCCTCCCTCCTGTCATGCTCGCTTCCTCCCTCTTTCCTCATCACTCTGCCTAGAAAATAGGTCTTTTTCTTGCCTCTAGCCTTACATATTGCATCAAACCCCATGATTTATTGTTCTTCTGTATCGTCTTGTATTTTCTTTTTCTTTCAAAACTCATAATTTTAGCTAAGCTTCTTCTTTGTGCGCACCCAGCCTAATTGTCATAGCATCATATTTGTTTTCCCTCTCTGTAGTTTTTTCACTGCGTTAATCCAAACTTTATACTATGTCACAGAGTTTTAGCGTGTCGCTTCTCTGTCTACTTAATGGGACCACTAAGTCACATTAGTCTGATCCTGCCCAAGACTAATGTGAAACCTGGTAGTATCTTCTCCCTTCTCAAAATCTATTTTGGTTAAGTGTAGACTCATTTGTCCCATATATTAGAATCTGAATTTGTTAATGACTTCACTGGGCATCTGTAGTGTAATAATAGTGCTTATCCTTTACGTAGAAGGCTTTTAATATTTCAAAATGCTTTTTCTTTTCTCTTGTCCTTGTAGTACCTTTCTGTGGAGCCTATTTCATAGATCATGCTCGTCGCTATCAACTTGGTGTGAGCACCAAATCCTATCTGTTGTGTCTTCAAAATAGCTCTCATATTCCTCTTGTTATTGCCATTCTCACTATTACTGTCCTTCATCATATATTCATTGGAGACAGCCTATGTGGCAGAAACCATGCTAAGCATTATGTGGTGAATACACACACGCGGTTCTGATCTTAGGGAACACGAGCATAAAGAGTAGTAGCGGAGAGTAGAAGACGTTTGTTGGTTAAACAAAAAAGCCCAGAAATAAGTAATGAGAGATTGTGATAAATGTCAGTACCATCATTTCTTACCAGCAGTACTGCAGCGGCCCCACTGTCTTCAAACCCACAGTGTTATCCCTATTCATTGTATTGCGGCTAGAGTGATCTTTCTGAAAAGCAAATTCGGAGGTCAAACTCTTGACCTGTTTCCTGTTGCTGTCAGGTAAAACTCTACACTCCTTCAGATGGCTTATCAGCTCCTTTATCATTTGGTGCATATTGACCTGTTGTTTCTTGTGTCATCATTTGGCCTTTGTGTTCTGAATGCCACCTCTCCTATTTTCACTGCCAAGAAAGAATTGAGCTTTCTTATCTATGGGTTTTAGAACATGCAATTCCCCCAGCCTCTTCCTGGGTTAATTCTCACCATTATTTCTCCAGAAATCCTTCCTGGACCCATTAAAGTGTAGGTTAGGATGTCCACCTTTTGTGTCTCCATGGGTCTTGAGATTTCTCCTGTATCACACTCTATGGTAATTGTTTGCTTGCTCATGTATATGCTCTACTGGATAGTTGAATTGTGTCTATATTATCAACTGTTGTAATGCTGTGATACAGGCACAAAATTAAAACTTGGGAAATGCTTCTCTGAAGTATATACTAATTATTATTATTATGAGACAGAACTTAATTTAAAAGCTGTTTTAGTATCACATAGGAGGTTGCAGTATTACTGCTAATGAAGTCATGCAGAACCAAATTGTCATATTTGCAGATAATAGAATTGTGTCTGACAAACCTATACAGTGGTACTTTTACGTTATAGCAGGAAGTCATTGAAAGATCATAACCTTATTAAAAATCCAACTTTATTAAATATGAAATGGCACTGCTGGAAGAAACCAGTAGATGTGGAGGCAGAATGTGAAAAAGTCGGGGCGCCTGGGTTGAGCTTACGACTTCAGCTCGGGTCATGACCTCACAATTGGTGAGTTTGAGCCCCACATCAGGCTTACTGCTGTCAGCACAGAGCCTGCTTCAGATCCTCTGTCCTTCTCTCTCTGCCCCTCCCCACTGGCATTCTCTTAAAAATAAAATAAAAATATTAAAAAAATAATAAGAATGTGAAGAAGTAGGAAAATCTGTGTTTTTTAAAAATTAGTATTTACTGAGCATCTGCCATGTGCTAGGCATTTCACTAGTTGCGTTATGTGCATTTTTTTCTCTTAATCATTAGGATGGCTTTCCTAAAAGACGGTATTATTGTCCATCTTTTACAGATGGGGAAGCTGAGACCCAGAGGGGTAACTTTTTCAAGATTCCATAAAAGAGCCAGGATTTGAATACAGTTCTTCTAATTGTGAGTTCAGAGTTCTTTCAATTATGATTATTTTTGTTCTTCTTGTTGACTGAAGTACAATTGTATTTCTATACAGAACTAAGAAACAGGGGAAATTCAGTGAAATAGACAAATACATGAAATTAAAGTAACCAAAAGAGATGACTTAATTTTTACCTCTAAGATCCTTGCTCTTTACGATTTGAGGTTTTTGACTTCAAAGTGATGCAAAATTAATTTTATAAATAACTGTTGGGGAGAAAACTAAACCTCAGAAATGATATGACCAAAGTCTGCATGTTTAGTGGTAGAATGAGGTGTAGACTCGAACTTCTGATATTTGGCTGTGAAACTTTATCACTGTAAAATTTTTATTTGATATACAATCTCTAAATGTAATTTTAACACTGATTTTGATATAAACATGAATGAAAATGGAATGTTCCTAATATTCTTCTTTTTCTAGAAGTATCTAGTCTTAGAACATACCTGTTTGTGATTTGAAAGCCAGCATTTTCCCTTGATATATTAGTGACAAAATATGAATATGTTGTACACAATATTTTGGAGAGTTGGATAATTTTATTCAGAATTTCTATTAAAGTTAATACTATGTCAGATTACTAATTTGTTCAGTCACTTTTGTTTTGGGCCTTTTCCATGAAATATGAATTTTAAAATCTCAATCCTGTTCTAGGACTTTCATTCCCATTTAATATAAAGCTTTTTTGGAATGTATTTAATTCCCCTCAGACAATAGATGATAATGTTGCAAACAAAGACTGGATTATTAGCTAATCAATAGAGTGGTTGAGTGATGATGGTTGAAAAACTGCATACTCTTGATTTATATTGCTTTTTATTGCTCTTAAGTCATGTGTGGTGCCAATTTAGAGTGTCTTGGCTTATCCGTTACTCATTTTATTTTATTTTTTTTACATATACATATATATTTTATTTTTAATTTAATTTTTAATTTTTTAAAATTTACATCCAAGTTAGCGTATAGTGCAACAATGATTTCAGGAGTAGATTCCTTAATTCCCCTTACCCATTTAGCCCATCCTCCCTCCCACAAGCCCTCCAGCAACCCTCAGTTTATTCTCCATATTTATGAGTCTCTTCTGTTTTGTCCCCCTCCCTGTTTTTATATTATTTTTGTTTCCCTTCCCTTATGTTTATCTGTTTTGTCTCTTAAGTCCTCATATGAGTGAAGTCATATGATATTTGTCTTTCTCTGACTGACTAATTTCACTTAGCATAATACCCTCTAGTTCCTTCCATGTAGTTGCAAATGACAAGATTTCATTGTTTTTGATTGCCGAGTAATACTCCATTGTATATATATACCACATCTTATTTATCCATTGATGGACATTTGGGCTCTTTCCATACTTTGGCTATTGTTGATAGTGCTTCTATAAACATGGGGGTGCATGTGTCCCTTCGAAACAGCATACCTGTATCCCCTGGATAAATGCCTAGTAGTGCAATTGCTGGGTTGTAGGGTAGTTCTATTTTTAGTTTTTTTGAGGAACCTCCATAATGTTTTCCAGAGTAGCTGCACCAGCTTGCGTTCCCAGTCTGTTACTCATTTTAAAGAAATTCAAACTTAGATTCCTGTGTCCTACCTAATTACATGGCTAGGTCGTGGCTGATTTGCCCATTTTTTGTTTTAATCAGTTGTTTACCACTTGGTAACAAGTGGTACTCTCAGTTAATCCTTCTTAGAAATACTTGTCTGTGATATAAGCCTTGTTATCCTTTATTTCACATTATTTCATTAGTGCTTTTAGTGGCTTTTCTAAAGTTTCACTTTTATTAGATTTTTAAGATAGTAGACAAAATGTTTTGAAGCATTTATATTTTTGATGGAACGAGATTATCATTTTTTTCTTATATATATTTCTTTTTTAAATATAATTTATTGTCAAGTTGGCTATTGTATATATTTATTTGTATTAAGAATGTTCACACAGTTTGCTCATATAATGAACTGAAGATTCCTCATCCTGTTCCTTGGTTCGCTTTCTTTCTTCTTCTTTTCTTTCATGTAAGTTATATACTCACACAGTATAGGGTCAAGTAGATCTAGAAGACTTTATTACACCAAAAAGCATGAGAGAAAAAAAAATGTTGAAAGCCCAGAGGTCTATGGTGTAATGATTGAGGATTATGTGAAAGTTTAGGTAATTCACAGGACATCCATCGGTTTGGTTGCAAGTGACAAGTACCATGGAAGGCAAAGACTGTCTGTCTTAGTTTAAGGTAAGTCTCTAAAATGGCCCAGGTTATTAAATAAATACCAGTGACTTAATTATTGAAAGCATCTGCTAGATCAGTAGATGTTCAAGAAATTCTTGTTGCTTAATTATTACACCATAGCCAGATTTCTAGGTTTTAAGGAATTGAATATGTCTTTTCTTTGATTCAGAAATTCAAGTTAGGGGAGTTGCCCCTGGGTGGCTCAGTTGGTTAAGCAACTGACTCTTCATTTCGGCTCAGGTCATGATGTCACAGTTTGCGGGATCGAGTCCTGTGTCAGGCTCTGCGTGGAGGGCAGGGAGCCTGCTAGGGATTCTCTCTCTCTCCTCTCTTTGCCCCCCCCTTCTCTCTCTCTCTCTCAAAATGAATAAACATTAAAAAAAAATTCAGGTTAAGATCTTGTAGTCTCTCAAGTTGTCATAAATAGAATGTGTTTGTTGTGTATGCTAATGGAAATTGTAAGCTCTTAGGAAAAATTACCTATGATTCAAGAATAATTTGTTTCAGTGGAGAGTATGTTACTATACCCTAAAAAAGTAAGAATACTTGTTGTTTTTCAAAATTAAATTAAAAGTGTATTCATACATTATTAGGTACATGTCCAGCTTAGCATGTATGGCATTTAATTTTATATATATATATATATATATATATAAAATTAAATATATTTTGTAATAAATATATATGTAATACATATATATGTATATTTTGTAATAAATATATATGTAATACATATACCTCACAGTGTTTTTGTCTTCTCATAGGTGAGTAGATACATTAGTATTTTTAAGGAGAAAATAGACTTTTTTTTGTTCTTCCATGTAATTTATTTTTAAATTTTTGTTTAAATTCCGGTTAGCATAGTGTGTAATATTATTTTCAGGTGTATAATATGGTGATTCAACACTTACATATAACGCCTGGTGCTCATCACAAGGGCACTCCTTAATCCCTGTCACCTGTTTAACTCACCTCCCTCCCCTCCTCCCCTCTGGTAACCATGAGTTTGATCTTTATGAAACTTTTTGTTTTCTAGAAGAAAAGTGTTATTCTCTCAGAAAAGTGATAGGAAGAATTCAGAACCTTTTAGGAGAGAGACACACAAATTATTTGATTTCTATTTGATTTTCTCTTTTGTTAAGAATTAATTTTGTCTGGTTAACCTTGTTGGACCAACAAGGTCCAAATTAATTGGATCTAATTTATATTGAAAAATAAGAGTGATGGAATCTCATTAAAAAGCCACATGTGCGGGGCGCCTGGGTGGCGCAGTCGGTTAAGCGTCCGACTTCAGCCAGGTCACGATCTCGCGGTCCGTGAGTTCGAGCCCCGCGTCGGGCTCTGGGCTGATGGCTCAGAGCCTGGAGCCTGTTTCCGATTCTGTGTCTCCCTCTCTCTCTGCCCCTTGCCCGTTCATGCTCTGTCTCTCTCTCTGTCCCAAAAATAAATAAACGTTGGAAAAAAAAAATTAAAAAAAAAAAAAAGCTACATGTGCTACTTTGACAATATATCCCTTTAAGAAGTAAGATTGCTTTTAGAATACAGCTTTGCATTAGTAGTATTTCGTTGCAACTAGAGGAGTCAGTGCTCCCCAGATTGATACATGAATTTGATGCAGCTCTAGTCATAATCTTACCAGGCTTTTCTGCAGACATTTACAAGCTGATTTTTAAATTTGTGTGGAAGTTAAGAGGACCCAAAGGAATATCCAAAGGAATCTTGAAAGTAAGAACTAGCAAATTTCAGTGCTGAAAGGAAATATTTATGTGTTCTTTTGGTGTGGAGATTTCTTGAATTCTCTTAGAAATTAAGCAGGATTAGCTTTTACATATTGGACTTATATGAAACTGAAACATATATACATTTTACAGTGACCTATCTAAACCATCCAAGTTCATCTTTCACGTGTTGGTCAACTGATGATGAATTTTAATCATTTCTACTAGTGTATGAAGGGGCCTGGCCACAGGATGATGGTTGTATTTGTCTCCCTGTCCTCTTCTCGCCCCCAACAAACCCTCCTCCCCCCGCACTTTTAGGGGCCTTAAGATTTTTCCTTTATGCAATTGTTTGTCATTCTTCTTACCACATCATGTATGCCATGGATGTTATCCTTACAAACTTTGGGGGTGTAGTGTATCTGAGTGTGCAGTGAGGAAAATTGTACATTTATGTGTAACAAAACTTGAAAAATGTGGCCTTAAACAAGTGGAAGTTAATTTATCCTATGTAACAAAAAGTCCAGTCTAGAGTTCGAGAAATTCTGTGAAGCCTGAGCTCTCCAATTTTTTGAATTAATGCAGCATCAGTGAGGATGTCTCCACGTCTGGGGCGAGATCACAGAGCCAGTGTTGAGATGTCCCTGACAGTCTTCTCTGCCTCCAGCTTTTGAACATTCCCCCAAACCCACTTCTCCATAGTCTGCCCCCAACTCCGATTTAATACCCTTGTGTCTAGGAGGTTTTAAAATTAAGAGTGTTCTGAAAGTCCGGAGCACAAATCCACTTCTCCACATGAGTCCTAAATAAGACTTTGTCTCTTCTCCTCGTCCTCTCACCCTTGCCCCTCTCCCCGCACTCACTGCCCCAGACATGTTCTGATATTGTATTGTTCTTTTCTTGATTTTATTTTAGGGAGAGAGAGCGAGCGAGCGAGGGAGCGCGAGCAAGAGAGTGGGGGAGAGTGGCAGAGAAAGAGAATCTCAAGCAGGCTCCATGCTCAGTGCAGAGCCCTACACAAGGCACAATCTTATGACCCTGGGATTATGACCTGAACCAAAATCAAGAGTCAGACACTCAACCAACTGAGCCACCCACGTGCCCCTGTATTCTGTTTTTTTCAATACCATCTTCCGATTGGTCACCAGGTCCTTTTGATTAATTATTATTTATTTAGAAGTTGTCTCTGTTTATGCAGAACCGCCCTAGTCCCAGCAGCAAGGACGTATCAATAGCAGCTACTGATTGTGATATCCATTGCGGGTTCATGTTTCATTTCAGGTCTTCTTTATGATTATTTACCTTTTAAATATTTCACTTAACAGATACTTTCTATTTAGATCTTTTAGTGTACCAGCCAAGAAATAGCATTGGGCATAATTTAAGGACCTTTGACAGGGCATATATACCTATGGGTCAGGACAGGTTAGTGTAATTTTTTTGAAAATACAGCAGTGAATTTTGGAATCCGGTTCCTGCTGCACCCCACCTCCTTCCGCCACCCCCAACATAAGACATAAGATGGTAACTGTACCTTGGTCCGACAGAACTTCTTACATTATTCCTCAAATGAGCAGTTAACTAGCTGATGTAATATCCCCTGGAAAAGATGTAGTTAAGTTTTTCTTTTTTCTTTTTTAAGTCTATTTATTTTGAGAGAGAGAGAAAGCATGGTGGGGGAGGGGCAGGTCTGTACTGACAGTGTGGAGCCTGACATGGGGCTTGAACCCATGAACCGTGAGGGTATGACCTGAGCTGAAGTCAACCCTTAACCGACCGAGCCACCCAGATGCCCATAGTGAAGTTCTTTACCATTATTTCCTGAGAGGGAGAGAGCATTGCTTTTTGATTGAGTAATTTTAGTATTATAAAATTCTTTTAAAAGAACATATCCTGGTTATGGGTTGAGTTGTGTTCCCCTAAAATTCAGATGTTGAAATTCTAACTTCCAAAACCTCGGAATTTGACTTCATTTGGACATAGGGTTTTTATGGAGGTAATGAACTTAAAAGGAGGTCATTGGGGTAGGCCCTAAACGAATATGACTGCTGTCCTAATTAGAAACATATTTGGACATATACACAGGGAGAATGCCGTAAGAGCATGACGATGGCCTTCTGCAAGCCAAGGAGAGGGACCTCGAACAGATCCTTCTCTTGACAGTCAACCCTACCTATACCTGATTTCAGACTTTTAGCTTCAAGAGCGATGAGACAATAAATTCTGTTGTTTAAGCTACTCAGTTTGTGGTCGTGGCAACTGTAGGAAACTGATCCAGTTCTTTATGAAAATCCTTCATTGCCCTTAATGAGAATTCCTCTCAGATTCTGGTCGACTGTCAGTTCTTGATTTCTGTGAGAATGTGGGGGATTTTTGTAATTATTTTAATAATTTCTGGAGAAGCTGAGTTAGAGATTGATGTGTTTTCTAAAATATATACCTTTATCATGTTATGGATGATCATTTTCACTTGTTTTAAGGGCTTTGAAATTGCATTGTTCTTCTAGGTTTCCTTGAGTGCCTTGTCACCTGAATACCAGAATGTTCTTTCCTGTTCTGTTGCATCAGAGCAGGCACATCTCCCCATAGCATACATGTTCCTTAGTCCTTAGTCTCTGTGTTTGCATTTTCTTTAAGCAAAGCAGTATGCGTTGGATATAAGTCCTCAAATATCTAGAGAAATGATGTTCTCTTCAGATTTCACATATTGCATTCGATGCTGTGAGCTTATTTAACTGAGAGAAATCTTTGGGTGATATAATTTAATACTGAATGTTGTCACCATGGAGAAATGAATTCCTTCCAGATTCCCTTTTTGAAAAAGTCATTGTTGGGTATGTTTTTCAGCCAGGAACATGCTGTACCAAATTTATTAAAATTGGTTCAGTGCTTTGTTTCATTTTATAATATCAAATAGAAATACGGAAATTAAAAAAAGAAATACGGAAATAATTATGTCATGGTAGCCTATGAAATGGTGAAAATGATATGTATAAGGTTTTATTAATAGGAAGTGAACTTGGAATTTTTTTCTTAAATGCATACCTTTTACTTGTAACAAAAGATGAAGTTTTTGGGGGGTGCACAAACTGATAAGAGTCATGTATTTTTTTTTTTAATTTTTAATGTTTATTTTTGAGAGAGGTAGACAGAGTGTGAGTGGGGGAGGGGCAGAGAGCAAGGGAGACACAGAATCCGAAGCAGGCTCCAGGCTCTGAGCTGTCAGCATAGACAGCACAATCTTAGCATTCTAAAGAGTCTATAGTTACACACATATCAGTTGTCACTTAAAAATTGGGGGCAGAAAAAATCACTACAGTGACCATTTCTGATTGATCATTTGTCAGTTCTGTAGGTGACCTGCTAGTGTCTCATAAGATCTGGTGGAGTCTTCTGTCTTCTGTGGAGCCCTCTTTGATTAGTCCATTCTTCATTTCTTTTTAACTTCTCTGAACTAGTATTTAAGTTTTTAGCCACACAAGTTTATAATACTTAAATCTAGTTGTTTCACCAACTAGATCTTGATTTTGTCATGTGAAGGAATAATTCCCTGTATGTGTGCTGTCCTGCCAAAGGTATACTCCCACGTACACTATTTGATTATTCATCTCAAATTTGAACCCCTTTACCAGAACTAAATTTTTACTATGCAGAAATGAGTTTAAAGAGAAATCCTTTTTCCCTCAAGTGTCAGAAGTTACAATAAAAGACATTCATGATCTTGAGACATAATAAATACAGTTGAATGAGTTTTCCTTTGAACATACTCTGTGTGTGTGTGTGTGTGTGTGTGTGTGTGTGTGTGTGTGTATAAATGTTTATTTTGGGGGGTGGGGGAGAGACAGAGGGAGACACAGAATCCGAAGCAGCCACCAGGCTCCAAGCTGTCTGCACAGAGCCGGATGCGGGGCTTGAACTCATGAACCATGAGACCATGACTTGGGTTGAAGTCGGACTCTTAACTGACTGAGCCACCCGGGCACCCCTGAGCATACCTTTTTTAATGTTTAGCACACAGTGAAACAACCTTTTTCTTGAACATCGCTATTTATTACTGGTTTGGAGACCTGACAAGATTTACAGACCTCACTTGTCATTGATAGCATAGCAGAATGAATAAGGTGACAGCATCTGAAGTCAGGCTTCGTGGGTTTTGATTTGGGCTCCATTATTTCGCTTTTCATCTTGTGACTCTTTGTGACTCACTGTCTGTATCTGTGAAAGAGAGGTGATAATAGTACTTGCTGCATGATTTATTGTGAGAATTGATATTTTAATTATATTTTATATATATAATGGAATTTTATGTATTGTCCTTTATGTGTGTCGTATATATGATGTCGTATATATGATGTGTCGTATATATATGAGAATCTTGGCACTCAGGAAGTTCAAGTTGGCTTCATAATACAAATGTATATGTTTTAGAAGGAAATAATATAATATTTGACATTATTCTTATGGCGTTTCTAGGTTTGAAAACACAATGGCAGGAAACAGCCTTGTCCTACCCATTGTTCTTTGGGGTCGCAAAGCACCAACACATTGCATCTCAGCGGTACTTTTAACAGACGACGGGACCACGATTGTAACTGGATGCCATGATGGACAAATATGTCTCTGGGATCTCTCAGTAGAATTGGAAGTGAGTATTTGAAATGGATATTGTATTTTTTAGAATCAAGGAGCTTCTTAATCGAAAACAACAGTCCCAGAATAATATTTGGCCTCATAACATGTTTTCTGTGAAATGTGTTGTGACTAAAATTATTATTATGTAGATTGTTAATTTGTATTATTCATCAGAGTTGGTTTCTGCTGCCTTTTGGCTGTTTTCAGTTGTGTCTACCCTAAGTGGGTTAATAGGTTACATTTAAGATTTATCAAAAGATTTTTATTCATACTGAAGGAAGTTTCCAGAAAGGTATTAAAAACCGACTTTGAACATTTATACCTTCTAAGGTGAATGTCTTGAAGAGAGCAAAACTTTTTATAAAGCATAAATTTGATTGTATTTATTACGTTTTATCATTCTTTCTTACTATGGAGCGCTCAATGTGCTGTGGTTCGAGGCCTTCTCAGTGGACAGGCCAGGGAAGTAGGAGTTGGGGATACGCATGTAGAGTTCACACTGATACCTCCAATTCTGGGATAACACCTCAGGGTTTATTTTCCTTTTTTCCTCATATTTTTTATCTCCCTCTCTGATAATTTTCCCCAGGGATTTTTTCTGTCAAGGGTAACAGAGAAAATGGGGTGGTAGGTGGCATCGAATATAGGGCAAACAAGTTGAGGTTTGTTTTTTTTTTTTTTTTGTAATAGCCTCATTGAGATAAAAATCATACAGTTCACTCTCTTAAAGAAGTTGTGTTATAGGGCGCCTGGGTGGCGCAGTCGGTTAAGCGTCCGACTTCAGCCAGGTCACGATCTCGCGGTCTGTGAGTTCGAGCCCCGCATCGGGCTCTGGGCTGATGGCTCAGAGCTTGGAGCCTGTTTCTGATTCTGTGTCTCCCTCTCTCTCTGCCCCTCCCCCGTTCATGCTCTGTCTCTCTCTGTCCCAAAAATAAATAAATGTTGAAAAAAAAAAAAAATTAAAAAAAAAAAGTTGTGTTATATATATATATATATATATATATATATATATATATATATATATATATACACACACACAATGCAGTATTATTCAGGCATGAAAAAGAATGAAATCCTGCCATTTGGGACGACATGGATGGACCTCAAAGGGCATCATGCCAAGTGAAATAAGTCAGACAGAGAAAGACAAATAACTCTATGATCTCCCTTACATGTTGAATCTGAAAAATACATATATTTTAAAAAATGAAGGTCATAGTGAACAGATTGGTGGTTGACGGGGGTGGGGGTGGGAGAAGTGGGTGAACTTTTCTTGTTTTTGTTTTTTAGTTTAAATAAATTAAAAAAATAAAGTGTACATTACCACAGTCAATTTTACAACATTTGCATTACCTCAGAAACGCACCCTGTACTCTTTAGCTGCCATTCCTAATACCCCCATTTCCTCCCAAGGCAACCACTGATCTGTTTTTCTGTCTCGTTTTACAATGTGCAATGTACATAAGGACGTTAATTTGATACGATAAATGGTCCCGTGTCCCATATGTAACTCCTCTGTGGGTTTCCCTATTCTGGACATTTCAGATTCTTGGAATAATATGTGTTTTTTTTTGTGTGTGTGACTGGCTTTTTTTACTTAGCATACATAATCTCAGAGTTTACTGTGTTGTAGCATGTATCAATACTTCATATTTTTATTTTATCTTTTTATTTTATTTTATTTACTTTTTTTAAAGAAGTTTTTAATAAGTTTATTTATTTTGAGAGAGAGAGAGACAGAGGGCAAGCAGGGGAGGGGCAGAGAGAGAGGAAGACACAGAATCTGAAGCAGGCTCCAGGCTCCAAGCTGTCAGCACAGAGCCTGACGTGGGGGCTCAAACCCATGAACTATGATATCATGACCTGAGCCAAAGTCAGATGCACAACTGACTGAGCCACCCAGGTGCCCTATTTTATTTTTTACATTTATTATTATTATTTTTATTTATTTATATATTTATTTTTTACTGATTATTTGTTTTTGAGAGAAAGAGAGAGAGAGAGTGCAAGCAGGGGCGGGGCAGAGAGAGAGAGACAGACAGACAGACACACACACACACACACACACACACACAATCTGAAGCAGGCTCCAGGCTCTGAGCTGTCAGCACAGAGCCTAATATGGGGCTCAAACTTGCGAACCGTGAGATCATGGCTTGAGCCGAAACTGGACGCTCAACTGACTGAGCCACCCAGGCACCCCTATATTTCACATTTTTAAGTGGTCAAATAATATTCGATTGTATGGGTGTACTAAATTTAACTTACCAGTTGACGGACATTTGGGTTGTTTGCGCTTTGGGCCATACTGAATAATGCTGCTGTGAACATCGGTGTGCGCGTTTTTGTGTGGCGCCACCTTTTTGTTGTTCTTCAGTACACACCCAGGCACGGAACCACTGGAACTGGAAAAACGATGTGTACACTTAGATGACATGTAAAGGCTGGGTGTACATGTTGGAAAGTAGCTGGAGAGAAGAATTACAGGATGTGATACACCTTCAGGATTGGTAGTAAACTAAATATGAATCAGCAGTGAAGTCGTGAGGAGAAAAAAAATCGTACCACGTTTTACTGGAATGATTACAAGCAATAAGACTTACTTATGAGAGCTTAGAAACAATTCTTTCACTATTTTTTTTTTTTTTTGCATAGATTTTACTGTAGTGTTATATTTATTTAAGTTCAAGTAAGAGGGAGAAAAGTGACTGGAGGGGGAGTAAGAAATGGGCGTGGTGGGGTAGGGCTAGGAGAGAAGTGTATCTTTTGAAAGACATTAAGGGAATTGGACTATTTGCCCAGGGAAAATGAAGGCTAAATAAAAATTGGCTTGGTTATTGTGTCTGATATATGTGGACGATCTTTAGTGTCATACTTTGTAGCAGCTATTTATTTTTGATTTATTTATTTTTTTCCAATATATGAAGTTTTATTGTCAAATTGGTTTCCATACAACACCCAGTGCTCATCCCAAATGGTGCCCTCCTCAATACCCATCACCCACCCTCCCCTCCCTCCCACCCCCCATCAACCCTCAGTTTATTCTCAGTTTTTAAGAGTCTCTTAAGCTTTGGCTCTCTCCCACTCTAACCCTTTTTTTTTTTCCCTTCCCCTCCCCCATGGGTTTCTGTTAAGTTTCTCAGGATCCACATAAGACACATAAGAGTGAAACCATATGGTATCTGTCTTTCTCTGTATGGCCTATTTCACTTAGCAAAGCACTCTCCAGTTCCATCCATGTTGCTACAAAGGGCCATATTTCATTCTTTCTCATTGCCACGTAGTACTCCATTGTGTATATAAACCACAATTTCTTTATCCATTCATCAGTTGACGGACATTTAGGCTCTTTCCATAATTTGACTATTGTTGAGAGTGGTGTAACAGCTATTTTATGCTGATGAAGGGCCAATGAGAAGAAATGTAACATGGCTGGGGGAGGCACAGAGTGTCTTTTCTTGAAGTCTTGGTGTCCTCTCTTTTTCTAGGAAGGGGTTCAAAACTGTAGCTAAATTTGTGCCATCCACCTCTTGATCTCCTTTTATCTGTGAAAAAGTGCAGCCTGGTCTAACATGGTGGTAATAAAATGTCCGAGGAAAATTGTAGAAGCAGTTTAGACAACCTAGTGAGTATCTAGACAGATGGTGATCAGAGTAAAGGAGGAAACTTGTTGATGTAGATACTGTCTCTTATAAGCAACATTTGTAAAGCTCCATTAACTGTAAAAGTTACAGGATATTTATGAGACTGATTCCTGTCTTCTTAACGCTTCCATTCTGTTAGGAAAACAGATCTTTTCTGAGAATAGTATCATCCTCGTTGTTGAAGAAAGAAGTAAAACGTTATGGTTAGAGCTTGGCCTTTGGAGTTGGGCAAACGTGGCTTGAACCTTGGCTGCTCTAGTATCTCGCTGTGTGACTTTGGGCAGTTTACTTGACCATTTTGAACCTAAGTCTTGCCACGTTTAAAATATGGTGTACCACACAAGGTTGAGGATTCTGTGAAGGAATGCATATTAAACAGTTATCACAGTACTTGCACATAATAAGGTTTTATTTAGTGAATGGTAATTATAGTATCTTAGGTAGTAGAAAGAAAAAAAAAGTTCAAGGAGATTTAAAAATAAAGGAATATTGAATGATGGCTAACTACAGAATGAACTAGCCTCAAGGTCTCAGATTAGAATGTGGATCTTACTGTTTACTGTTAGGAATTGATACATCACAGGGGTGCCTGGGTGACTCAGTCCATTAAGCATCCAACTTTGGCATAGGTCATGATCTCACAGTTCATGGGTTCAAGCCCTGCATTGGGGTGTGTGCTGACAGCTTGGAGCTTGGACCCTTCTTCAGATTCTGTGTCTCCCTTTCTCTCTGCCCCTCGCCTGCTTGCACTCTCTCTCTCAAAAATAAACAAACATTAAAAAAAAAAATAAAAAAAAAGAACTGACACATCACATCTTTTATTTCTAGTCATCTTGCCTTGCCACTGATAACGTAATAATTTTCACTTTTGAACTGTGTAGTCTTTGAGGATGGATGGTCTTTATGAATTGTTGAACAGATTATTTTATGATATTTCTTTGTACTGATTATGTGTGAAATGTTAAACTATGATTTAACTTAAATTTTTATGGAAAATGGTGAGGTAAAGGAAAAGTATAAATATACCATGTATTTTTTCCTTTGATTATATGAATACCTATTTTCTCTTGTAGTTTCTTGATGTTAAGACCTTATAGTTGTGATTTGGCATTGATACTAGGCATAGCTGTATTTTTGGATGATTATCTGTTTATGATGATTACTCTTCCTCTGCTTGCCATTTGGTAGTCATTCAGAGCCACTTCTTAAAGCCATCTTTTTTTTTCTTTAAACTCCAGAAAACGTCTTTTTAATGAATTGAATAAGTTTCTGTTCATTAAAGACACATGTTGATTTATGAAAATATTATCTTAAAACTTTTCTATTTTTTCGCTAGCTTTGTACTTATGAAGTAAAAAATATAGTTTCATTTACACATTTTTGTTTTGTTTTGTTTTGTTTTTTGCTTTCATATGACAGTGGGTGACAGAGCCATGTATTCTGGTTTTATTTTACAAATGTTCATTGTCACTATTTAGAAATACAATTGCTTTTTGGTGTTTTGACTTGCGTACTGTGAATGTACTGTATTCCTTTTTGGTTCTGGTAGAGTCTTTTTCTAGATTTTTTAGATTTCTAGTTTAAGGGTCAACTATTTTATTCTTTGTGATTCTGTTGTAAATGTGATTACTTTCTTAATTTCTCTTTTCGATGTTTTGTTGTTAGTGTATAGAAATGTAACTGATTTTTGTATGTTTATTTTGTGTCTTGCAACTTTACTGGATTTGTTGATTCGTTCTAGCAGTCTTTCAGTGGTATCTTTAGGACAGGTGGGATCACATCATCAGCAAACAGGAAAAATTTTACTTTTTCCTCTCTGATTTGGATGCCTTTTATTTATTTTTTCTTGCCTAACTGCTTTGGATTAACTATGCTGAATAGCAGTAGCAAGAGTGAATATTTTTGTTCCTGATTTTAAAGGAAAAAGCTTTTAGCTTTTCACTGTTGAGTATGATAGCTGTGAGCTTGTCATATATAACTTTTATAAAACAGGTACATTCCTTCTATACCCAATTTGTTGAGAGTCTTTAATTATGAAAGGATATTGAATTTTGTCACAAGCTTTTATTGCCCCACTGAGATGATCATGTGATTTTTATGCTTCATTCAAATACTTTTGTTTATTTTTCTAGATTATGGTGGGAGTAAAGTCCAATTCTAGTTACTTGTTTTGGCTGAAAGTGGAATTTTCCAGCAAAGCCATGTACATTTGAAATAAAGCTATTGGTGAAGTTGATTTTCTTGGGAGAAATTAAATAATTGACCAAGAGCATATTTTTTAGTGGAAGATTACTGAATCTCTGTATGCAGGTGGGGTTGGATGTGTGAGAAAAATTTTGATGTATGGGAAAATGTTCTAGGCCCTTTGTAACTATAAACAATGATTGATTCTTAAAGTAAATAATTAAAATAAAAATTTAGCCTCTGAGGGAAAAAATGCATATTGTATAACTAAGGAAAAAACAGATTAAAATTTTCTCTTAATTATAATTATACAAAAGATAACTAAAATGAATTTTATTTGGAAAATCTCTTCCATTGCCACATATCAGAACTATAGAACAATGTCTGTACTCTTTCTGTGGAATATTTGATTTTGAACAGTTTAGCTTTACTAATAAATTAGGATGTGTTCTTTATAGCATATGCAGATGTTATCAATGTTTGTATGTATTAAATATTTAATTAAAAAATATATTTTGAAATAACCTAAGGCCCTGAAGTTACCTGAAGTAAACGTAACATTCGGTACAAAGTAGATAAATTTGGGAGCTGATTGCCAGGTTAGTTTAGAATAGTGGGTATTAAGCCGTCCTTCCTCTGAGGCACTATGTTGTTACTAAATCATTAGTCTGTGAAGGTCGTTCTTAGTTGCTGATAGTTAATGTTGCTATCAGCATTTGGAAGGGTGCCTGTCCTCTTATTTTTTGAGTTTTGATGGTGTCAATCTAGAGACTCTAAATGTGTTTTCAGGTCAGTGAACATACTGCTTAAAAAATAAGTGGGGTTAAATTACTTTATTTATTTATTTTTTTTTTTCCAACGTTTATTTATTTTTGGGACAGAGAGAGACAGAGCATGAACGGGGGAGGGGCAGAGAGAGGGAGACACAGAATCGGAAACAGGCTCCAGGCTCTGAGCCATCAGCCCAGAGCCGGACGCGGGGCTCGAACTCCCAGACCGCGAGATCGTGACCTGGCTGAAGTCGGACGCTTAACCGACTGCGCCACCCAGGCGCCCCAAAATTACTTTATTTTATATACAAACATTCTTAACCTGATTTTTCAGTTCTCTATAACTTAGTGCTTAAGACTGCCCGCTTGGCTCCTAGCTCTGTCGTTCTCTGTGGGATGCTGGGCAAACAGTGTTACTGGTTACTGGTCGTTCCAGTTTGACTTTAGAACTACCTGGCGGGGTGACTGTTGAGCATTTAATAGGTAGGATTCACTGTTTTGTGGCTTTTAGGTTTTGGTGTTCTGAGCAATTCTTATCAGGTCTGTATTTTATATTTATATTTATATTTATATTTATATTTATATTTATATTTAATATTTAACAGGATTCCTAAAAAAAGATTAATTTTTACAAATTTGATACTTGCATCAACATACTTGTGTATTTCTAGGTTAATCCTCGAGCACTGTTGTTTGGTCACACAGCCTCAATCACCTGTTTGTCTAAAGCTTGTGCTTCTACTGACAAACAGTATATTGTGAGTGCGTCTGAAAGTGGGTAAGTATTTTTGTATTCACTTTTTTCTTGATAAGTCTTTATTGCAAATAGTACCGGTGTGTTAGTGAGGAGGGAAGCTTTTTTTTTCTGGTGAAGTATCTTTTAAATAAATTCTTAGGTTATCTAAACTTAACAATACTTAAAATATGGTTTTATAATTGTGAATTTTCTTTATTAATGATTTTATAATACTTTTATTATAATTTATGATTATGTTTTTGCCTTGCTCTTGAGCAATTCAGAATAGCTTACAAGTTAAAGCCTGATCATTAATCTCCGTGGTATCTTTACTGAGTTGGCAGACAACTTTGAGAGTTTTAAAGAACCTGTATGATGGGTAGGCTAAAATAAATTTGGAAGATAAAATCATGCAAAGTTCATATAATGTCATATATGTTAATATACTTATGTAATTATATATGTTCCTGAGTCTTAGAATATAACTTGTTTTTGAAGAGAGAGGCAATTAGATAGTAGTTATAGGGTTCACAGGCGTTTTTAAAACTTTTTTGGTGCTTAGAAAATTATATACATAATATGTTATTGGAGAGAGTTGGGGACCTGGAATAGAATTATTTAAGAAGTTGTTCCCTCCCCTTCACCCCCCATAATTTATGAATTTGAAAAGAACCTTATGTAACTTGTTTGAAACAAGAAGAGGCAGCTCTAGGTAAAAATAATCCCTTTTGGACAGTTAAAGGGTAATTCACACTAGCATGCATATTCTAAATAAGATTGACCATCCTTTGAAAAATTGTTTCACACCATGTGAGATCTAAGAAAGGGCATCTTGAAGAAAGCCCTAAGAATATTAGCACCATTGCTTTTTATTAATGTTGTTTTTTGTATTTCAAAGATCATGACATATTTCTAATTTTGAATGTTGTATCCTTAGTTTGAAATTTGAGCCTTTTTTTTTTCTTTGGTATGCACTTGATAAAGCTTATGCAATAAATACAGAACCAAAATTGGAATATTACATTTAACTTGCAAAGGTTTGGAATTCAGTTGACTTTAATTTTTGTTTTGTGCTGGGCTAAATTTTCTAGCTATGCTCATAAGCAATGGAAAATTCCGGTGGTTTAAATTAAAGGCTTATTTCTTACTTTTGTCACTTGACCCTCATATGTCATTTGGGGCTCTGCTTTGTTATTATTGTGACTTTGAGGTTGAGGGAGCAGCCATTGTCAGAAGCAGCCACTGTCTGGAATGGAGGCAGATGAGAAAGAGAGATCTTGAGGCCCTCACATCAGTTGTGGCCAGAACTACTCACATGACTTCCCCAACCAAAAGGGAGCCAGGCAGTGGAGCCCTACCATGTGCCCAGAAAGAATGTGGGTTTAGGTGGGGGTGGTCAGGTTGGAGGGGAGGTTGGGATGGTGAGTGAGGACCAGAATTTTTCACGAACAGCAATAATGACTATACGTTACTTTTTCTGACATATATCAGTTTTAGTGGAAGATTTATTTTAAAATACTACAAAGTTGGACAGTGCTTGTAAAAATCAGATTTAAATTTAGCTATTATTTTGTTTTATAGAGAGATGTGTCTTTGGGATGTGAATGATGGCAGATGTATTGAATTTACAAAATTAGCCTGCACACATACAGGCATACAGGTTAGTATCTATTTCTATAACTGTCCAAGTCAACACAACTTATTACAGGTATGCAATTAAATGGTTTTTCCGACATTGAGCCTATATTTTTAAGTGAAAAATGGGTGGAGACAAGGAATAGGACAAGACCACAGTTGGGGTAGTGAAAGTATTCCTCATCAGATGGTATAGTAGGGGTAAGTAGAGGTGACTGATGGGGAAAGGTGGAGGGTAAGCCACTTGTGCCCTTTCTGGCCATCCTGGTTCCCCCAGTGAGAGCCCCTTTACTAATTGGCTCAGTGCTCTAGATCCTAAATAATGAAATTCTTTCATGCTAAAGCCTTCACAACTCCATTCATGATTGACACAAATCGACCCACTTTACAGATAATATCCTGTTTATTGCTTGTGCAATTGGCCCTTGGGTACATTTTTTGACATTTTTACTCTGTTGAAGAAATGACGATTTCATATGCCTTCCTTACACAAGAATTTACGTAGGAATTTATAGTTTCTGACTTACATTCTTGATATTCTTTCTTACTCTTTCATAATTGCCAAGTTCTTTGTGCTTCAATTTACTCCTCATTTACCCTGCTGCGTGTTGGGAAAGTCATAAGTCTATAGAAAATGTGATTTGTGTTCTCAGTGGGGCAGGAGAGGGAAGGGAATACGGAGCACATATCGTATAGGAATTTCTCTTATGGTGTTTCATTTAGTCCTCCCCACATCATTCCAAATCAAGTAGGAGTATACTCTCTTACGTGTAAAGAAGCTGAGACCCAGAGTGATTGAATGACTTGCCCCAGTCTCACAGTGAGTCATTCCTGGCCCAGGATCAGAAATCAGGTTTCTCTTTCTGTTCTTTCTGTTACATCATACTGCCTCCTTTAAAACAAGTGAATACCGTGATTTGTTGAGAAAGAAAACTTGTGCCAGCAAAGATTAGAGAAGCAGTGAAATACGTAGAAAACTACTTAGGGCTGAGGTGGCGGTTTGTGTATTTATAAAGGTCTTTTTTTTGACCGTGATCTGGTGAAGACCTTTTAAAACTTGCTTCTTCAATGCTGTTAGGATGTATACTTTTTATTTAAGGGGCATATATTATTTTTTATGATATGAAGAATCATCAGGGTTTATATAGAGAAAAAGGATAGTAAATGATATACCAGTTAGTGGTTTTATAGATAATTTATTGAAAAATTATATGTAAATGCCTTGAGCTCATTGAATATCAATATTTTGATTATTGTATAATTCCATGATTTAAAAAGTTTTGGTTTACATTTTAGGAAAAATTATCTTTATTCAACATAGTTTTAGTACCTATTATTTATCAGATCCCATATTGGACCCTGTATTTAAATTGGCAGCCATCTATCTCTAAGTAGAAGATGCTCTTTGGCTGATTCACTAGTGTGTGACAATTGATCCCTGTGTGATCTTCACCCTCTCAGGTCCAGAGCAAGTTGTTTGTTCATATAAGCAGAAATGATAAACCTTGATAATATTGGCGCATACTGAAATCATGAGAAATGCCAACTTATTAAATTATCACATAATATTTGGAAAACTTGTTTCTCCATTCAGGATACTTTCTTTGCTAGTATGAAAGTGTCTAGGAAGCTAAATTTTAGTGGCCAGAAGATTATTTGGGAGTATAACTTGAAAGCAAAAGGTGGGAAGCATTTCGTCCGGCAAGTCCAATAAAATATCCCCGCCCCCAGGGGAGAGCTCTTCTCCAGTGACTACAGTGCACATGTCTGTCCCGGCTGATGTTAGGTGGATACTGCCAAAGTTTGCTTCTCTGCACCCCTCTTTTCCTCCTTGACACCCCTCCCCTTTAATGGGTCAGGAGTACCTGTGGTCACATGATCACATCTGAGTGACTGGCAGTCCTGAGACCTCCAGATTGTGTGTTGTGTTTTTTGGATCAACCTTCTAAGATCTAGGGATACCCTCTGGGGTTGTTTGCATTTAATTAGACCCCCTCTTGGAGTTTTAGTGATGCTGCCTTGTCCTTAGTTAATGTGCTCCACGATCAGTGTTTTTGTGTAAGAAGTTGTAATTCTTCTTATACAGGGTACCCCATAGTTGAGGAAAGATCATATTCCTTCACATGCAGTGTTGAACCTGAGAATAGGACTAATGAGTGTGGGAGCAGACTGGACCCAGGTTTCTCAGTTATTTCCCCAGTGGTGGAGTGGTTATAGCAGTGCCCTTTGTTTTCAGTCTAGCTTGCCCCCGTGTAATTCATATAAGATCCAATCATTTGGGAAGTAATAGTCTGGATATTAGATTTCACCTTCTAGAAATTCTCTAGAAGAATCATTCCACTAAGAGTCACCTTTTTTTTTTTTTTTTTAAGCTAAGGGGAGACAGGTCCTTTGATAAGTTGTTGGTCTTGTTTTGATAGTTGTTCTTCCTCTGCTCTTTGGTTGATGGAAACCCATCTTTTCCTTTTGAGTTACTCTTGGAATGAGTAACATGTAGGTCATGATTGTGTTGGTTCTTCTATTTTTCTTCCACAGAGTATAAATGTACATTATGACAAAGGTTTATGTGATTGTCTCATGCTCTAGTTTGAAATAAAACACTTGGATTAATCGGAATTCACTGCTGATTATAATATGTTTGAACAGCAATCATCTAATAAATTTTATTTGGTCATAACTAGTAATTATAAGTCTATACCCACCTATTCCCGTTCACTTAAAATTCATATTTTTGCTTTGCTTTGTGAAGAGATTCCTTTTGCTTTGCTTTGTAAAGCTGATTGTATTGAGGTGTTGTATGAATTCATTCAGTAGTCCTTTTTTAGATGCTATAGGGGGATTAAACACGAAGAATTACGATGAATTCAAAAGGGAGGGTTTTAGGAAAAGAATAATTTTTGTCAGATATTTTGAAGTACTAATGTAACCTGATGGATGTATGTGTATACACATATAAGAATATGTGTATATATAAGAAACTTATAATCTGCAGCGCGTAGTCTGTGTCTGGAAATATTACTGGAGAGACTGAGCGCCATGACAAGCTTGATGAGGGCTTGTGAATCAAGTCTCTCAAGTAAAGGAGAATATTTAACACTCTTTTTCCTTTTAGTTCTACCAGTTTTCTGTTGGAAATCAGAAAGAAGGCAGGCTTCTGTGCCATGGCCACTACCCTGAAATCCTCGTTGTGGATGCCACCAGCCTTGAGGTGTTATACTCCTTAGTATCAAAGATCTCTCCAGACTGGATTAGCTCCATGAGTATTATTCGATCCCATCGAACACAAGGTCAGTGTGGCGTCCTTTAGGAACTTCAGTACCCTGACGTGACGGGTGGTTTCCTGTAGAGTTTTGTAATGCATCGTATGTGATACAAACCGTAAGCATAATACATAAACAAGAAGTTTGAGGGAAGGAGAGGGGGCATCAGAGGTTGACAGAGTTGGCGGGGGTGGGGCAGATCATGGAGGACCTTGTGTGCTAGCTAGGGAACTTGGGTTTAGTCCTGTAGATTGGGTTTGGCAGACTTGTACTAGAAAGGACCACATACTAAATATTGTAGGTTTTGCAGGCCGTATGATGTGTGTTTCAGTTCTGCCAGTGTAGCACAAAAGCACATAGATAGTACATAAGTGAATGAGCCTGTCTGTGTTCCAATAAAATGTTATTTAACTTAATTTATTCTTTTTTTGAGAGAGAGTATGAGTGGGGGAGAGGGGCACATGGAGAGAGAGAATCTTTTTTTTTTTTTTTTTCAACGTTTTTTATTTATTTTTGGGACAGAGAGAGACAGAGCATGAACGGGGGAGGGGCAGAGAGAGAGGGAGACACAGAATCGGAAACAGGCTCCAGGCTCCGAGCCATCAGCCCAGAGCCTGACGCGGGGCTCGAACTCACGGACCGCGAGATCGTGACCTGGCTGAAGCTGGACGCTTAACCGACTGCGCCACCCAGGCGCCCCAAGAGAGAGAATCTTAAGCAGGCTCTATCCCATTGCCCTGGAATCATGACCTGAGCCGAAATCAAGAGTCGGACACACCCAACTGATTGAGCCACCCAGGCGCTCCCAAGAAAACATTATTTACAAAAACAGCCAGTGGGCTAGATTTGATCCATGAGCTGTAGCTTTTTGGCCCTGGCAGTCGATGTTGGGCGGTGTCTGATGATAATACTTGAAGGGACTTCTGTTTTAGACATCACTTTGGTGCCATTGTTGAGAATGGTTTAGGTGGGAGATAGTTTTAGTACCCCCAGGTGACTGGTGCAGATCTGAAGTGCAGCAGTGGCTGTGGACATAGAATGGATGGGTTTGCAGCACTTCCCAAGGCTCGTTAAAGAGTGTTGATTCTGAAGGGTGTTAATAGGTATTAGTGAAAAAGGAGGGTTCAGGTCAAATATATTAGGGAGATGTTCAGTGAAATAAAATTGAACAGACTTCTTTAATGTGGGAATTTCTCATGTAGAGGCTTTTTTTTTTTTTTAATGCTTATTTATTTATTTTGAGAGAGAGTGTGTAAGTAGGGGAGGGGCAGAGAGAAAGGGAGAGAATCCTAAGCAGGCTGCACACTGCCAGCAAAGAACCTGATGCAGGGGCGTGATCTCCCAAACCGTGAGGTCATGACCTGAGCTGAAATCAAGAGTTGGATGCTTACCTGGCTGAGCCAGTCATATGCCCCTCAAGTAGAGGCTTTTTAATGCCTATTGGAGAATTACTGCTTTATTTCTGAACACAGCAGTGAAAAGTATTTTTTTAACCTTCACCTTCTTCATTTTCCGGGCAATAGGGAGCTCCTTGTTAGTGCATTCCCCTTAATCTTAGTTATAATCAACATTTTCTTTGAAAAAAGGACTATATTTGGGGTGCCTGGGTGGCTCAGTCGGTGAAGCAGCTGACTTTGCCTCAGGTCACGTTCTCACGGCTTGTGAGTTTGAGCCCCCTCATCTGGCTCTCTGCTGTCAGCGTAAAGCTTGGTTCAGATCCTCTGTCACCCCCTCTCTCTGCCCCTTCCCGGCTTGTGCTTGCCCTCTCTCAAAAACAAATAAACATTAAAAAAATTAAAGAAGCAGTTTGCATGTTTGTTTTAAATTTTTGCACTATTTCCACATGAGGTACACATGTACTTGGCTGTGGTCTGAACAGGATAGGATGTAACTTTGATGAAAGCTTTGGTGCTGCGCATGCACAGTAAATGTTACTATCATAATGTTGCAGCATATGTAATTTTTAATCTGCATTTGCCATAGTATTCTAGTCTGTGGATATTTGAGCATTTTCGATATGCTAGGATGTTTCACTTTTACTATGGATTGACGGGCTTGTGAACAGTTGTTAGAGCATCTCTGTACAGTGTCAGGACATGTAATCACTGTGTTCCAGGGCCTTGCCTTGCCTACAGAACAGTCTAATATGATGAAGTTTTTATTTAAAGACAGCAAATGGTTCTTTTTAATAAAAGTAATAACTCCTCTCGATTAATATGCTGAATGCTTATATCTGGGGTGTGTCTTAATTTTCATAACAACCCATTAAGCTAGATACTGTTGTTATTCATTTGTATTTGCTTACAGATAAGCGTCTCAGATACACAACCTAACCTTACACCTTAACGGCTGGAAATAAATCAAACCCCAAACCAGCAAATAAAACCCCAAACCAGCAGAAGACAGGAAATAAGATTAGAGCAGAAATCAATGCTATCGAAACCAAAAAAAAAAAAACCAGTAGATCAATGAAACCAGAAGCTGGTTCTTTGAAAGAATTAACAAAATTGATAAACCACTAGCCAGCTTGATCAAAAAGAGAAAGGAAAGGACCCAAATAAATAAAATCAAGAATGAAAGAGGAGAGATCACAATCAACACAGTAGAAATAAAAACAATAATAAGAGAATATTATGAGCAATTATATGCCAATAAAATGGGCAATCTGGAAGAAATGGACAAATTCCTAGAA
The DNA here is from genome assembly GCF_007474595.2 of Lynx canadensis. Taxonomy (NCBI): domain Eukaryota; kingdom Metazoa; phylum Chordata; class Mammalia; order Carnivora; family Felidae; genus Lynx; species Lynx canadensis. The sequence goes on along the minus strand of NC_044314.2, from coordinate 18,915,924 downwards.
ACATATACACTACCAAAACTGAAACAGGAAGAAATAAAGAATTTGAACAGACCCATAACCAGTAAGGAAATCGAATTAGTAATCAAAAATCTCCCAAAAAACAAGAGTCCAGTGCCAGATGGCTTTCCAGGGGAATTCTACCAAACATTTAAGGAAGACTTAGCACCTATTCTCTTGAAGCTGTTCCAAAAAATAGAAATGAAAGGAAAACTTCCAAACTCTTTCTATGAAGCCAGCATTACCTTGATTCCAAAACCAGACAGAGACCCTACTAAAAAAACTATAGACCAATTTCCCTGATGAACATGGATGCAAAAAACCTCAACAAGATATTAGCCAACCGGATCTAACAATACATTAAAAAAATTATTCACCACGACCAAGTGGGATTTATACCTTGTCTGCAGGGCTGGTTCAATATCCGCAAAACAATCAATGTGATTCATCACATCAATAAAAGAAAGGACAAGAACCACACGATCCTCTCAATAGATGCAGAGAAAGAATTTGACAAAATACAGCATCCTTTCTTGATAAAAACCCTCAAGAACGTAGGGATAGAAGGAGCATACCTCAAGATCATAAAAGCCATCTACGAAAGACCCAATGCTAATGTCATCCTCAATGAGGAAAAACTGAGAGCTTTCCCCCTAAGGTCAGGAACAAGACAGGGATGTCCACTCTCACCACTGTTACTCAACACAGTATCAGAAGTCTTAGCCTCTGCAATCAGACAACACAAAGGATTAAAAGGCATCCGAATTGTCCAGGAGGAGGCCAAACTTTCACTCTTTGCAGAGGACATGTATTTGCTTACAGATAAACAGACTGAATTTAAGACAGATTAGTTAAATTACCCATAGTTCATTGGTTAGTGAAGAAAATGTGATTTTAGCACATATCCCTCTCTTTCTGGAGCCTGCATTTACCTGCTTTTCAGTGTCTCTGCTCACAAAGTTATTTATGCTGTCATGGAGCTATGACTGCTTCTTACTGGAAGCTTATGAATTCAGATTTTATATCATGTCTTCTCTTGATCACAGTCTATAGAGGGTGTAATGTGTCATAAAATGTTAGAAGGCAGGCAGGTGGGTGGGAAAGTGAGGAAATGTGTGTCTTCAAGAAATTGAGTGTGCTCATCCATGATAAGTAATTACAAATTGTGAATTTGGAAGAATAAACCTTCATTAAGTCATCACGTAATCATAGTGATCAGGAACATTTGAAATTATTAAAAGCTAGTTGATCAGAAATAAAAGAATTCAAGCTGTGTACAACTTTTCCTTGACTTTCAAATTTGTGAACTGTTATGTTTCAAAATCTGTTTTTTATTTCATGAAATATTGAATTATGTTTTTATGCCAGTTGAAAAGCATTATTACTTAATTTTATTAACTTGAACCATGTTACTATTTAGAAAGAAAGCATATTATGTTTATAACCTTGGCTTCTTCGTCCCTCTCTACTTAGAGGATACTGTGGTAGCCCTTTCAGTGACGGGCATCTTGAAGGTGTGGATTGTCACCTCTGAAATAAGTGGCATGCAGGTGAGGCAAATGTTCTGTTCTTGCAGTCTTCAATTTTAGTGATGATAGGCCCCTCCTTTTTTTCTTTTTTCTTTTTTTTATTAGAGAGAGAGAGAGAGAGAGAGAGAGAATGAGAGAGAAAGAATGAATATCTTAAGCAGGCTCCACGCTCAGGGTGAAGCCTGATGTGGGGCTTGATACCACGACCCTGGGATCATGACCTGAGCAGAAATCAAGAGTCGGATGCTCAACCGACTGAGCCACCCAGGCGCCCCTCCCTTTTTTCTTAAAGCGCAAGGAAAAAGCTATTCTTTTTCGAGAGCCTTATTGCCATAGTATTAGAACATCCCCTACTCTGCTGTCTCTGTAAGTGCATTATGTTTTTCACTTTTGATAGCAGACATCTGTTCTGTCAAGGACATGAAATAGAGAAACATACTGCATAGGATATAAAGTAGAGAAACCTAGAAGAGCTGGGATTTTTCTCAGTTGCTTCTATTAAAGTTAAAAGATAGTTTGCTTGAGGGGAAAAAAAAATAAAGTAAACCAACACAAAAAGTATGTGAAGCCAATTTTAGTTTCTCTCTCTCTCTGTTCTTTGGGCTTGAATTCCCTGTAACTTTTTGTCAGTAGGAAAGGCAGATCAATATTCTGACAGTATCGATGCTAATCTCTTCAGCTAGGGAATCTTTACACGTTAAATTTGGGAGAACATGGAGGAATTGATCAGTTTTTGTTCTGTTTTTTTTTTTTTTTTTTTTTTTTTTTTTTAACCCACAAGGACATACAGATACAGAGTTTAGGATCAACTCAAACTTTTATCATCTGTTATTGTCGTAGTGATGACACTCTGATTCTCATCAGTGTTCTAATCTTGAATAGCTTTGTAGCAAGGCATAGTGCCCAGATATTTTTGGAGTGTATCTTTGCTGCTTTTTATTATCTTGGTTCTCACATAAGTGGCTAAAATGATGAATATACCAAGTGATGTCTTTCTTTCATTTTATTTATCATTGTATGATAATTTTAATCAACAACCAAACCATTCCTGAAGTTCTATAAATCTTTCTCTTTTCAGGATACTGAGCCAATATTTGAGGAGGAATCCAAACCAATTTATTGTCAGAATTGCCAAAGCATTTCTTTTTGTGCATTCACACAAAGATCGCTTTTGGTTGTGTGCTCCAAATATTGGAGGGTAAGATAACTACATAAGTAAGAAGCTGTATTTTTACCCTTCAAGGTGTTGGTTTATCAAACTTCCAAAGACAATTATAATGAAGAGCTTAGTGCAAGAATATTTTAACCATTTGGAATTCATGTGTGATTTTGATATCAAATTTTTAGGTGTTGGGGTTTGGCTGTATATAGTTATCTTTTTGTATTTTGGTTTATAGAATGCTTCAGAATAATGATTATTCTGTTGATCTTAGTTTCTTCCCTTTGCTACTGTTTCAGTCATTATTTTCTCAGTGCAACGTAAGCAGTGGTGGTGAGTTTTCTGCAGGTTGACCCGTCTTTGTTGTTATTCCCAGTTGCCGTTCCCTTCTGCTTTCTTGGATCTGGCATCACTTCTGAGCTACTGATGGCAGGAGTATATTACTTCTACATTGCGAGACTTCAGTATTTCCATAGTAGAAAAAGAGCCAGCATGTTTTGACCACTCGTGCCTAGCAGAGTTTTCAAAGCTTTCCCTGCATTATTTCTTTTAATCCTCACAACTCCCTCAGGGGAAGTCTATTAGTTACCTAATCCTGCATAACAGATTACTTTAAAATTTTGCAGTTTCAAACAATAAACATGTATCACCCCCCCATCTGGTTCCTGTATCACCACCCCAACTGTGAGTCAGGAATGTGGGCACAGCTTAGCTGGGTGCTGTGGCTCAAGGTCTCCCACAGGCTGCGGTCAAGGTGTCAGCCAGGATGACAGTCTCGTTCTAGGAATCACCTAGGGTGGTTCTGCTTCCAGGCCTACTCACTTGGTGGTTAGAAGGCTTAATGTCCAGCTAACTTGGCTGGAAGCATCAGTTCCTTGCCATGGGGGCCTCTCCCAGCCTGGGAACGGTCTTCCCTCAGCTTGAGCAAGCAAGAGAAATTGTAGCCAAGACCCACCTGATGTGGCGACTGCAGTCTCCTCTCTTCTCCCACATTCCGTTGTTTAGAAAGTCACAAAATTCTGCCTGTGCTCAGGGGAGAAGATTGCACAAGGGTATGAGTACAGGTCCGGGCAGTCTTGGAGGCTGTCTGCCACGGCAGGGATTGTTACTTTCCCCATCTTGTAGGTGAGGCGCTGGGGGCTTGGGGACATAGAAAGCTTGACTAAGGTTGTACAGGTGGTTGTGGAGTTGCTGGGTTACAACTCAGACGGCCTGACTGCAGCGGCTGCTCTCATCGCCACCATGTGATATGCCTCAGAGGGCACCGGCTTGGTAGCGACGGACCGACTAGGGCCGCCGGTGGTACCTACCTTAACCTTATCCTTGCCACTGCTACCGTCCTGGAATCAGATGAGAGGAGAAGCTAGCAGTTGCTTAGTTACAGTAAGCTCCATGGGATCCTTCGTCTTAAAATTTAAAGCACTTGTAAGTGGTAATACACCAGAGTGCAAGAGGACACAGTGAAAAGTATACATCCTTTTCCCCTGGTACTTTTTCTTGTCCTCCCCAGAGGCAGTGCTAATACCAGTTTCTCGTGTGTTCGTAATAAGCATCTTACAATCATGTGAGAACAGAAGAAAAAGATAATCCAGTAGGAAAATGGACAAAAACGTTTCATGAAAGGAGGAAGCCGATGGGTGATAAATTTAGAAAGGTGCTCAGCTTCATTAACCATCAGGGAAAAGCATAGTAAAACAACTGAGGTAGCACTAGTAACTTACTAGAATGACTTTTCCAGATATTTATTGCCAAAAAGAAGTTTTCTGTTTTAATATGGTTACATTATCATCTTTTATGGTTTCTTTTTTTTCTTTTCCTTCTTTTTATGGTTTCTAATATAATTTGTGACATGTTCTAAAGGGCTCTTCATAAGCTAAGCTTTAAAAATTTTTTATTTCATTATCCCTAATATTTGTATAATTTTACTTTATATACTTTTGAATATTCAATTTGGAATTTATTTTGTATAAATTGTAAGATGTAGATCCAATTTATTTTTATTCCTGATGGACCCCCAGTTCCTGATGCCATTTGTTGAATAATTTATTTTTCTATTGTGATGCTTTTATAATATACTCTGTTCCTGTAATTACCGGAATCTGTTTCTGAACTTGTTAGTTTTTCTGTTTATGCATCAGTACGATATTGTTTTATTTTCTGTAGCTTTATAATTTGTTTTAATAGATAATAAGGCTGGAGGGTGGTCTCCAGTCTTTCTTGGACTTGGCTATTCTTGTAGTGTTAATGTTATAAATGATAAATATGTCAAATCTTAGTAAATTCAGCTGGGATTTTTTCAGTTTCAAGAAAGCTGTGCATGAACAATTTGATTGCTTTTTATTTAAAGAAAACTAAAATAAAAATTCTGGGCCATTGAATTACTTGTTTCTCCTGGAGAAATTTTTTAGCACTGTAAAATACACTATCACCAAATATTGAAAGTGGTAGAAAAATTCTTCTAGGAATTATGAGATGAGGGTTTTAGTCCTAGCTCTGGCACTTACTAGACATGTGACCATGAACAGGTGATGTAACCCTTGTTTGTGTCAGTTTGTTGTTTGTAAAATGGGATATAGCAATGCCTGCTTTTTTTTTTTTTTGTGGGACTTTTATACTTGAGGATTATTAAATAATAAAACTGAGTCCATTAACTCCTATTTACAGTACTTCAGCACCTGGATGAAATAAAGTAAGGTAATTCCCATATTAATAAAGAGATATTCTGATGTCTGAGTTTATCAGAAATGGAAACATAGCCATGCATTCTAGAGGCTGGTTCCCTATTACCTAGAATTCTTTGATGGAATGTTCCTCCCTTTAGATAAAAAAGGGAAAGGATTCCCTGTCCCTGTGACAGGCAGTATGTCTGCTCCACTTGTTACTCAGTGTCTGACCCCCCAGAGGCACACAGCTGGGGACCTACTTGTGTTTTCTCTGCTGAAGGTGACTGTGCCCCAGGGCTCACTGACACAATGTCTTTAACTTGAGGTAGTGAACTTTACAAGGCCCGAGTTTGTTAAATACATTTCTAGAAGTTTTTGTTTTGTTTTTACTTTAAATGTCATTGTATCTTATTTAAGTGATACAAATTATATTAGACTGTGAATTTCTTGTCCCTTGTAGGTATTTGATGCTGGAGATTATTCCTTGCTGTGTTCAGGTCCTAGTGAAAACGGACAGACGTGGACTGGAGGTGACTTTGTATCAGCAGATAAAGTAATCATTTGGACTGAAAATGGACAAAGTTATATTTACAGACTACCTGCCAGGTACTCAATAAATAACAAGTTAGGACTTTAATATAGTTTGAATTTGGGGTATAACTTGAATGTATGAAAATGTATAGAGTAAAAATAATTCAGATAACAAACTTCAGAACTTAAGTTAGATTTGTAATTCCAGTTTAACTTCTAAGTACAAAAATTAGGTGGATCTTTATTTAAAGTAGTGTATTTTAATGACAATGACTACATTAAATTAACTATAATTTGAAAATCCATATTTTGTCCATTGTCCAAAAATCTTCATCATATAGTATGATAAAATATTTAATGACAGTATTTTAATTGAATGTTGTAACTTTTTCATTTTCAGTTGCCTTCCAGCTAGTGATTCATTCCGCAGTGATGTAGGGAAAGCAGTTGAAAATTTAATTCCTCCCGTACAGCATAGCCTCTTGGACCGAACAGATAAAGAGGTAAAGTTCTTCAGGTACCCTTTATACATGATAGTGACATTGAAAATGTTTGACAACTACATTTATGGGTGTCTTTTGGTAGCTAAGTGTTTGAAAGATTGAGGGCACTGTGTTAAATGTTGTAAAACATTTCAACATGGTCAATGGTGAGCACAATCTTGAAATTTGTGGATCTTAATCATATAATATGCTTATAGTATTCACCTTTCTCTAAGAATACAGACGATCTTATGCTGACTACATATCGGAAATGACTTTTTGATAAAATTTATATTGGTGGTACCAACTTATTTTATGCTGTCATGTAATTGTAAACATAGTGACAGATGTAATTTTAGGAGGACTAAGATCATCGTGAAATACTGCTGATTAGTAATAGTTCCTTACTTGAATAGGCATTGCTGTCTCTCCCCAAAAATCATACAGTGATTTAAATTATTAGGCATTAGAATTAAAGAATGAGGGGTGCCTGGGTGGCTCAGTCAGTTAAGTGGCTGACTTCGGCTCAGGTCATGATCTCATGGTTTGAAGGCTCGTGAATTTGAGCCCTGCGTTGGGCTCTGTGCTGACAGCTCAGAGCCTGGATCCTGCTTCCGATTCTGTGTCTCCCTTCTCTCTGCCCGTCCCCTGCTTGCGTTCTCTCTCTCTCTCTCTCTCTCTCTCTCTCTCAAAAATAAATAAATATTAAAAAAAAAAAATTAGAATTCATGAAAGATTTTTTTCCTCTATAAAAACCAAAATTTATTATGATTTGTAAAAACCTGCTTACCAATTTAGAATTGAAATGCAATGGCACTTAGTACTAGGTTTTTATCTCCAGATGTTTTGAGCATTAAGGATGAAGCTCTGGTTTTAGAAATAAAGTTTCCTTTACTTGTATTCAGGGTTTCCACAGCTTTTCATTTTGAACATTTTGTTCCATTTTTATGTGAAGGGATGATGAGGGGAAGGGAATTTTTTTTTAATATTTTGAATTTATGGAATTTATACATCTTTGTACAGTTAAGATGCTCTATATCTTGTCCTTTATTCTCCTAACTTAAGCTCCTACTTACTGCTTTCCAGCCAGTCACTTTCAGGTAAACTAGGGGATAATGACTTGCATAAAAAACATACATAAAACAGAACAACCACATTATATTTTTAAAATATCAGCCTAATATGTTTTTTTTTTAATTTTTTTTTTAACGTTTATTTATTTTTGAGACAGAGAGAGAAAGAGCATGAACAGGGGAGGAGCAGAGAGAGAGGGAGACACAGAATCTGAAACAGGCTCCAGGCTCTGAGCTGTCAGCACAGAGCCCGACACGGGGCTCGAACCCACAGACCGTGAGATCATGACCTGAGCCGAAGTCAGACGCTTAACCGACCAAGCCACCCAGGCACCCCTCAGCCTAATATGTTTAAGTTAAGATACGTGTATTATATGATGGGAGATACACTGTGGTATATGGAATATTGGTTATATAGGTGCTGTAGCAACTTCTCCATGTTTGGTATATTTTTTTATAAATGACAACATTTAGTAATTTCCAGACTTCAAGTTAAATCACATTATTGATTACGCTTAATATATGTAGTTTCAATAGACTAGTGCTTTTTCAGGAAAGAACTAATACCAAATACAGTAACTATTTGTTAACTATAACTGTCAGAACTAAAGTTTATTTTTTTACTGCTCTTCAGGATACGATTCTATGCTTTAATATTCAAGTGTTTATGAATTGATCATCTTAATTTTAATTTTAGGAATCCACCACTCTTTAGTATTTTCATATAAGTGATATCACTAAAGGCACAAGATCTTAAGCAGAAAATAATCTGTTTTAAAAATAAAAGTGTACCCAAGAGCGTAATGAGTGGTTTTTGTTCCTAGTAATTTATAGCTAACATATTGAGCTAGGCTCAACTTGATTACATAAATGTGACCAAGTAAAATGTCATGCTATTAGTTGAAAATATACTGCTTAAAAAAATGGAGTCCTCTACTTGTGAAATCTTGGTAGTTTAATTTTGTTGCTATTCTTAGTGACTAATCAGGAATGAGCAGAAAGCTAGGATTAGGGAGTTCTCCTTTTTTGGCCTTTAAGGTGAACACTTCTTTTTGGTAAAGAGTGATATATCTTTGTATTAATTATTTAATAACAGTTAAAAAAATTGCATTGCGGGGTGCCTGAGTGGCTCAGTTGGTTAAGCGTCCGACTTCAGCTCAGGTCATGATCTCGCGGTCCGTGAGTTTGAGCCCCGCGTCGGGCTCTGGGCTGACAGCTCGGAGCCTGGAGCCCGCTTCCGATTCTGTGCTCCCTCTGTCTGCCCCTCCGCTGCTTGCACTCTGTGTCTTGTATTGTCTCAAAAATAAATGGACATTAAAAAAATTAAAAAAAAAATTGCATTGCTGTGGTGAGTAATCAGTTTTTCTAAAGCAGAGAAAAAGAATAATAGAGAAAGACTATAAATGTCCTTTTCATTCCTTTTCATATTTGTATTTACTGGATTTGAATATTAGCTGACAGGTAATTAAGGCTATAAAATTACACTAAAATATTGTTGAAGACTCCTGCTATAAACACTTTTTATTGATTTATTTTTTTTTTTACCCTGGTACTGAGGCAAAGTACTTAACATCCTTAACTGAAAAAATGTTAATAAGTGAAATATTTTCATTAAAAAGACAGCTATGGGGTGCCTGGCTGGCTTAGTCAGTAGAGCATGTGACTCTTGATCTCAGGGGATCGTGAGTTCAAGCCTCAGTTGGGGCGTAGAGATTAATTTAAAGAAACAACAACAAAACAGCCAAAAATATTTGAACTTTTTTTTTTTTTTTTGACAGTTACTAATTTGTCCTCCTGTTACTCGGTTCTTCTACGGATGCAGGGAACACATTCATAAACTCTTAATTCAAGGTGATTCTTCAGGAAGATTGAATATTTGGAACATATCAGACACACCTGATAAACAGGAAGGTAAGGAAGTTAGTAATAAATCATGTGCAGCAACTTCGTAATTCTTTTAATTTAGCAACATAAATACCAAGCATAATAAATTCATAATGTACATGTCATTTTATCCTTCGAATTATAGTTTGTGACAGTTATCATTCTTCGATATATATTACTGAATCAACTGTAAGTACTTTTATTTTACTATGTTTAATTTTTTTCTAACATGAACAAATTTTTTTCTTTTTAAATACAAAACAAAACCTCCGCAGAGCTGAAAATGACAACCTCTATTAGCTTGCAAGAAGCATTTGATAAACTGAATCCTTGTCCTGCTGGAATTATAGATCAGCTGAGCGTGATTCCCAATAGTAGTGAACCTCTTAAAGTCACCGCAAGCGTGTACATCCCGGCTCACGGACGACTTGTCTGTGGCCGTGAGGACGGAAGCATCATTATTGTGCCCGCCACCCAGACGGCCATCGTGCAGCTGCTGCAAGGGGAACACATGCTCCGCCGAGGTATACTGACCGTCTGCCACCGTCTAAAGTGTGTGCAGGGCCCTGTGCTGCCCGTGTTTGCGCTCTTTGTTTGTGACAAGTGCGGCGAATCCACGTAGTCGTTAGCATGCCAGGACTTGGTAGAATTTACTGTGCATGTAACAAGTACTTGGTACCTGTTTTTGGGGTACATACCACGTGATAACTGTGCATAAAGAGGCATCTGATTTTCTCTCTTTGGTATGTGTTAGTAGTTTCGTTTATTATCAGTTATCTCTATGGTTGACTAAACACCGTATCATCAGTAATGCTGGTAATCTTTTAGAACAGTGCTGTCCAGTAGAAATATGTATGTATAACAATATGTGATTTTCTATATCCGCATTAATAGAGTAAAAGAGAAGCAGATGAAATTCATTTTAATAGTCTGTTTTATTTAACCCAATATGGCAGAACTATTTTCATCTCAACTTGTAAAATTGAAGTTTCAATTTTACAATATAAAATCAATTGTAATTAATATAAAGAATTACTGATGAGATATTTTACATTACTTTTGTGCTGAATCTCTGAAATCTCATGTGCATTTTACATTTACAGCACATGTGAATCCAGACTAGCTATGTTTCAAGCGCTCCGTAGTCTCCTGTGGCTCGGAGCTACTGTATTGGACAGAGCAGTTTTCGACGATAAAATTAGAAGTTTTTTCTATGATCAAATGTATAGGTATTCTGATGATTCATATTTGCTTTTATTTGTTGAAACTTTGTAAGACTTTGATTTTCCCATTTTAAATCCAAAACCTCATTCACAGGTTGGCCACCTCACAGAACACTCCGTGGTCATCGGAACAAAGTCACATGTTTGCTATATCCTCATCAGGTCTCAGCTCGTTATGATCAAAGATACCTGATATCTGGAGGTGTGGATTTTTCAGTCATAATTTGGGACATATTTTCTGGAGAAATGAAGCACATCTTCTGTGTGCATGGTGGCGAGATTACTCAACTTCTAGTTCCACCTGAAAACTGTAGTGTAAGTTGATCATAAAAGATTATTTTATTTGTGGTAGCGCTGAATTCTGTTGCTCTCAGGCATAATATAAAATGGAATCTAGAGTAACTGAAAGAAAATGTGACAAGAGAATTAACAAAACCTTTTCAGCTTTTAAAACTAGATAATGGTAACATATACTATTTCAGCAGAATTGTAATTATTTACTGTTGGGCACAGAAATAGAAGATCCACATAGTGTTTTTTCCTGTTACTAGCTTCTAAATTCTAAATGGTGTGGCTTGTCTCTGAAACATAGGAGCAGGTTAGAATGTATTTATCAAGGTTCCAGTTTTCTGTTTTAAAGTAGTTTAAATATTCACAAAGATATTTTGCAATCTTATTATTTTCAGCCCTATCTAAGCAAGAAAGATGATGAATGTGTACTTTGGTAGAGGCAAAATACTTACCAATGCTTACTAATAGTGTTTGTTTAAGTAAACACCGTGACAAGGGAAAGTATAACGGTCACTGATAATGATTTTGGAGAATTTCGTACATACTTTTGTGGAAGCAGGTTGCTTTCTTAGTGATGGGTATGTAACGATGTCAAAAACCCTAATCATTTTAGGAATGTGAGGCTTTAGGAGGGAAATTTTGGGCTGCTAAGTAACAGACCCACATTTTTTTACCCACAATTTCTTTCACTGTGTGTTAATCATGAACTTTTTGTTGTGATTAGCCACCATTGTGTGTGCGGTCACCATCCCCCAACATTCACCTGTGTGCGGATGCGCAGAGGCGCACTGTTGTCTCACACAGATTCCATGTTCACTGAAACCCACTCAGCTTCACCAGTTACGATCTTTCTGAACGGGAGAACATTTTGCTTGTGTATCTGATGCAGTGTTCACGAGGTGTCTCATTTCAAAACCTACGAAATTTTCCTTGGCCTTTCTGCTTACTTACTTACTTCCCCTTCCGAACAGTGTATTTTATCTGCTGTGTTCTGCCAGAGCTAGAATTTGTCTGATTTGATGTTGGCGGTGGTGTTGGCAGACTTAGTGCCCATTATCCTTTTTTTTTTTTTTTTCTGCCAGACTTGAAAATTCAGGTTCTTAATCCTTCTCTTCTTTCTTTTTTAATCCTGCCTTTTCCTTTCTCTCCAGTGGGATTAATGTTAGTTTCTTATCTCCATCACTGTGAACAATTGCTGTGTGTTTATTTAAGCAACCAGTCTTATGTCTATTTCAGTGAAACAGATACCATTGTAATTGCACTTGCGATTTTTAGTGCTGTTACAATCCCATCCTAAGCCTTATTTTACAGTAGGTATTCCCTATGGTGAAACATGAGAATTTTTTCATCCCTGACTGCAAATTTGGTGAAATATCTAATTTTTGATCCTGAAATTGATTATTTAGATTATACCAGTTTAGAACAACCATTCCCGATTTGGCAGTTTCTTGTTTTTGTAAGAAAACATTAAAAATATTAGAGAAATAGGTATCTGATTTATTTATTTTTGTACATTTTTATTTATTTTTTTGAGAGAGAGAGAGCGAGGGAGGAGGGGCAGAGAGAGAGGGAGACAGAATCCCAAGCAGGCTCTGTGCTGTCAACACAGAGCTCAACACGGGGCTGAAACTCACAAACTGCGAGATCATGACCTGAGCAGAAATGAGTAATCCGACGCTTAGCCGCCTGAGCCACCCAGGCGCCCCGAGAAATATGTATTTTAAATTACAAATATTGAAAGTTAAGTTGGGAGTGGTTTGCATGGGATCATGTTTTCTGTTTGAATCTACATAAATTTGTATGTGTTTTTAGCTTGTATGTTTGTATGAGAGCATACTCTGGTTTCTTTTTTTAAAAACTTCAAGTGGATATTTAATACAATAAATTTGTTTTGACCAGTTGCATTTAGAAATGTTTTTAGTGAGTAAAGAGCTACCTGTAGACACATGCAACTACATAGGGAACGGACTCCTTATTAGGTGGGGCCGGCCCACGGTGCTAGTGGACTGGGTGATATGGGAGGCGGAGACACGGAGCAGGAAGTCTGGCACTTGGAAAATAACGTATGATTTACAATTTACTTATAGGCTTAACGATAGAGATTCTCTTGTTTTTAATTGACTTTCAAAAGTACCATTAAGACAAACTTGCTTTTAGCTTTGTGATAATTTAACAAGTTGTGACTGCCTGGTTAATAAGCTGTCCATTTAGCCGGTGGTTAGGGACATTACCTAATGTGTTTGAAGATCAAAGGGCCTAAATGATTAATAAATAAGCTAAGAATTTGATATTTGCTGAATGTTTGTCAAATGACTGTCTTGCTAAGTTTAGAGCTAATGACATCAGATGACGGTTCCAATGCTTGGGTTGTCCCTCTCATAAATTTATCTGGTGTCACTTTCTTTTAGCAGAAAATATTTGGTAGTTGGGAGATTTTAAATATTTATTAAGTGTAATGATTAAAGATAAATATTGAAAAGTTTGTCATCTGCTTTTTGGTTTAGAATAGACTTTTGGTTTTTGTCTTAGGTAGATTCAGAAAGTTGAGTTTTGACTTCCTGCATTTTTTTTTTTTTTTTTACAGGAAAAGATGTTCTAAAACGGAGGAATATGAATTGTGTTTTAAAATTTACTTAAATTATAATCAAGAACGTATAAGGTTGATGATTTTTCCTTTATTTTGTATTCATTTCATGTTTACCAAGATATAGAAGGTTTTGAGTACTAAGCAAATCATTGTCTCTTAGCTTCCGTAGACAGCAAAGAAAGAATGAAATCCTACCTGCTAGGTAGAAAAGATACTGCAGCTAGAGACGAGCTCTGAGGACAGACTGTACCCTTCACAACTCCACATACATTTCTCAGGGGACAAATGACACGTACTTACATTCCTGCTGTCTAGGTATTTGTCATCCTTTCTTGTCCCACTCCATCATTTTTATGCTATTTTAGCATCTTTGTATCAAAAAACCTTTCCATATTCTTACTATAAATTAACATTAATTTAGTGCCAGGCTCAGTGGTTCTATATACTTTATTTTTGATAAACAATTCATGTATTCTTTTATTAATGGGAGTTTTAATTATTTAAAAATTTGACATGTTCAGGGATGCCTGGACTTGCACAGGTCTTGATCTCATGGTTCGTGAATTCAAGCCCCGCACTGGGTTCTGAATATGAAATATCAAAGTAATTCAGGATTGTGCAGTGCTAAAGGGTTATTGAGAACAATTCAGAAAGTTGTTGGGGGTGGTATTACTATCTGCCAAGTAATGTACAGGCTGTAGGCTATGAGCTCTCAGCACAGAGCCTGATGCGGGGCTCGAACTCAAGATCCGCGAAATCATGACCTGAGCTGAAGTTGGATGCTTAACCGACCGAGTCACCCAGGTGCCCCCTGCCAAGTAATGTGTTTACGTGTTCCCAGAAGTACAACCTTGCATTTTAGGAGGGTGATCAGGCACGTGTTAAGTAAGGCTTCTACAAGGCCTACTATACATGGTAAAGGAGAGATACTACAAAATTCTGTAAAGGAAAGGGAGGGGCATATTCTAGGGACTCCAAAAGAAACAAGGAGCTTTGGTAGACCACTCAAAAAATGGTGTGAGCTTTGTGTATCAACTTTGGGGTGGATGTTGAAACTTGTAGTTTTGAAATTTCTTTTTTTTTTTTTTTAAATTTTTTTTCAACATTTTTATTTATTTTTGGGACAGAGAGAGACAGAGCATGAACGGGGGAGGGGCAGAGAGACAGGGAGACACAGAATCGGAAACAGGCTCCAGGCTCCGAGCCATCCGCCCAGAGCCTGATGCGGGGCTCGAACTCCCGGACCGCGAGATCGTGACCTGGCTGAAGTCGGACGCTTAACCGACTGCGCCACCCAGGCGCCCCTTGAAATTTCTAATACTAGGTTATTTGCCATTTCTGTTTCTTCTTAAGATTATGGAATGTAAAGGGAAAAACTTCAGTTTGAGGTTGCTGTTTTTCTGTTTGGTGGTTTGATTTCTTGATGAAACAAAATGTACCCTCTATACAGATGAGTGATGCATGTACACACATGTGCATGAAACCTACATGTGAAAGATACATATACATGTGCCCTACCTATGTGCAAAAGGTACACATACATGTGCTGTGTATATGAAAGATACATGTATGGTATATTTATATGAAAGATACACCTGGAAGAAAACTGAAGGAAAACTACTAAAATAGTATTTGAATCATACAGCATAGCATAACATTCTGTACCATTTTTGTTTGTCATTCCAAGCTGTGTTTATTGTTTTTAAAAGAGTGTTTTTTATCTTGAATGTTGCTTTTCAAGTGTTAGAGTTCTGAGGCAGTTTTAATAGGATTCAAATTTAAAGTGGAACCTTTATATTATCATCATTATTTTTTGGAACCTTTATATTATTGTTAGATTAGATTGCCACTTTAATACTCATATAGAACACTTTTAAAAAAGCTTGTAAAAACAGGCTTGCTACAGTTTTGAATTTTTTAATTTTAACTTTTCATCTGCATTGAGAATATTACTGTAGTGTCTTAAAATATTTTACAAGTGGATATATAAAATGCAAAAGGTATTACAGCTTATTAATGAAAAACAAGTCTCCTTTCCCTCCTGTTGTCCAGCTGTGTGGTTCCCTTAACTCTGAGTGCAATATCTTACAGTCCTTCAGAGATTTTCAGTACTAGAGTGTTTTAATATTTTAGAACTCTAGCATTTTAGCTTAGTCTTATTTTAATAACTGAGAAATTTAAGCAACAGAGCAGTTAGAGATAGAAGGCTCCCCATATTTGGATAGCTGTCAGAGATGGGTGAATTTCCAAAATCTGAACTGTAGGCTAGGGGAGGCCAAAGAGTGCACCAAATCGCTGGGGGAGTTGGGGAGTTGGAGGAAGAGAGCTCTTGAAAGGGGGGACAGATGTTCTTCGGGCTTCTGAAATCCCACAGCAGGATACCTGCTCTAAGTCTCTCGTATTAGGATTAGTAGTTAATAGTTGATAATGATCTGACTTCTTCTTCCCTTTCTTCCCTGCCACCTTCCCTCTTACTCATCATTCTTTTTTTTTTCTTTTTTTCTTTCTTTTTTTTTTTTACCTTAGCTTCCAGTGTAAAGGATCCCACTCTCCAAGACCCAGGAACATTTTCTTTTATGTCCACGTATTTTAATTTCAGAGAAAAAAAACCCAGACTTTGAACAAAAGACTAAGAAAATAATTTTTAAATGTCAGGAGTGCTTTAGAAAACATTTCCCCTCATAAACCAGACAGATACTAATGACAGGAATGAAAATGCAGAAGTGAAAAAATAACACTGGTGACCCAGTAGGATATTTCTTACCTGTAGAATGGTAGTCATGTCTTTGCATGGAGCTAGCTACCCATGTTTCCTCTGTCTGCCCTTGTAGCAGGTGGCTGTGCTTAGTACAGCCTGTGACAAGGAACATGTGTGTGTGTCATACTGTTGATCCCACTTATTTACATTTAAGAAACACACAAGTGCATATACCGTGTATGTATGGATACATGCATAGGTAATAAAATTATTAAAATTGAACTGGAAAGATTACCAAATTCAGATTCTGCTTTGCTTTGGGAATGAGAGGAACACATATGGAAGGGAACCAAAGAAGTGACTTTATTAAGTATTCTGCTTTGTTTATTTTTAGTTAATATAAGTTTACTATTTCCCTCTTACTTTGGCATGAATGACTGGATTACCAGTTGTGTGCTGCTAGTAGAACTTTGTATTCAAAACAGAATTTTTGGAAAATGTTTCAAAATAAATTTAGTACCCATAATACATATGTTTCTTTACGTGAGCTATAGGCTGACTTCTTTAAGAGATGAAAATATGATTACTTTTCATTTATTGTATCTTGATAAACTTGTCTTATCCTATAATCTCCAGAAGTATCCAGAAGGGGGCAGCATTGGTTTGCGAAAACAGGAAAGTCAGGCATCTGACCTAATTGTGCCTTCTCTTGACAATATTAAATCCCCAGCTCTTAGAGACAAATACAGTAATATGAATGGTGTATGTGACTGTATGTATGCTAGTAGGCTAATGTTCACAGCCATTAAGAACAATTAACAAATCAGGTTTCTTTTTAGTATATTGTGTTTTTTAAAGTACTGGAAGCTTTTGTTTGCATTAGCTCTTATCTCACCTTTTTGAATTTGGGCTTTTGTTATTAATTTAATTTGCATGTTACATTTATAAAGCAATATTTATTATTATAACATAGTCTCTAAAGCCAAGCAGAGTAAACGTTGGTAATACAAATGAAACAAAAGCAGGAGGCAGAACTAACGTTTTTCTAAAATATATCACAATGTACATAATGTTCTGTAACAGTCCTTTTTTCCTTTAACATTTAATTTTCTTGGATTTTGAGACCATTTTCATATGTTTTTATGCGTTCAGCACTGTCTTTTTGAAATTAATTATTATTTTTTTAAATTAAATAATACACTGTTAGTTACAGAGAACACAAATATTTTCTAAAGATATTCTGGTCATCTTTCTGTCTCACTAAATACATTCCAACATCATTTTTAATACTTGGTAATTTATTTTATCAGAAATTTTAGAATGTTGCTTTAAGATTTTTTTCTTGTCAACAGTGAGAATACAAATTAGTGTAGCTAAATATTTTTGCACATCTGAAACGATTGCTTAAGATAGATTTGTAGATATAGAATTTCTGTATGAAAGGGCATATTGATTTCTTAAAGCCTTTTGACTAGGTATTGCCAAATTATCCCTTAAAAGCTTAGAGATAGGTTTATACCACCTATTTACCCTCATAATTCTCCATCATCCTTATAGTCTTTGAAGACTTGCTAATATTCAGGCTTTTAAGTAGTTGTATGCAGAGTATGTATAAGTGCATAGCACCCATTCTCATTTTGAAAGGGCAAACGCATTAATATATCAATACTGTATTGGCTATCCATTCTGATTGGCGTATATTCTATTCTTGATAATAGCGTTTTCCAATTTTTTACTACTATCATATTATTTTATTCAAGACAATTTTTCCTGCTCTGAATATTTATGTGTTCAAATATCATAATGCACCCTATCTCTTGTGTAGGAAGCTGAGACAATCCAGTAATATACCAAAAGACTGTCAGTGAGTGGTCCCTTCGATATTAATGAGAAGATTGCATCCCTCTGCTCAGGCTACACTTATATTGTGCCAGACATTTAAAAAATTTAGATATTCTTTTACCTCAGAAAGGCTTTTTTAAGATCTTAAGTCATGTCTTTGGAAGTAAATAAGATTACATTGGGCATGAAGTTTAGTTTTAATAACAGAAGTGATTTGGTGCTAAACTTTGTGAATGAAGTGGGTGATTAATTTCACTGTTTATTTTGAGCTGAAGAGATAGTGTGACCTAAAGACTACTTTTTCTTGAGTAACCTAATCATAAAGCAATTTTAAAATGAGTTAAAATTTATCTTAAAATGGTGGAAATTGTTAGAAAATAATAATGACTTTTTAAGGTGACTGTTCAGTTAGGTGCAATGTATTTTTGAATAGTCATTCGTTCAGCAAGTATCTGAGTGCCAACCATATTCCAGGTGCCTTCAAGAGCCAGGTATATAGTAGTCGATAAGATATAGTCCCTATTTTATAGAGCTTCATCCGATGAGGGAGCCAGACTAGAAGACAGGCAGTTATAAGGCAACAGAATAAACGTTGTGAAGTACCCTTGTAGGACTTCCCTGAGTACAAGTCTCCCAGAGAGGCCCTAGAATGGGCACTTAGTAGGCCAGCTGTGGGTGGTTTTGAAAGACTTTCAGGAAGGGTGATCTGTATGGTATTGGAATGTGTTAGCTTTACGGGTGTGTGTAAAACCATACGTGGTGCCTGAATGACCTCTGTTTACAGATGTACTTGGTATGTTGTGTGTATGTTCTATGGAGGAGTCTGCAGCCGTTACGTTGTTTTTACTAGTACCTGATGGCTCTATCTATGGCAAGTGCTGGTAGGAACTTGCTATATTTGTGCATTACTTTGAAAATAATGACCAAGAGATCAGAGTAATATATTTTTTTGATGTTTATTTATTTTGAGAGAGAGAGAGAGCGCGTGTGTGCACAAATGCGCTCCAGAGTGGGGCAGGGGCGGGCGAGGGGCAGGGAGAGAGGAAGAGATAGAATCCCAAGCAGGCTCTGTGCTGTCAATGCGGAGCCTGAGGCAGAGGGCTGGATCCCACAAACCATGAGGTCGTGACCTGAGCCAAAATCAAGAGATGGACGGTTAACCGACAGAGCCAGCCAGACACCCCCAGAGTAACGGTCTTGGATGTGCTGCAAGCCGGTTAGTTGTCTGTAAGACCATTTTGACACTTTTTTTTAAGTTTGTTTATTTTGAGAAAGAAAGCACAAATGGGGGTGGGGGTGAGGTAGAGGTACATGGAGAGAGAGAGAAGGGGGTAGGGAGAATCCCAGGCAGGCTCCATGCTGTCAGTGCAGAGCCTTATGCAGGTTCAAACTCACGAATATGAGATCATGAACTGAGCCAAAGTCGGACGTTTACCCCACTGAGCCACCCAGGTGCCCCCATTTTGGCGCTTTATTTTACTCTACTTAGGAAGGGTATTTGGAAGAAACAAGATAATAAAGTATGAAACTGTCCTGAAAAGTATTCGTGATGTTTTTCCAAGGAAAGATTGGACACAGAATGAAGTGGAATGAAATGGAATGATATGAGATTAGAAAGGAAGAATGTATTTCAAAAATAACAAAAAATGCCAGTTAGTGTATGATAATTTTTTTTAAAGTCAGAATTAGTTTTGGTGAATTAGACCACCTCCAATTGGTGGTCTAATTGAACACCAATTAGACATTGGTGAAGACTTTCCAAAAGGAGGTGGAGAAAACTTTCTGCTGTAGGCATGTGGAACCTAAAACCGTGAACCACTGGTCGGTCATGTCAGTGAGAACAGGGCCTTTAGAACCAAATGAACCTGGATCTGTATCTTCATTTTGGGGTGACTTCAGCAGATTACTTCACATTTTGGAGCTCTAGCAACACTTTCTAGCAACTTAACGGCTGCTGTAAAGTGTTAAAGTTGGGAGATAATGCTTGGCCTATGATAGGAGCTCATTAAATCATTATTATTGTTTTTTTATTTGTATTTCAGTTATCTGCATTCTCATTTGGGTGATAAAGGCCTAAATCTGGGGAACATACTCATTCATTTCCAGTTTGGAGATGACTTTATTATAGATACTTTGTTCCTATAGCAGGAACTGCTTTCAATTTCCTTGTTTCCCAACTATGGCCAGGTGCTTTTAGAATCTGCCCAAATTAGGGATGAGTTCCCTTTGTCTCCCTAACTGCATCTTTTTATTGCACGAGACAGAAGTTTCAGGATGTCAAAAGACAGCAACAAATTCCCTAGAAATTGTAGTCTTAAGTGTTGTGCTTTGCCTGCTCACTGCTTGAACATTGGCGTTTTCAACTGTCTGAAAGGCCCCAACTGTGTCATTAATGGAAATTTGTGGGCAGATTACAGAAGGGTATGACTGTTACCTTTGCAAAGCCTTTGGTAGCATGACCCCACGTGATCAAGGGGGGAGTTTGACCCTACTTACTGCTTTTCTTAGGCATAAATTCTTGGCGAGGCACAACTTTCTTGCCTACTTGTGGACACTGAAGGTTAGGTTTCTCCAGTGTTCTTTGATATAGACCTAAAAAGCCAGCCAGCATTCTTACTAAACAAAGAAGTATTTTTAGTATATATGTTCTAGTAGTTTACTGCTAGGCAATATACATATTATTTTGGTATTCCAGTTGGAAAAATGAAGCCAGAATCTATTTTAACCCATTTATTTCCATGAGAAGGGAAAAAAGATGTTTCCTAGTTATGTCAGAGGTATGTAAATTTGATGTTTATTTCTTGTTAAGGATACAGGGTTGATTGGGATGAATAGGTTGAGGCCAAGTGGGCAGATTTAAAGTTACCAGGTCAGATAGATAGTGCCTTAAAGTCACCTTTCTAAGTGAGGCATCGGAAAATAGAAGGGCAGGACCAGTAGTCACTTGGAGTCATAATTCAGTGCACTCTGAGAAAGAGGACCATTTGTGACCAAAGACTTTAGATCTTGAGTGTGTGTAACCCAAGGTTTGGGTGTGGTTTTGGGCAATAAGTGGACACAGCTGACTGGGGTGCAGAAGAGGAAAAGAGCAGCACTTTTGAGTTCTTTAAAAAAAACTTTGATGATTTTCAGTCTCTGCAGAGTTGACTGTCTCAGTCTCTAAGACTTTAATTTCAGTGAGTGAAATTAAAGAAAGCATTTTACTGTTTTAAAGACATGAAGTGAAAAGTTATAAAGTAAATTCAATGGAAAAGCAGTGTGAGGAAATATTCAGGAACAGTGAAAGGTGGTCATTGAGTTGTTGGACTGAATACTTTTATTGACTTGTATTGTTAAAAGTGCTAAGAACTTAATTAATTTTAAGGTAATTGAATGGTACTGATGATTATGCAGGTAGAACTATTCAGATTAAATGAAAGCAGAGATATTAATAAACATCTTCATATTTCCTGGCGAATGCCTACACATTGGCAATTCCAAAAAATAAATATAACTCCATTTTAAAAGACAGAATTTATGGTGTATAATGAGATGATAATAATAGTAAAAATAGTTTTAACTATTATCTTTTGTATGCGTGATATGTTAGTCACTGTGCCAGTTTCTTTGTGTACGTTTCATTTAACTCACACAGTAATTTGGTGAGGTGTGGTTATTACTGTTGGTCACATTATACAGAGAAATGAGATTCAGAGAGGTTAAATAACATCCCCAAGTCACACAGTTAGCAAGTGGCCGAGCTGGAATTTGGTCCTAAGTAGTCTGACTTGAAGGCTGACTTGAACGTATGCACCATGCATACTGCCTCCCAGTAGATGTAATTGTGTATTTAAAAATAATTGTATTTCTCTAATTTTTTACTATCTTTTCACTATTGATTTACATAAATATATAATTTTGATGCATACTTAATTGTAAAGTGCTAATTTATTGAATATCATTCACTATAGAACAAAATACAGCCATTCTCTTGAATTCCTGTATTTCCAATTTTCCTTCAGAGAACTATGCATTGCTCAATTCTCTTTTAATTTCCCTTTTAGTTTTTATCTTTGATTATTCAGCTTTGGAGTTTTTTAGTTTTAACCATCCCCTCTTTTACCTTCTCTTACTTATAATACATTGTTTGCTATAATTTTTAACTGCAATTTTATAAGTTTAATGGATACACACTGTTAAATTGTTTGAAAAAAGAGGTAGTTAAGAAGGTAAAAGGTCACCTGTTATCCCTCTAACTATAAGAGAACCATAATTAACATTTGGATGTCTTTTCCCGTAGGCTTTTAAAATCCACTTACTGTATACTCGTGATTATATTGTAGGTACAGTTATCTGAGCCCACGGCATCTTCATTTAATATCCTAACAAATACTTTTCCAAGTTATACTTGCTCATGAAAGTAATTTTTAGTGCTTGTAGAACATTACCTTATGTGAGCATACCTTATTTACTTAGCAGTTCTCCTACTTTGGATATGTAGTTTGTTCCTAATTTAAACTCTTGCATTATACAATACGATATTGACTATCTTTTAAAATTTGTTAAAATTTATGATTACTCCCTTGGCTAGATATTATGAATTTTTTTAAGATTAGAACCTCAGAATTTTTGTGTAGTAGGTATTAACGTTTTTAAGGCTACTGAGGTGTAGTAGCAAATTCTTTTCTATCCTCAGTGCCTATTTCCTTGTCACTTGCCAGCACAAGATGTTTTTATCTTGCCTTAGTTTCCACATCTGTGAAGTGGAAATAATAATTATACCTACCTCAGAGGGTTGTGAGACTATAATGAATTACAGCATTTAGAATTTAGCGTTGTGTTTAGAATAATACCCAGCACAAAGTTAGAACCCAGTAAAGGTTGGCTGTTTGCTATCACAATTTCTTAAATGTTTAGGCTAAATTGGTAGGTGTTTGAATTGGCATTTCTTTATCTACTAGAGGTATTAAAATTTTTCTATGAAGATTTTCACGATTTTTTTGAGACATGTTTCATCCTTTGCTTATTTGTTTTTCTTGGGGATTTTCAGGCTTGTATGAATGCTTAACTTAATTGCAATTTTAGGCTTATGTGCTTTCTATTGTTATTGAAATTCCCTCCTGTTCGAACGCAATCTTTCCTTTTTCTGTGTAGCTTTTTTCATATTTCGGAAGTTTGGAATCTTCCCCCACCCAGAAATTTGATGAAATTTGATTAAAAACCAGTGGCTGGATTAAGAGCAAACGTCAGATACTTTAGCGGAAATTTATTTATGTTTGCGGGGTGAGGAGAGGATAAAAATCATCTGTTCTTAACTAATAACTTTTCTCAATGTCATTTATTAATTTTTTTCTCTGATAGGCAGTATCTTCTTAGTCTTACATTAAATTCTTCATATTTTTTTGCTGTTTAATTAATGAAGCAGATGAAGAAAGGTGGAATTCTGATTAGCTCACTCTTTCTTTATTATCTTTTGTATATAGTGAATGAATGAAGATGTTAAAACTTGTTTTCTATAAGTCTTATTTTCATATAGAACATTACCAATTAGATGGTCAGTCAGTGTTTTGGTTGGACTACATGGTCTTATTTTCTCAAACAGCTATCAAAGAAAAACCTTCTAGCTTTTTTTTCCCCCTTAAAAAAAAAGGAAGGCTGAGCTATGGATTTCTGAAAAAAAAAAAAAAATTCTTTAAGCTAGTTTCATGAACATGTGGAAATGAAATTAACATTCCTGGGCACTTTTCCACTTCAGGTGGAATATTTAAAAGTGATAAATGATGCATCTTAACTGCACATTTATGCTCCATAGAAAGAGTTCTGGGAAGTACAAGAAATAATGATTAAGAGAATAGTGAGATTGATTTATGACTGAAAGAAGCTGGTCATTTATAGCTCGTCTAATGATGGGCACATTTAAAAGGAGAGACAATAGTTAGTGATCATATATTTAGAGAAGATTCAAAGAAAAAAATTGTTTGGGGGCAGTTAAGAGATTGCCCCTGAAATGATATGAAGAAAAAGAATTTAATTTAGAAAGCAAATGAGCAAAAGTAGGAAAAATGTATGTATGTCATTTATACTGGGAGCTATTGGAAAACAGAATCATCTCCTCAGAGAGCTGGTGGAAGGGATAAACTAGCTGTCTCTAATTTCTGTAATTCATGGCAGATGTTTAGGAACAGGTTACATAAGAGGTTTCTGGGAATGGTTTAAAATGAAGTCTTGTAAAACGCATAAGGTCGGGCTGGATGACCTAGGTGGCATATTCTGACTCTGTCCGATTCTGTGATTGTGGCTCAGCACTAATGTACCGTGAGGATTATTTACTGGCAAACTCAATGAGACTCTGTTTGGTTGAGGATCAGAATTATTTGGAAAGAAAAATGGGCTCTGGAGTGTATATGTTTTGATCAGGTATCTCCCTCCCTCTGCTTGCCGCAGTTATCTTAATATTTTCATCAAATAAAAATATGGTTTTTTATTAAATATCCTGTTGTTTATTGTTGTTAGCCTTTGTTTTCAATTAGTTTTTGATGTCATTGGTGCGTCTTTTAGGGCAGAATTAATAGTGTTTGGAACATGAGTTTGAATAATTTTTACCTATAAAGTACTGGCCTAGTTGATAGGATGCTCACCCCATGCTGTACAAACACTTAAACATTTGAAATGGTGTTTGTGAGTTGAACACTCTTTAAGTCACTTGGAAGTGGTTGCTAAAGTGTAAACTGTGAGGCAGTTAATTGGGGTAAGGGAATAAAATATTAAAGCTCTTGTCTATGCCCCCTTTTTAACCCTAAGAAGTTGAGCTTATGAACAATTACCAGGTGGAAGGACACCGGTGTCTCACGTGTTTCACACACCCAGTGGGCACATCTCACCTGGGGGAAGAGCAGAGCCGCTACCAAAAGGGACAAGGATGCTTATTGTCTGGGTCCTCACCTGGCCACCACAGAGCCACATAGGATGGGCAGAGCAAAGGGTGGAACATATTCTCAGTGAAACTTAAATATCTTTTCATCGGCTACATTTCGGTTTAAGGCAGTGATCATTTGGTCATTCTGGCAGGAGGGCAGCCCCCCCCCCATTATAATTACAGCAAATATGTATTTACATCCATAATCATTAACAGTGAAATCTTTGTAAAGGTATGTATTGTCCTTTGAGGTATTGCCTGACATTAGCAAGACATTTAAGAAGGTGTTTCCTTTCCTCTCCAATTTGTTCAAACTTGGAGTCATTCTTTTAAAACATATTTTTGGTGCGTGTTTTACAATGTACATGGTATGTATATTAGTACAGAAGTACGTATATAATTTGTAAATATACATGCAACGGGCATACATTACAAAGTTTTTTTAATGAATGGGTGTGTGATCAAAAAAGGAGCCTAAATGCATGAGGTTCACATTTTTTTAGTTGTATTATTTTAATTACATAATTTAAATGTCTTCTACATTATCCCCTTAAAATGTCCTTGATGTTAAGTCACGTTCAGGTGACTTTTCCAGGTTGAAATGGAGCAAAGTGAAATAGAATGGAATTAATCAAATTATGGAATCAGTCATTGTAGGTGTTGTAGATGCTTTGTAACCAAGATCTCTGGAATTTAATAATTTAATAATAAAGGAATTGTGCTAATTCAATTCATTTGTGGGGAAGCTGGGTCTAAATCAGAGGTAGGAGTTATTATATATTCTTTAAGAAGTGCTTCTTTAATAATAATTTTGAGGACAGATAAGAAGAAACCAAGTTAATTGTGTTTTAGCAAATCTTTTAAGTGCTTTCATTTAACAGATAGCTGAGAATTATTTATCATTACTCTGCTCATTGTTTGAATTAAAATTAATACCAAAGTGGTGCTTGAGAATGGTCTTTTTTCCTTTTACATTTAAATAGGTTAGACATTTGCTTTGTTTATACCATTAATTTGTTTTCACACAGCCTGTGAAGGTAACCATCAACTCACAATTAATTAGCGGAATCAAAATTAATGAGGTTTTACTGTATTGGGCCATTTCCACTCTAGGCCAGTTTTTTTCACACGAGTTGGACTAGCATTTTTTTGAAAGAAGAAAAATTAGATTTATTTTAATCCATATTTAAAAAGCAGAGAACCATCTTTTCTTGTGAGTTAAGTACCTCTAATAACTATGCTTTCTTGGGCTTAGCAATATTGATTTTTTTGTTTTGTTTTGTTTTCAGTCTTGATTATTTTGGCTATTTCCAGACTGTTGCTTATTACAGTAAAGCTAGAGTTAACTCTTCACAGGCTTATTTTCATTTACAGGGATGGGGATAGCATTTTGTTTGTTTGTTTGTTTGGGCCAAACATGGTTTTTTTGTGGGTGGGGTATGTCCTTTGCCTACTTTCTTCATCTAGTGCACTGTTTGAAAGAGGAACAAAACTATTCTTTAAAGCATATTTATGTGAGTATATGTCTTAGAAGAGAGTGCATCAAACAGAAATGAAAAGCTAGGATTTTTTGAATTACGGTTATACTTTCCCTCCAGAAAATAACATAGTCTGCTTTTTAGACACAGATCCTTTGCTCTTACTTAGTATTTGCTTTGTCCATTGTTTTTACGAACAGGACTGATAGCATAATGTAGAACTTTTAGGTCTTTTCTTGAGGATGGATTACCTTTTCTTGAATTGTTGAAGTTGCCTGCATGTAAATGGAGAGGGTGAAAGTTCTAACAGTGAAACTTCTCGTGGGAGTGGGTGCTGAAGGTCAGGTTCCTCGTAGGAACGGGGAAGCCTTTTCTGTTTGCAGGATGTCTGCCGTCTTCTCTCTGCTGGCTTATAAACTACAGTAAAAGACATTTGGCAGAGAGAATGTGTAGGTCAGTGTTGTCAGGACTTCTGTGACCCCTCAGATATTGAGATCTACCAAGAATAGATCATAACCCGAGGAACACCAAACATAGTAAAGAACACTGATAAAGATTCACCTGTTTTTGAACAGACTTCACCCCCAATTCATGCCTCATTTTCCTTACTCTTTGAAATGGAATGACAAGAGTGTGTATGGACACCAATGAGATGACTGTGGACTTGGGGTCCAGCAAATAGGCTGGTGAGGTATACGGCACCGGTTAAGCGATCCCTCATTTTAAAGGTGAGGAGCTCGTGAGTCAAAGTAGCAGAGTCACAAGTAGTGACGGGTGTTATGAACACTGTGGCAGATCAGTGCCTGATTAAAGGACGCGGACAGATGAAAAGAACTGTATGGGAGGCATTCTTTTCAGTTAATCACACATAGAAGAAAAGATCACCGCAGACATTTATTTCCTATGATGAGAGAAATAAAATGACCACTTTTTGGCAGATTGATGTTGCAAAATAGTAGTGACCATTAATGTCGCATCCATCTCTTTTTGTAAGTTGAATGATGGATATATTTGATAAAAACAAAGTCGTTGCTAATGGTGATCTGTAGAAATGCAAAGCATCCGTTGTATTAAACTATTATCTTTGGTTAGCACTGGATGCCTGGTGGAACTCATAAATATTTTATGTGGTCTGAAATAACTGAAAATAAACGCTTGGCGGTATGTATTTTTACCCAGTTTTAGTCTAACGTCGCCATATTTGAAGGATTTTTTTTTTTTTTGTAGTTTGCTACTTTATTTTGATTCATTGCTTAATTATACAGCTAATTTATGTGTGCCATAATCAACTGCCCTTCAATCCTTAATGTCCTTTTAAGAAAGAAATCATGTTTTATGTTTCAGTTGAATGCTTCTCAGGGAACACAAAATAAGTAAGTTTAACAAATGCTTGTTTAGGAAAATTCTATATGATGTTTTAATAAAGGTTTATAACACACTCTTTCTGAACTTCATTTTTTAACTTTTAAATTAGTAAACACCTGCTATGCTGAGTATAGTGTTTAAATTATTGTACAACAAAAAGTACAAATAAAGCTAACAATAAAAGATTAACATACCTGAATTTAAGAACAAAGTAGTTAAATCTTACTATCTTTGTTTTGTTAATGCTCTGCTTCATTCAAAAATTGATTTTAAGTTGTTTACAAACATAAACATTATTCAGTAGGATAAAAATAAAGGTAAATGATGATGAGAAACTGAGAGCAGCACGTTGAGATGGCTGAGTCTACATGCAGAAGTACGTGCCCATCATCCCCCACTGTGATGGGTAGAAAACTCAGGCCTAAGTTTCTTAGCTGCCAAAACATGAAAGGAACCAGTTACAGCAGCTTTTCCCAAAGTATGTTGTTCCTCCTAAATTCAGTCTTAAAAGATTGCCGCGGTCAAATGACCTTTGAGGTGAGTGACACTGTATTCCCCTTGTGGAGATAATTCTGGTCACATCAGCATGTTAAAGGTTCTTAGAAGTTCTGTGGATAAAGTCAACAACCCTAACTTGTGTTTTCCGCACACATTTGGCCACCCAACGTCAGCATTTCCCATTCAGTGAGATACACCACTCAGTGCGGTATTGTTATTTAGTTCAGACTGTCTGTTTGTTTAGGCGAAGCCCAACCCAATTAGGATTGACAAGTTTCTCCTTTGGATCCCATTGATGGTATGTATACGTGTAGTACAGTGGGCCTCTCATCCTCAGTATTAGCCACAATATATACAACGATGTGTGGCTGTTTTCAGATGGTTTCACCTCAGTGTGAACTGAAAGCATAATCCAATAAATCACTAAAAGGTTAGGTTTTAAATAGCTCATATATTGTCTTAAAAATAGAAATGCCTTAATTTTAAATCATCTAGGTTGTGGATTCCGTTCCGTGTTGCTGGTGAAAGTCTTTACCGTCTTTCTTTTGACTCTTTATATTCCATCCTGTCCTAAAAGGAATTGAAGGGCAAACACTAGAGACGAGCAGAAAATATACAGCAGAGTGTTTAATTGGCCATTGTGTGTTAGTTGGGGTGGTGCACCTGCTGATATTACAGACAGAAGCTGCGAAGCCCATGTACAGGAAATACAAAATATCTGTGGCTCTTGAAAGGAATGATTGTGGCAGAGGGACCGGGAGGGTATTGTTTTCGAGCAAAGGAGCAGGGAAGAACATGGGTCTAAAATGACAGAGTCACACGCAGAAAGAAGCACTGCAGAGAGCCTGCTCCAGCAGCTAACAAAGGAAAGTTCACAGTGTGGAAAGAGAACGCATAATAACAGATCAATTTTTTTTCCAGCTTTCCCCGCGCCTGCACAGCAATCATTTTAGTTAAGGTCATCTTCACATTTGGACAGGAGATTTTCCAAGGCATCTCTTCCCATCTTTAATCTAGGATTCATTTAGCATTTTTTCTTTTTTTTAAAAGTGTGGTCACGATTGATCTGGGTGTCTTGTGTATAATGTGAAGGAACACGCTTTTCAACACAACCTAATATTGTGGTTGGTTTTCAGCAGTGGTGAGTGGGTAATTACTTTTGGTTTAAGTTTTGGAGGACAAGATCATTTTATCCTGAATTTAATCTAAGTGTGATGAAGGTATATTCTTTTTTAGGCAAGAGTGCAGCACTGTATCTGCTCCGTAGCCAGTGACCACTCAGTAGGACTCCTAAGTCTGCGAGAGAAAAAATGCATTATGCTGGCATCTCGTCATCTGTTCCCCGTTCAAGTAATCAAGTGGAGGCCTTCTGATGATTACCTAGTAGTGGGATGTTCAGATGGCTCGGTGTACGTCTGGCAAATGGACACTGGTAAGCACAAATGTGAAGAGAGAGACTGGAAAATCCAATGGGTGTCTTTGATTTCCTGGAAATTAAAAAATCTTCTATATGAGGGAAAAAGCCCTGAAATGTTAAAAAAAAAAAAAAAAAAAAAAAAAAGTTGCTCCGTTTACTTCCGGTCACTGCTTTTTCTAAGTGTTCTCATGATTATCAACAACAAGGAACTGTTTAAATGCCCTCTTGCTTGTTGTGCTGTGCCAAATGCTTGCAGAGGAGTTCACGGATCTCTGAAGGAATGTAATTGAAGATGATGTACAGATTAGGACAGACATACAGACAAGTAAATAAGTGATTTCTGTACAGTTCATGAGGTAAATTGTGACCAAGATTAAGGGACCATTTTTGTATCGAGTTCGGAAACCGTGGAAAAAGATAAAATTCTTTTATTGAAACGGCAGTATGAAACTGTATGAAAGCAGTATGAAACTGCTTTTCTTATTGAAAAGCAGTATGAAACTGTTCATTATGGGAGGTGATTGAAACGAACGTTTCAAGATCTCTCACTTAAGATTTCAAGTTTCAGAAAATTTATGTATGGGGCATAATATAGAACAAGTAATGTGTAGCTTACAAGTACACACAATTATATATGATGTTTATACACAGAATCTTACGGTTTTCCTTGGGAAATTTTCAAGTGTGTAACCAAATGCTTACTGCTGTAGGCCTTAAAAAACACATTTGATTCTACTTTTGCTACTTTAAATCATGAGCTATCAGTAATTAAAGGCTTTCTTTATATACCTAGTTGTGTACCATATAATACTTCAACCAATCGGTTTTGTTTTCTTCACCTTTCTTTGTTTTAAATAGTCCTTTTCCAAAGTAGGCTGTATCCAATATTTGTGCTCCTACTGGGGCTGTAGGGAGTTCTGTTGAGTCTTTCTGTAACAAGTACCAAGTACTCAGCAGTCTTTTATTTACAGTCCTTGTCTTTACGTGTAGCGCCCAGGCTATCTTGCAAAGAGGGAGCATTCTTGAAGAGTGTCAGACTTCTTTGCTTTTGCATTTGCCTTTCTCTTTCTTCTCTGATTGTAAAAGAGGGTCATACTTTCTGTCAAAAATCAAAAGCTCCAACGTAGTGGAAAAGAAGAGACATGAGCTCAGATCTCATTGCTGAGTGGTCAGTGTTGACATTTTGGCACATTTCTTCTTGGCTTTGTTTCCGTGCATTTTTGGAGACAGAATTGCTGGCATACTACGTATGTAACTTTGTATCTTTGTATTCCTTTTTGTTACATCCTATCTGCTGAGGAGCACTGTTTCATGCTTTCTGGTTTTGTCTGCCCCAGAAACGAAGTTTGCCAGGTTTGTGTTGGGCTTGGAGTCAGACTGCTTGGTTCGAATTTAGGATTGACCATTTGCTAATAATGTGATCTGCTGCACTTTACTGGACTTTTGTCTCAGTAAAACGAAGATCATAATAGTTCCTCTTTTATAGTATTTCTGGGAGAATAAAATGAGGTAACATTTACCTAGCGTATAGTAGACATAATGTAAATGTGTGTATATGAATGTTTGTGTACTTGAGGTTTGTGTGTGCGTGCATGCACGTGTTTATATTTACTATTAATGTTATTTAACAAACAAGCTGCTTTCCTTGTTACTTTGTTGAACTTGGGAATGTGATCTTACCTCCATTCAGAAATACTTTGAGAATTAATATTAAAGAGACTAAGTTCTTGT
This sequence comes from Lynx canadensis, assembly GCF_007474595.2. Taxonomy (NCBI): domain Eukaryota; kingdom Metazoa; phylum Chordata; class Mammalia; order Carnivora; family Felidae; genus Lynx; species Lynx canadensis. The sequence continues at coordinate 18,884,581 of NC_044314.2, read as the reverse complement.
AGCATTGACGTCCAGAAAACACTATTTTAAAATACTATAAATATTAAATTAACAATTGATATAGCACAAATGCAAGAGTGTGGTAAACTCATATAGGACTTTTAAAAATTATTATAAAGGAAGAGAATTTCATTTTCTGAATTTTTCAGATACTTAAATAATTGATACCTGAATACGTCAGATATTTTAAATACATTTGTAACGAGTATGAAATTCTTCAGATTCTTTAATTTCATGCTCGTTACAAATAAGATGTTACTGAAAGGCATAGTAACTTTTCCGGTAATTTTCCCAGAAAGAGATGACAGGTAGCCCGTAACTATAGGTATACTGGAGGAAGGTTTTTTTTTACAACCAGTTTAGTATAATTAAGCCCACGTTAGATTAAACACAATATATAATGTGGAAACTTCATAATTATCTTACCTTCAAGAGGATTTAGGGAAACAGTCAGTCAATGTGGCATTCTTAAAAGATAAAGAGGCAGAATTTATTTTGGATTTAACCATAATAGGAGGTATACATTTCTTTTTCCTCCTTGCTGCTCAGGCTTTAGCTAGTGATATAAAGGTCCCTAGGGAGTCAGTATGGCACATCCTGAAGGTATTGACATTATTTATTTATTAAATTTATTTATTTATTAAATAAATAAAAAATGAAGCCAAATAAATCAGATTCGGCCAAGGTTTGATGGATGAGATGTATTTAAACTCCGATGAGATAGTTTATCCCCTCTTCTTAGCATTTTGGGGATGTATTTTTAGCAGTGAAGCTATATTACACTAAAACTCCTCGTACGTAGTGTGCAATTTTGTGTCGGCTGTTTTGAATTTTACTGATCTTTCTAGCTTTAAACCTTTTAAAAATGTCTTGATACTTCTATGCAGCATTTGCTTTGAGTTGTTTTTCCCTCCAAATGGGTACTTTTTATTTCTAGTATTTTATTTCCTAATGAAATGAAGTTGAAGCTAGTAAATTAAAATTTCACTAGAACGACAGACGTCCGGAGTCTTTTGTTCTTTACTGGTGTCGTCTTCATTATGTGCAATAACAGGTCATGGTGATGTGAAGGCTGGCGAAATCATTTTACTTCCACGTCTCTGGATAGCTAGAAAATTAGCCAAATGACTGGCAACAAGATTTGGCCAGCTGGACCTCTTGGCTTCTACTTAGGAACTTAGGAAAGGTGGCCCACTGACCTAGATGGCGGATGCTTCTGCCTGGAGCTGTTTGTGTGCGTCAGGGACCAACTCTGTCGTTCTTCACATGTGGTGTTCCCAGGGGGTGTGTCATGTCAACCCCACAGGCCCTTGACAAGGTCAGAGTCCTGTCTGGGAGGCAGCGGTGGCTGTAAGTAATGACTGATTTTACAAGATCTTCTTCTCTGACAGTTACCAGTTACCACTTGATCATCTTTGTTACATAACAAAAGTGATTCTCACGTCATATACCTCTTTCCGCGGGGAGAGTTATTGGTGTTCTCCTTCAGATGCAAATGCCAGCAGTGCTTTTCAAATGTTAGAAGTTAGCGTAGGAGTCATGTCAGTTTACTTTGTTCTGTTATCTTTTTTTCTTTGTATTTATTTTCTCTATGAGTTTTCTGAAATATTCCTGTTTTTTGCATTTACTTTATCAAATATGCATTAAAATCACTTAAAAAAAACTTAATTATCTAATAAAAGATAGCAGAGAATTAGGAACTGATGTATATTCGTGTCTATTGAAAAACATATGTAGGGGCGCCTGGGTGGCGCAGTCGGTTAAGCGTCCGACTTCAGCCAGGTCACGATCTCGCGGTCCGTGAGTTCGAGCCCCGCATCAGGCTCTGGGCTGATGGCTCAGAGCCTGGAGCCTGTTTCCGATTCTGTGTCTCCCTCTCTCTGTGCCCCTACCCCGTTCATGCTCTGTCTCTCTCTGTCCCAAAAATAAATAAAAAACATGGAAAAACATATGTAAAGCTTGGATAACCAAAAACATAGGTGTCAAAGAATCGGATTTTTCACACAAGTAAAGCCTTAGTGTATGTGCTGTTCTTGCTTCAGACTAGTTTTTAAATTACTAAATTTATTTATTTACTTAAAATTGTCAATTTTATTATGAGATGGCATAAATTTTCTTGAATTCATTGGTAATGTGTACTTCTGTTATGTAAACTTCCTGTGCAAAACATTTGCCTGTTGGTGAGTTTATGGTATCTCTAATGGATTTATAATAAATTTATGCAGTTTAGTCTGTAATTTTAATAAATATTTTCCTTTTAATATTTTTATTTCTTTAAATTGATAGTTTTGTCTTGTTACCAAAATTACCAAAGAGAATCAGGAGGTGGTGCTTCAGCCCAATCTTTTGTTATTAGTAGAAAAGTTTGGTAGCAAGTATTTTTTTTTCACATTTTGACTATTTGCCTGCAGTATTTAATACAGTAGAGATTAGATTTTACATTTCACAACATGTGGCATAGCACCATCAACTTTTCTATATCTCCTACAGTTTTGTTTTTCATTCTGTTACAAAAGATACAACTGGACAGGCAAAAAGACTCAAAGAATGAAATGGTTAAGAAAAAAATGGTATCTTTCTAAAATCTTGGTAAAGCTAAGTATAATGAAAGTTTCTTTTCTTCCTTTGGATGATGTACTCTGGAATTTTGAAGAAAGAGGTTGTTATAGTGGAAATATGGCTGTTTTTGCTACCATTCCCCCACCCCCCCATGAGCCCTCTGGACAATTGTCCTTGATTGCTAAGTCCTTCCCATTAGGTACCCCTCAGCTCCCTTTTTTGTTTCCATTGTATTATTCTAACTTAGGGCCGTATTTTGTTACACAAATGCTAGCTTTATTGGTTTCCCTGTCTTCTTTTCCTACTTTCTAATCCATCCCGTACTCTGCTGGCCGATAAATCTTAGGAAATAAAACAACAACAACAACAACAACAACACTTGGCTCATGCACTGTCTTAATGAAAAAATACAAAACATATAATTTATTTCCTGTAGCCTTTAAATCAAGGTTCTTCACAATGTGGCACACTCCTACCTTTGTGTTTATCTCCTTTATTTTACAGAGACCAGTTGCTTTATATTTTAAAATAGTTCTAGAGCCTCCTGGGTGGCTCAGTTGGTTAAGTGTCCACCTCTTGGCTTCGGCTCAGGTCATGATCTCACAGTTTGGTTTGTGGGTTCAAGGCCTGCACTGGGCTCTGTGCTGGCAGCATGGAGCCTGCTTGGGATTCTGTCTCTCTCCCTCTCTGTCTGCCCCTTTCCTGCTTGCTCTCTCTCTCTCTCTCTCTCTCAAAATAAGTAAATAAACATTAAAAGAAAAAGAAGAATATTCTGTTCAAGTATAATTGGGTCACTGTCTACCACTCTATCTTTTATATCATATATATTGTTGCTTATGGTTTTCACTCATTTGGAATATTATTTCTATTTGCTTATTTCTTTAAATAGTCTCTTTTAAGGAAATCTGAATAATAAAAACAAAGTCTTGAATATTTACCCGTGTGGTTACCATTCTGCTGTGCTTTGCTGCTTTGTGTAGCTCCAGGTTTCTATCTGGAATCATGTTCCTTTTGCCTAATATTTATTCCTTGTAGTGCAGGTCTATGGGTGATGAATTCTTCCAGCTTCTGTGTGTCTGAAAAACTCTTTGTTTCATCTTCGTTTTTAAGATATTTTTTCTGGTTGTAGAATTCTAGGTTGACAGCTCTTTTTTGTTTTTTTGTTTTTCCTGTTAATACTCCACTGCCTTCTTGCTTGCATTATTTCCAATGAGAAATCTGCTGTCACCTTTAACTTTGTTCCTCTGTAAGTGCTATGTCAGTTTTTTTCCAACTGCTTTAAAATTTTTCTCTTTATTATTGATTTTGAGCAGTTGGGTTATAGTTTTCTTCATATTTCTTGCGCTGAGGGTTTGTCATACTTCTTGGATATGTGGGTGTGTGGTTTTCAGTGGATTTGGAAACTTTTTTGGCCATTATTTATTCAAATATGTTTTCAATCCTTCCCTCTTTCCTCTCTTTAGAAACTCCAGCTATATGTTTACTAGCCTACTTGAAATTGCCCACAGCTTGCACATTGTCTTTTCATTTTTAAAATTATTTTTACTCTGTGTTTTATTTTAATATAGTTTCTATTCTAGGTCTCCAGGTTTATTGGTCTTTTTTCTGCAATGTCTACTCTGCCATTATTCCCATCTAGTATAGTTTTCATCTCTACAAGTTTAATTTTGGTCTTTTGTTGTCTAACGTGTCTCTTTGTTCAAACTTTTTGAACACCTAGAATACAAATTGCAATAAGTTTTACTGTCTTTGCTATTTTGAAAATTTGTGTCAGTTCTGAATTGGTTTTAATTGATTTAGATTTTGTGCTCACTATTAAATTTTCTTGCCTTTTTTCAAGAATAGCCTGAAGGTGGTTCAAGGGTGGAAGCAGGGAGATTAGCTTGTATGCTATTGCCTGTAAACAATAAAAGATGATGGATTGTTACACCAGAGCGATAGCAGTGGAGTTGGTGAGAAGTGGTTGAACTCTGGGTATATTTTGAAGGGAGAGCTAACAGGATTTGCTGATAGTTGGATGAGGGGCTTAAAAGAATGGGTTGAGTTAAAGGTTATTCCAAGGTTTTGATCATGAGCAACTCAAAAGGATGGAATTCATTTTTAGACATTGAGAAGACAATGGGAAGAGTAGATTTTGGAAAGACCAAGAATTACTTTTATATTAAGTTGAATATTAGACATTCAAGTAGAGATGCTGATTAGTAAATTGTATAAATGAGTCAAGACTTCAAGTTAGGGATATCAGAGTGGTTGATGTAAATTTGAGAGTTCTTAGCATATGGATGATATTCAGTCATAACACTGGATGTATCACCAAGAGGATTCAGGTAGATAATGATTGGGTCCCTCCAGGGTTTAGATATATTTCTGTGATGTGGAAGAAACCAGCAAAGGAGACTAAAATGGACTTGTCAGGAGGAAGAAGAAAATGAAGAGTGTTGTTGCCTAGAAACCAAATGAAAAAATGTGTTTCAAGGAGTAGAGAGGAAGAACAAGACCTGCTGATAGTAAATGATAGTCAGATGAGGACTGAGAACTGAATATTGGCTGTAGCAACATGGAGAATAGGTTGTGTGCATGTTTTGGGTGAAATGTGATTTGAGTAAGTTCAAAGGAAAATGGGAGGAGGAAACTTTGGAAGTAGCAAAGATAGCTCTTTGGAGGATGATTATAAAAAAATGGGATACCAGCTGGAGAAGGGTATTGGGTCAAGTGTGTGTGTGTGTGTGTGTGTGTGTGTGTGTGTGTGTGTTTAAACAGGTGAAATAATTGCATGCTTATATGCTGGTGGGAATGATCTAGTAGGTGGGGAAAGTAGATGAAGGGAAAAGGGAGGATTGCTGAAATGATGTCCATGGGCAGACCAGAGCGGGATGGAGTTTGAGCTACAAGTGTGTTAGGTAGGAGTCTGGATAGTTCATGTGGCAATTATTGTGCAATGTGAGTGGAGATATGGTGGTGGGAGCTGGTAGAACTTAATTCGTAATTGCTTCTTTGTACATGAAATGGGAGACAAAACTTTTTTGCCCAGCTGAGGGCAGGAAATGGAGTGTTAGAGATGGGAGGAGTGAAAGGTCTGAAATAATTAACTGGGAAAATGAAAGATCTGTGGAAATGTGGTCACTATTGAGAGCCCCTTGAGATCAGTGATTGTGAATTTCAAGGGAGTCTTTCAGCACGTTTTCCATTCATATCTGTCGTCATTGTACAGGTGTAGAGTAGGTGGAAAGTTGGATTTAGTCAATGTTGGAGTTTGCTCCGTTAGTACAAGGAGGCAAGATGAGGACAGAGCTGTGGTTATGAGGATGGGCGATGGAATTTTACTTTACGGGATAGAGAGAAGTGAGAGACAGTGCAAGTGTGCGAGGTTAATGGAATTGTTGGCATCAGTGCTGAACAAGGAATCATTGGATCAGAGGGTTGAAATGAAGAATGGGAGCTACTATCAGAGAGTGGGATTTTTCAAATTGGGATCACGTTGGGATTTATTTATTGGTAATAAGATTATAATATGACTATTGGCTGTGGTTGAGTGTAGGACACAGTTTACTGGAGTAGAGGAACTCAGCCAAGAGATCGGGATGTGTGGAAAAATCATATGTGCTGGTGATTTTCAAGCATTTTTGAACTTCTAAATCTTGTTAGAATATACACACTCTCCATTTCATACATACACAAGAAGTTTCAGGTGACAATTCCTTCTTGTGCTTTGCCTTTCAAAATGTATTGGTTAAGGCTCCGTGAATTGGCTAGTAAAACACTGATTTCTGTTAATACTAGAATCACCAAGAATTAATTCCAGGACTGCTAATGGAAAGGGGACAGTGAGTCAGAAGTTAAGCTCTTTAGGCCAGGAGGGGCAAACTTAAGCGGCATGTATATAAATACTCAACACTGGGACTAGAATCTGTGTTTGGGTGTTTGGGTACCAGCTCAAAAACATAGTAGCAATCTTGTATTTTGCTGACATTTAAGTTTCTGGGTGTTCGCTATTGTTATTTTTCAAAATTGATTTGTCTCTTTTAGAAGACTCTAGAGGAATGCCCAGTGAATCCAAATAAACTTCATCATCATTTCACTGTCATTATTATAGTCTCCAGAAGATTATATACAAATCCATGCAATGAAACCCTTGTCTGCCTGGCCTGATGCTATGTGCTGTACAAAACGGTATACAGAAGAGCTGTCTGCTTTATAGGATGGAGTTGTGCTCTGAGACACAAAGTGCATAGATGGAGATGAATGGAAAGAATGGCCAAGTGAAGAAGTGGTTACAAGTTGGACTAGTAGTTATTTTCACAAACACACAGAGGAACTTTTGATTGGGTGTGAACCGTAAGAGTCAAGACATCAGACAAAATGGGAAGTCATAGTTTTTGCCCGTTTTGTGGATATTTCCCAGAGAAAGAGAAGTTCCAGGAAATATTAAAGTAGAAAACATGAGAAGAATAGCAAAATTTAGTTCTTTTGTTTAAAATGGATAGACAGCTTAGAGGAAGCTGAAGTCATAGAAATTGGTATTTGTAGTAGAGTAATGGTGTGGAGTACCAGGAAGACCGTGGAAAAAAGCCTGGGGAGAAGGTGTTGAAGGTATTGGCTCTGAACTTGACTATATTGGGAAGTTGTGGTCGGGGCATTCATTACAGGAGAAGAAACGGTTAAGGTAATGCCGTGTGGAAGGTCCCTCGAGGAGGAAAGTACAAGAAAATGTTTCTGAGAGGCACCGATAAAAATATTCCCACATGGAAAACGTCTATGCGTTTTCTTTCCTTAAAAAACCGTTTGAAGCGTTTATAGTGTTGTGTGCTGATGGTGAATGTCTACGTCTTCCAGGCGCGTTGGATCGCTGCGTGATGGGGATAACCGCCGTAGAGATACTGAATGCCTGTGATGAAGCAGTTCCCGCTGCGGCTGACTCACTTAGTCACCCAGCCATCAACCTCAAGCAGGCTATGACCCGGCGTAGTCTTGCTGCTCTTAAAAACATGGCCCATCATAAGCTCCAGACTCTTGCAACTAACCTCTTGGCTTCCGAGGCATCTGACAAAGTAAGTGTGGTATGTGGGCCCGTGTGTGTAGACTCCCATTCAACTTCACTTCATAACACAGTTTTGGCAGGTCTTATGCAATAACTTTGGGGAGAAGACATGGATGACAAATAAGCTTCTGGTTTTTATTTAGGCCCATCCAGCCTTGTTTTAGCACACTTCATGTATTTGGCACTTTGAAAAAGGAAGTTATTCTCACCACTTAAAATAGTTTAAAATGAGGGGCGCCCGGGTGGCTCAGTCGGTTGAGCGTCTGTCTTTGGCTCCGGTCATGATCTCATGGTCTGTGAGTTCAGGCCTCGCGTCGGGCTCTGCGCTGACAGCTCAGAGCCTGGAGCCTGCTTTGGATTCTGCGTCTCTCTCCCTCTCTGCCCCTCCCATGCTCATGCTCTCTCTCTCTCTGTCTCAATAATAAATAAACGTTAAAAAAAATTTAAAAAATAGTTTAAAATGATTTCTGTGGAATTAAGTGACTTCCATTTCTGAAATTACAGCGAACCTTTATCATGTAATCTGGCTTTCGGTTTTCTGACAGTCTTCCTGTTGAAAGATTGAGCACTGGCTCTTACCTCTCGGAAGAAAAAAAAAAAAATCATGATTTAGGTACAATTAAGATGTTTCTAATTGTGGCTGCTCCTTTGTTTGAAAAGCACGCTCTGATTTTAGTGAGGTTGGCCCATTATAAGGATTTTAGAGGATACTCGGGAATAGGTAGGGCCAGGTTGTTCAAGCGCCAGTGCTGGCCAGGACCCAAGCTGGATCACACCTTCCCTGCTGATACTCACATGAAGGCATCAGCTACTTCTTGAGTTAACAGGAGATGATCCTACGTAAAAGAAGAACAAATAATCCAAATTCATTAATTGGTTATTTGTCTTTAGTTTTATAGAGGCTAACCACTGTTTGGTTTGTGGCATTTATGTTCTGTGGTACTGTTAGAACTCGCTTGTCTCTGGTAGTGGCTGCATGAAACTGAGAGACAGTATTAGCATCTCATCTGAGCCACAACTTAAAATTCCCGGGTGCATCTGAGTATTCATTAGAATCGTTAGTGGGTAGCACAGATGCTGTTATTTTCATTCTCTCTCATTCTGGATTGCTATTTTTTTTTTTTTAATGGGTAGACACGTAGATAAATAATGAACAGGTTGAAAGGCTCATCTACAAACTTGAAAATTTGCCCATGAATTAGCACTGAGTGCTGATGACACAGGAATTACTATAGGTGGTTCCAGTGGCCCATTTCCTCTGGTAATTGGCAGTCATATTTGATCACTCTGTCCTTCCCCAAGAAATAAATGCTCTATTGGCTTTGTTGTATTGTATGTTTCGTAGGTCAGAATTGTGAAACCCTTCTGCGCTTTCTTTCATGCTTCCAGGCCTGTGTTGTGAAGTTTGAATAGAAATCACAGCTTAAATGTATTTGCCATGCTTATAATTTCTTTCAAGAGATCATGTAGATGTCCCTAGGAGTTCAGTGTTCATAGCACATCGTCTGACGTTCTATTTAATTTTTAATTCTATGCCAGTTTATAAAATAGTATATGCAAGGGTAAGTATGTAGGTCATAGAATTTTCAAATGTATTCTTTTTCTTGTTGGTATCCCCTAGAAGTAAAAATTTGTAAAAATCATGATACGACTGGAAAATTAAAGAAAAATAAGTGGTACGGTTAACATTTATGAATGGCTTTTGTAAGTGGTCATGGTCCATTATGTGATTTTTACAGTCTTGTTTGTCCCTGTTTTAATAGCGCATTTTATAGTGCAATTAGTGATAAAAGCAGCAGATATCAGAGACACTACACTTATGTATTGTAAAATATATTGCTTGTGAACCTCCTCAGTCTTGTAGCAGTGGTAATTGTTGCCTGGCCTACAAGGAAAACAATTACAGAAGTGGGGAAAGGCTTAGGAAGCTGAGGCTGCGGGAGGGTAATCACTTTATGAAAAATGTATGTTGGCTGGACCATTAGGGATTTCTCTAACTATTTTCTCATGGTGAGTTTGAGGCTCCTTCTGAGGGGAATATTTGAAGAGCTGTCCTCTGGATGGCTTCCTAATCTCAGGAGAAATAAAACCCACCCAAAGTTTAAAAAAACAGAACATAACTAAGAGCGTGTCAGGGGTGCAGGATTGACTCTAGGATATGGGAACTAATTTTCTTCATGGGTCTCTCAATGGAAAGCAAAATCTCTAAGGGAATGCCCTACAGAAAGAGTCCCTTTTCCTTGGTAGACTAGTGTTGGCATTTGGGCTGTTTGGAGTAACATGTATTGTGTATCGCTAATTTTGTTAATTATGCCGGACACGCGGAGCCTTGCAGACAAAGATGGGGGATTTCCTTTCCTCTGATTCTTTTCTTTCACTGGAAGAGCCAGAGGTTGTGAAGTGAAATTACTCTTTATGGCTGCCTCAAAGTTTTGCAAGATGTGTGTATTCAAACCCCTGTGTGTTTCTCTTATGGCGTGTATCTTAATTTCCCTGGTATGGTAATCACTTACCAGCTTCCCTGATTCTCCCCACTGAAATTCAGCCTTCTCGCAGGCGGGGATTGTGACTTATTTATTGCCGTTTCCCTCCTGACATCTAGTAGCAGCTGTGCAGTAAATGCGTATTGAATTGGGTGCTGTGTGGCAGGAAGTGCTGATGGCCTCTGCCTCAGCCTCTTTGCCCAGGTCTTCTCCCTTCCCTCAGAGTTGATGGTCTTGGCTTGATGACCAGATCTGTTCCTGTTAGTGTGGCCTTAGACGTGGAACCTTTATTAATCACCTTTGCCCTCTGCCCAGTTTTGTATTCTCCCCTTTGGTTGTGGCGAGCAAGCTCGTCCAGGCATAACTCGTTCTCCTTTGCTGTGTCTGTATTGTCAGCATTCCAGCGTGCCCTGCAATTATGTCAGCTGGACCCTCTCCTTTACTTTTTCTCCTTGTGACTCTAGAGCAGGGTTGCTTAACCTCAGCACTACTGACGTTTTGGGCTGAATAACTCCTTTTTTTTCCTTTAATGTTTATTTATTTTTGAGAGAAAGAGAGAGAGAGCGCGCGCGCGCTCGCACACGAACGGGGAGGGGCAGAGGGAGAGGGAGACAGAGAATCCCAAGGAGGCTCCATGCTGTCAGCACAGGACCCGATGCAGGGCTCAGACTCACAAACTGCGAGATCATGACCTGAACTGAAATCAAGAGACAGACGCCTAACCCACCGAGCTACCTAGGTGCCCCTGGATAATTCTTTATTGTGGGGGGGGGGGGCTGTCCTGTTTATTGTAGGATTTTGAGAATCATTTTCCCTCTACCCATCACAAATCTCTAGCATCCTCTCTTGCCCAGTTGTGACAATCAAAAATGTTTTCAGCTATGGCCAGATGCCCCAAGTGGGGCAAAATTGCCTCTGGTTTAAAATCACTGCTCTGGAGAGAAAAGGCTGAGAAATGCTAGACATCCTGCATCCTATATCCTATGTTTCTTTTCCTCTCTCCTTGCTTCTTTAATCCCTCTCCTGTGAGGATAACGAAGCCATTCCCAAACTTCTCCTCTCTGCCCCCTGGTGGCAGAATTAGTTCTTGCATTCTCTTTGTGCTCGACACGTTCCTGTTCAGACCTTTCCTTAAAACACTTTACTTTGGGGGCACCTGGGTGGCTCAGTCGGTTAAGCGGTTAAGCGTCCGACTTCCGCTCAGGTCATGATCTTGCAGTCCGTGAGTTTGAGCCCCGCGTCGGGCTCTGTGCTGACCGCTCAGAGCCTTGAGCCTGTCTCGGATTCTGTCTCTCTCTCTCTCTCTCTCTCTCTCTCTCTCTCTGACTCTCCCCCATTCATGCTCTGTCTCTCTCTGTCTCAAAAATAAATAAACGTTAAAAAAAATTAAAATAAAACGCTTTGCTTTGTAAGGGATATTTTTTGTTTTTGTTTTTCTTTATGTCTGTCTGATTAGATTTTGAGCTTCTTGAGGGTAGGAGCTGAGTTTCTCATATTTTTATTTTCAGAGCTTTTAGGTAGTATGTGAAGCATAGAAAATACCCAGGAAATTTCGTGTGAAGTTGCTTTGGAGGTATAGATTGGAATCATATTGTGGAATCTATTTGAATGCAAAGCTGAGGACTTACCTCAGTGGGTAAACAATACGATACTGAACAGTCTTAAAAGGAGATCTTTGTTTAAGAAATAGTTTTCCATGTCTGACATTTATGTGCAGGACACTTATTGCCGTGGGAAATGAACTGTGAGGCTGTTAGGTGAGAGGCAGTGGGAACTGGGATAGGATTAGGTAGAGGAAATGTTGAAGAGGGAATGACTTGGAGGCTGTTGTGTTGGTTGAATAGACAGGACTTCAATAAATAGGGAAGAGTTGAGACCTGTAAGACGATTTCAGAGCTCCGAGCCTGGTTGAAGGGAGAATGGCGGAGCTGTTAACAGAAACAAACAACTCACAGAATAGGCTTTGAGATTGGTTGTGATGGGAGACATCTGCCTCTTGTTTGGAGTGTTGGGAGATGGAATGTATGCAAGGGGAGCAAAAATCTTCCAAGAAAGAAGTGGAATGATAGTGAGATAGAGTAGGGATGGGATTCCACCACCACCCCCGTCCCCCCGCCCCAAACAAATGCTGGAGTACAGAGCCTGGATTAGACCATAGTGCCTATTTTGGGATGCCTGATCATTAGAGTATTCCAGATATGCCATCTTCCTTAATTCTTACTGCAGATAGGTGAATTCGTTATTATCATCCTCAGGGTTGCCAGTGATGAACCTAAAAGACAGATGGTTGGAACAGGGATCGGCAAACTTTTTCTATAAAGCACCAGACAGTAAACATTTTAGACTCTGTGGGCCGTTCAAGCTCTGTCACAGTGATTCAGGCCCGCCATTGTAGTGTGAAAGCAGCCATAGACAATAGGCCAATGAATGAGTATGACTGGCTTGCAGTAAAACTTTATTTACACAAATAGGCAATGGGCTGGATTGGCATCTAGGTCATAGGCGGTTGAACCCTGCATCAGAGGATGGCATTATTTTTTTTTTTAATTTTTTTTTTTTTCAACGTTTATTTATTTTTGGGACAGAGAGAGACAGAGCATGAACGGGGGAGGGGCAGAGAGAGAGGGAGACACAGAATCGGAAACAGGCTCCAGGCTCTGAGCCATCAGCCCAGAGCCCGACGCGGGGCTCGAACTCACGGACCGCGAGATCGTGACCTGGCTGAAGTCGGACGCTTAACCGACTGCGCCACCCAGGCGCCCCAGAGGATGGCATTATTAACAGCAAGTTTGTAGATACTGTTCTTCCACGGAACAGCCTTTGCTTCATTTTTGAAAAGCAGTTCAAAGGAGTGGTTAAGAACCTGGGTTCTGGTGACGGGCATATCTGTGTTTCAATTATGTCTGTAACATGCTACCTGTGGGTGACCTTGGGCCAGTAACCTGCAATGGCCTCGGTTACACATATACTTGAAAACAAATTTTTGTAAAGGAAGCAAAGGTCAGCAGTTGATCAGAGATGCGAAATAACATTACGACTTGAGGGAATGAAGGGTGGAATTAATAATTAGGGAAGTCACCGGTGATCATTAGGAGAGCTGCTTTGGAAGAATTAGTTGGGTCAGAAATCAGGGTACAAAGAACTAAAAATGGGAATAAGATAAAGTGGAGGTGGGGAGTATGGAAGATATGTGCTTTTAGAGGAGAAAAAGTAGTAGCTTCAGTGCATGCAGGGGTAAGAGCTGAGGTTTACTTTGTTAGGAGCTCACTGAATATTTTTGTTGGTGGAGGAGGTGGAGCCATGTCAGAGGACATGATGTCGATAGTAGCGTTAACTGGAGAATTTACCCCCACTCGATGTTGTTTGCTTTTGATTGGTAGTGATGAACGAGAGGGAGGTGAATATAAGCAATGGAGACCATTGGAAGAGGAACCAGTGGAAGAGGAGAAAAGTAGGCTGTAGTATTATTTAAAAGGATGGGAGTGGCTTTGATACCTTGAAGGCAGAGCCATCTTCATTTCCCTGTCCCATAACACCCAGCATAAGTCATGTTCTAGAGTAGGAGTTAGTAGATTTGCAGACTATAAATAACTAGTAAATTGTAGATAGCACGTGGTGGTATGATGAATGCAGAAATGAAAATATTAAGAAGTTGGTCTGAGCATATCCGGTGATCTTTTTAAAAAATTTTTATTATTTTTGAGAGAGAGAGAGAGCACACATGTGCAAGCAAGTAGGGGAGAGCCGGGGGGGGGAGGGGAGAGAGAGAGAGAGAGAGAGAGAATCCCGTGAGATCATGATCTGAACTGAAATGAAGAGTTGGATGCTCAACTGATTGAGCCACCCAGGCACCACTCAGGTGATCTTTTTGATGACCTTTCTCATGAAGCATTTGCCAGAGACACTGGTTCTTGGTGAGGACATCTTGGAGCACGCCTTGGGTCAGTGGGATTTTACTAGTGAAGCTAGAAAGCCTTTACTGCCATGAAATTCGTTTTCTCTGGCCTAGTGTGTATAATTTTTTATGTGGCACCTTTATATCTTAGGTATTGTGTACCAATCAGGGTCACCCTATTTATTTTGAAAAATCACGAGGTTGAAGAAATTGAAAAATGACCAGGATGATTTATCTTCTGTGTTACATTTCTCTCTCTGTTGTCTAATTAGTCAAAAGGCTGAAAAAAACGAACGGGCTATATTTGCAAAGGTCAGTAGCTTTGTATTCTGTGTAACTAGGTGAGAGAATGGGATTTAGAAGTCAGATATAACCAACTGAGAACATGCTCTGTGTTTTTTGCTTGCAAAATTCACTCTAAAAAAATTTCATACTGATTGAATTGACTTTATGATTCATTGTGAAAAGGGCACTGTAAGGTACAGACAGGGACAAGCCATATGACGTTATATACAGGATACCAGGCCTTGTCTGGTGAACCGTTTATGGCCTTAGAAAAATTCTTATGATATGTCTGACCTTTGAAGAATCAATTAAACTTGCTTAACATTCTGCTCCAAAACTTTAGCGAATATTTTAATAGAAAATAAAAATATGTTGATTGTATATTTATTATATATGTATAAGTATGTATAAATTTAGTTTTCGTTTAAGTAGTTATTAGGATAAAAATCTTTGTCTAGTCTTTAATAAATACAGTTAAGGACCCTTAGGGAGCTGTCTAGGCTTAAGAAGACAAAGGAGTAAATGTCTATGACTGTAGGAGAATAAACTTTAGTGAGCACCCTTGTGATGGGCGATTCCCTTTAACGGGAACACTGATTAGAAACCAAGTGTGGATGCTGCCTGCTCCTGGGATGACATTGCCTCCAGGCCCTCTCAACAGAGCCAGATAACATGTGTATGTTTATACACACACACATCTGTGTTCCTCTGTTTTCCTAAATATATTAAATGCCATCAGTTAACACTGTTATCTAACCAAACACCAGAGTGTTTGCTCTAGCCTCCCCTCCTCAAATACTGTAACTTTCTTCCCCAGCATCAGAAACGTCACTCCCACTATTTTCGGCGTCTTCACGGTCTTCCTTGACTTGCGATGGGGTTACATCCCCAAAAGCCCATTGTCAATTGAAAATCTCCTAAGTAAAAAATGCATTTAATACACCTAACCTACCAGGGATCATAGCTTAGCTCAGCCACCCTTAACTGTGCTCAGAACACTTACATGAGCCTGCAGCTAGGAAAATCATCTCACACAAAAGCTTATTTATAATAGTGTTAAGTGTCTCCTGTAACGTATCGAATACTGCACTGAAAGTGAAAAGCACAACAGTGTGGGCACAGGTGGCTCTCGGTGTGTCGGCTGTGGACACCCATGTGCGCTGGCCGACTCTGAGCCAGGTTGCTACCCTCGCCTGGTGTCAGGGGAGAGCCCGGTGCGTGTCACTGGTCTGGGGCCGGATCTACACTCAGACTTCCAAGTGCGGTTTCTACTGAATGCGTATCACTTTCAGTCCAGTGTAAAGTCGAAGAATCGTAAGTCGGGGGCCATATGTATTTACTTGCCCAATTCTCCCTTTATGTAAACAATTTCCTGCACACCCGGGTCTCTTTAGGTGTGCCACCCTAAAGCTTGTCACCCACAAAGGGAAAGAAGTCCATTTCTTTTTTATCCTTAACATTGTCCTTGTCACCTTCTGCTTTTCCTAGGGTGCGATTGCTTGTTGTTATTCACTCCTAGGCTTAATCTAATGTGATGTTTTCTTTCTAATTCTTTTTGAGTTCAGTCATTTCATTTCTGGTTTTTCTAATGCTCATATGTTCTTTCACGTTGAGTATCATTTTAAAAGTGTTCATCAGCTTGTTTAGAAATAGCACATTCATTTTTATCTGCATTTTGAGCATATCTGTGTTTTGCCTTCTGGTTCTTAATTCTTTTTAATTATAATAATTTGACCTCAATACTTTTCTGTTGTTCACTGCTCACCTCTTTTGTAAAAGAATTTTTCCTGGACTTTTTGAATGATTAATTCAGATCATTTTTCTAACTTCCCAAAACTTCCTTTTCTATTTTTCATGTGGTTCGAAAATATGGTGGCTTGCTTTCTAAGCTCTCCTAACACCGTTCCTCACCTCTTGTTTGGGGGGGGGGGGGTTGGGAATTACCTGGCAGTTTTGATTGCATGCTTAGCAGTTTCTCATTCCTGGGGGCCTTTGCCAAAGGGACCCCTGATGTAGTCGTGTTGCCCGTGGACTGGGACTGCCACGTGCCTCAGCCTTTGTGATCGTGGCCCGTGCATTCACTTGCTGTTGAGGCGGGTAAACTTCTCCCAGGTTCAGCTGCTGTTTTTAAATGGGCCCCATTATGTTTTTCTGATAACCGTCAGTCAGCATTTTGGGGTTTTCCTATCAGATCTGTCTCATACCTCGCCACTTCCCTTTCCTTCGTCCTAAGGAGGTGCCTGATAACAGATAGACCTTGTAGCTGTTGGTGGGTTTTTCCATCCGCTTGAGTTTTGGGATTTGTGGATATATTTTATCAACTTGTTTTGTTGAAATGTTCTTACTGCGTTTCGGTTATCTTATCTAATTGCTGTGTCTCTCTTTATGTGAGGATTTGGAAAAATCCAGTAACTACGCTTCCATCAGTGCCGTGATCTTTTCCAGAATCCCTTTGAGTTTCTGTATTCTTGATGTTAATTGTAAAATTCAATAATGAATTAGTTAAGGAGAAATTGTATTAAACATTCATTTTTAAATCTTAATTGTGTATTTATTATTTGAACTAGATGAGGCATATCTGTGATTACATATCATATATTGTCTCTATTCTGGATCAGTTGTGGGCTTTAATTTAAATTTTTTTTTAACATTTATTTATTTTTGAGACAGAGAGAGACAGAGCATGAACAGGGGAGGGGCAGAGAGAGAGGGAGACACAGAATCTGAAACAGGTTCCAGGCTCTGAGCGGTCAGAGCAGAGCCCGACGCGGGGCTCGAACTCACGGACCGTGAGATCATGACCTGAGCCGAAGTCGGACACTTAACCGACCGAGCCACCCAGGCGCCCCTGTGGGCTTTAATTTAAAGCTGTTTGTGTGAGAACATCCTTAACCTACTGGCAGGTGACAGAGTCCTTCAGTCTGGAATTTTCCTCATGTATTGACCCACCTACTGCCCGTATCCCACAATCTCACAACATAGTGGTTAGAGAAAATGACTTCAGATTCTATAGTGAACAATCAGGGACTTTTTTTTTTTTCTTTTTCTTTTTTTTTTTTTGCCACCGCTTCCCTCTCTATTGTTTGTCAGTTGCTTTCTAAAAATTTCTAGAATGAGGGGCGCCTGGGTGGCGCAGTCGGTTAAGCATCCGACTTCAGCCAGGTCACGATCTCGCGGTCCGTGAGTTCGAGCCCCGCGTCGGGCTCTGGGCTGATGGCTCAGAGCCTGGAGCCTGTTTCCGATTCTGTGTCTCCCTCTCTCTCTGCCCCTCCCCTGTTCATGCTCTGTCTCTCTCTGTCCCAAAAATAAATAAACGTTGAAAAAAAAATTTTAATAAAAAAAAAAATTTCTAGAATGAAAATTTTGGAATTTAACGTGAGGCTTTTGGTAAAGAGACTCCTTAAGGAATAAGCTTGAATTTTTTTTGGAACCATAAAAATAAAATGAAAAGAGTTAAAGTTATTGATTAGGCACAGGTATGTAAGTAAGGTAATGGGATTAATTTCTGAACATACATTATTACATTGCTGTTATCACAGGCACCAGAAAGTACAAGAAAGTCAATGGAGTCCAGTTGCCCCATCACCCTCCTCTTCTCTTTTCCTCTTTCTCCATCCTTCTTCCACAATCCAGCCATTATATTACATTAGTCATCCTTCTTACCTCCGTAAGAGTGGTTAGCATTCCTTTCACATATTTGTGTCCTAATTCTGTTGTTGTCTCTTACTCTTTCTTTGCCTTTACCTCCCTTTTGTGGTAGTCTCACCCGCATAAGAAAGTACACCGTATGTAGGCTGTGAGTGCGTGTGTGCTCATCTCTGTGTGTGTGTGCCCTTGTACACTTGCATCATGTGTGCATGTTTCATGGAGTTTGTAATGAATGCTTTAAACATTTCCAACTCAGGTTATCTTTCCTCCAACTTTTTCTCCAGTTCGAGGGAAACAAGTTGTAAGTTATTATGAATACATTTAAGGGATAAAACTAAACTCTCAAAGCTAACTAAATATTTAATTGAACTTACTATATTTTTTGATGATTACAGGATTTTTTGTTCTCTTCCCTTTTTAAGGATCCGTAAATGAGACATAACACCATCAAATAATGACATAGACAAGGGAGCTCCCCTTCTTGAAACTTACCAAGCCCTGTGGCTCTAGTGCCTTATTGGCCCTCTGCTTTGCACGTAATAGGTGTTCCGTGGGTTTATGAATGGAATTCCTAGGTCATATTGAATGTAATTCATCATATTATTCTGAACCAAAAAAACCAGTCTTGTTCTATGATGGTTTTAAATTCAAAACAGTTTTGTTTCTCCTTGGAAGTACATTAACAAACCACACTATACCTGAGAAGAAATTTAGGTTGTTGAATAATGTCTGTGAGATACAGCGAAGGGGAAATTCCTTTTACCATCTCACATAATAAATCAAATGGCAGACTGCTGAGAGAATAGGAACAGTAGATAGATTTAACCCTGTGACCTTCTCAACAGCCAGATCTTTCCAGCCCTTGCGTATGCTACTTTATATTTAACTCTTAGTTGGGAACTTCAAGGTATTTTGAAGTAATGTGATAGAAATATAAAGATTTGTAGCTAAGTGTTAATGTGTTAGTACCTTGGGTAAGAAATAATTTCTTGGGGCGCCTGGGTGGCGCAGTCGGTTAAGCGTCCGACTTCAGCCGGGTCACGATCTCGCGGTCTGTGAGTTCGAGCCCCGCGTCAGGCTCTGGGCTGATGGCTCGGAGCCTGGACCTTGTTTCCGATTCTGTGTCTCCCTCTCTCTCTGCCCCTCCCCCGTTCATGCTCTGTCTCTCTCTGTCCCAAAAATAAATAAACGTTGAAAAAAAAAAAATTTAAAAAAAAAAAAAAGAAATAATTTCTTGTAATATGCTTGAAATAGCTGTTCTTTATTAGACTATATAAAAGATTTTGAAACTTCTTGACTTTTATAGCCTCTGTTAGAAAATAATTGAATCAGTCTAGTTCAGTAAACATTTATTGACTACTAGCTACTGGGTTTGGCCCTGGAGAGCCAAAATGAATAAGACATGATATTTACCCTCAGGAAACGTAAACAGATAAATACAAGGCAGTGGAGTGAGTGAGTTGGCTGAGAAATGCAGAAGGTATTGCAGAGACCTGAACTAGCCTGAGGTGATCAGGACTGGCTTCTTGGAGGAGGAGACATTGAAGAATGAGTAGAATGTAATCAGGTGACAGATGCAAAGAGGGCAGCGGGGAGTACCGTGTGTGTTCAGCATTGCTGGAGTATCAAGGAGAGGAGAGGCGGGAGGTCTGTGAAATGAGACCGGTCCATACGTACCATGTGAAGGTGCTTAAACTTTATCTTTTATCTCAGTGGCTTTCACACCTAAAAAGAAAAATTAGCACTGGAATCCTTCCTTCAAAGAGAATTTTATATGAGAGCCGGTATGTGCATCAGATATGAGGGAATGTAGAGGAGAGATCGACTCCAAGAATTGAGTGATTAATGAGGCACAGGTGGTAAGCGGGGCGGACCCACAGGTTTTCTTATTGGGTGGTTGAATAGAAATCGGCTCTCTCAAATGTGTTATCGAACGTAGGAGCCGGTTTTGTGGGGGATGGTGATGAGCTGCTTCGTATATGGGGGGGGTGGTGATGGATATACAGGTTGAGGAATCTCCCACATATACCTGGTGCTTAAAACCATCGAAGGCCATGGGACTATTCAGAGGTAGCAAATGGGCTGAGATAGACTCTCGGGCTACTAACCTTAAGGGGAGGAAGTGGAAACGATTCGGAGAAGTGTCAAGAGTGTGGGAGAACCAGGAGAATAGGCTCACTCGTAGACTGAGGGAATCAAGACTTTTGAAAGGGGTAGTGAGTGATTAGTTGTGGCAGAGGCAGTAGATGTGTGGTATTGGAAGGACTGAAATATGTTTGTCATTGAGGTCACCAGTACCCTTTTCCAGAATGGGCTCTTCAGGATGTTGGGGCCAGAAGCTGGATTGCCATGGGTTAAGGAGTGATGGGAAGCGTGGAAACAAACGACAGCAAAAGGATACTTTTGAAAAGTGTGATAGGGGAAAGAGGAAGAATAGGGGAAAATGCAGGTTGGCAGGCACGTGGGAATGTTTGTGGATTAGGGTTAAAGAGCCAGCAGAGAGAGGGCCGGTCCACATTAGGCTAAGGGGGCAGTACTTGATGAAGCTGGGTTCCCAGGGGATGAGAGAGTGGTGGACTGCAAAGGCAGAGGGAAAGAGTTTGGCTTTGACCTAGAGGAGGAAGACTTTATTTTCTGAAATCGAAGGGCGGGAAGACAGGCTGGGTGTCTGGTGGGTGTAGGTTTCTGTGCATAATGGATGGCAGTTGAAGAGAGGACATTCCTAAAACTTTCACGTTTCTCCAAGAAGTTACAGGTAAGATTGTGGGGAGGGAGGGAGCAAGAACCTGGGTCGGGACTTGGTGAGAGAGACAGATGGGGGAATGAGAGGGGAAGCGAAGAAAGAGTAAGAGGAGTGACTGTATTTGTAGCTGTAACTAGCTATAGTAAAAGGTCTAGGAAAAAGTAGAAGGTACATGTTGTCACGGCTCCTGAACTGCAACTCTGTAATGCAGAGGTTCAAGGGCACTGAGGGTAGTTATAAGAGGTTGATTGATATGATTAACCAGAGGTTCTGGGCTTGTTAGGGAAGGAGTGGGAGGGAGGACGAGGCTGATAGCTTTTGAAAAAATCCTGGAATCCAGGGACTGAATGCCTCTATGATAATGGTTCCCAAACTGTTTGTTGCACATTGGAATCGTCTGAGGATCTTTAAAAACTACCAGTGCCTGGCTCCTCCTCGTGGCTTTCTGACTAAGTTGGTGTGCATGCGGCCAATTTTCCCAGGTGATTCTAATGTGCAGCAGGGTGCAAACCACTGCTGCAGAAGGTTGAAGAGCAGGTGTGGTGGAATATTTGGAACTACAGAAGATTGTGATCAGCGTGGAGATACTAGTGAGCAAGATTCCTGAGGTGAGGACACATTCCGCTGAAGGGGACTGGAGTCAAAACAGCCAAGGAGTTGGGAGGGCAGCGTGTTCTCCATCTTTGGCACAGAAGACCCCGAAGCCCACTGTCCCAGTACCTCCTGCTTTTCACGGGGTCAGAACTCTGAGAAGACGGGGCGGTGCCATCTGGCAGGCTAGTTGGGGGATAGGGATCGGAGTGTCTGATTTAACAATAAGCCACAAACCTGTCTTATTCTTGTCCTTGGAAAATAACAGTGCAAAAACATTGTGGATGCAAATAAAAAATGCAAAACAAAGTGATGAAACTAACGGGAACTTATTTAAAAGCGAGAATGGCAGCAGTTGAAAACCAGCACTGATGATGTGCTGATATCAAAACCTCTCTTTTTTGGGAAACTCATAGGTCCGTATGCAGTCGAATGTTTGTACCAATGCTCTATATTTCATGGTTGTATGACATTTAAATTCAGTACTGACACTCTAGAATGCTGTAGTCCTATAGGAACTTCAAATTATAAATAGCAAAAAAATAAAAATAGCACTGTAGCATAATTAGCACATATAACCACAGTTAACTCCCTTTATTACTAAGTGACTCCGTGTTTAACATCGTGTCATTTGCCCTCCGACTTTGAATCCTTTTATATCCATTAGGAGGCCCCTTGCCCACGCGGGGTTGCAGACCGTAAGTTCAAAATCACCGACCTACACGGGTGGTGAAATCTCCCAGAATGAGGGATGGCAAGCAGGGCTTTGAGCCAGTGACAGTGATTTTAAAATTTAAAAAAAACTTTCGGGTATGACATTCATAAGATGACTTCTGTGCTGTGGTGTGGAACCTAACATTAGCCCTGGATGGAAAAATAGTAATTTCAGGGAGGCAGTTGATTGCGATGTCCAAGGATAAAAAGTGCAGTTGGCTTGTAGTGGTTGTGGCTGGAGTTCTATACTGTTCTCTTGGTAGCCTGGAACAGACAAAGCGTATCCAGAGACCTTTCCGTGGCCCTTCACACATCTCTGTCTTAGTTTGCGTGAAAATACCTATTTTTTTGTACTCACACTCCCACCCGGCAGCAGTCAGCCTTGGTGAAGGTGATGTTGTCTCAGGGCAGTGGATGGCTATGAAGGAAAGAGGTAGAAAAAAGAAAGGCAAAGACAAAAGGAGGGGATTTGCGGCGTAAATCAGGATTTTAGTTGTCCACGGTGTAACGTGACTTGGTGTTCCCCGGTCTGTATTTTGATAAACGTGGTACTTACTAGTTGGTGGGCCTGGGATGCCCGTGCCTCCCTCACCCCCTTACCCCACCTTTCCCCGGCTGGCTCCCACTCACCCGGCTTACTCCCAGAGCTCTCCTGAGCCCCGGTTCTGTGACCACCGTCCCCACAGAGGCTCCTGAAGTTTTCAGGAATGCTGCTGAGTCTAGCAGTCAGTCACTTGTGTCTTCTCTGGTCCTCTGCCACTCGTGTTTATGTCTCTTTCTCAGTACTAGTTCTTTTGTACCAATACACAAAAACAAGGAGATATATTTGCTTCCACGTCTGTTTCCGTGTATCAGGGTTTAACTTCAACACTGTTGACATCTGGGGCTGGGTAATTCTTCGTTCCGGGGGCTGTGTTGTACAATGTGGCATGTTTAAGCAGCGTCCCCAGCCTCTACCCACTAGATGCCATTAGCACCCTCTCCCAGTGGTGACTCACAGTGATGCCTCCAGACACTGCCTTGAGGATGAAGAGTACGTCACCTCTGGCCCAGGGCTGCTGCTCTGTCACCCCGAGAGCTCCTCAAAGGGCCATTCGATACTCCTCTTTGTGTTTCCAGCAAGCTGTTCACTGAATCACTGAGTAGCCCAGAATTTAAGGTTGATTAATATGGAGTGGACTCACACCACCCCCCCACCCCCACCCCAACTCTAGAATCTCTGCCGAACTAATGCTGAGAAGCTCTTGCTTGATAGTCGCCAAGTAAATGTGTGGCAGATACCAGGGGACCCTGACTTCTTCCTCGGTCTTAACCGTTGACAGCTGTGTGACCTGTGTGACTGACTGGCCGACCTCCTAGCTTCCATTTGTTTTTAGCTTTGAAGTGGAGGTAATAAGATGGTAATGAAGTCAACTGGGCAACATGTTTTAACACGTTTATCCCAGTAGGTATTCACACACTGGTTTAACAGTCTTGATTGAATGATTGATTTCATTCATTCAGCACACCTTGAGTGTGTACTGTAAGCTGGGCCCCGAGCTAGCACGGCTGGAGAGTTCATGAATCACGTCCACACCCATCGGGGCCTCCTGTCGAGTTCCTGCTCTGATGAGGGAGACAAGTGTGCAGCTCATCACCGTGAACACTCTGTTACCTAAGGTGTGAACCAAGTGGGAGGGCGTCCTCAGGAGAGGACTGGCCTGGGGAGCTGTGGGAAGACCGTCTTCTCTGAAGAGAGTTACTCGTGTAGAGGCTTGGTGTCGGGAGGCAGAGTGGGAAGAAATCCCCAGCAGAGGAAACACTGCGTGCGGCTGACCAGGCAGAGCGTGGGAGGCGCGTGCCGAGCCCTGCAGCGATGGGAGAAGAGGGTTAAGACTCTCCTAGGTTAGAATCTACTTGAGTGTGAGTATTTCTGAAATTTGAGATTGCTCACCACTGTGACCCTGGGTGGATTAAAGCGGTTTTCTTGTCTCCTGTTCATTTGCCGTTATTAGTCTTCGCTTTTTTTCTCGTCAAGTCGGCCTCCCAGAATATCCTCTCATTTCTGTTCATTCACAACTGTGTTAAGGGTTGGGAATACCCAGGAGGACGTGTTAGATCTGGAGCACTTTTTCCTTTTTAAATAGATTCCCCCCCCCCCTTTTTAACAGTTACTTTAATTGGTTGAGACTTTTCACGCATGTCTTTAACATTCATTTGAGATAAAATGAGCTGGGTTTTATTATCCCCATTTTACCAGTGAAAGGGATACTGTTTTGTTACCTGTTTGCTGTTTGTGACATCTCTCTTTTATTTAGAAGACAGAAGAATCAATACAAGGGGCATGAAGTGATTCATGTAAAGGTTTGTCTAATGGGGGACTGGGGTGCCCTAGCGCCCAGGGCTCTTGGTCTTGTGACTTTGGTGACTTGGCCCTTTGGGAACAGTTACAACTCGATGTCTTTTATGCTGGTATTGTGGAACCATCATGTGTTAATCTTCTAATCTCCTAATATATTAATACCATTTGGATATTATTGTTACTCAAACATTATCCAGTTAAAATGTGGCCTGTAGAAATACCTTTAGAAGGTATTTTCTCTATAAAAGGCATGGCCTAAGTGTTTATATTTAATACTTATACTTTTGAGTGATCTACATTTATTTATGTCTTGTGAAATAAATTACTGTATAGTATCAAACCTTAAAACCTCTCAGGTTAAATATCCCTTTTGGTTTATGCTTCTTAATATGCTTGTTAATGAAAACACATAGAGGGCCGTGAAATGACATAAGCTGAGTGTACTGTATCCATACCTTGTCATAAAATCTCCTATCCGAAACCAAATATTTAAGATAGTGTATTCCTTGTTTGAAACTTAAATGGCTGGATTCTGTTCCCGTTAGTAACAGCAATCTGACAGCAGAGGGCACCAAATACCCATTTCAGGCTTAACGCATTTTCTTAATCCTTTCCACTTCCTCCCTCCCTCCCTTGCTACCTTTTTCCTAATGCAGTCGACCCTTGAGCAGCACATGTTTGAGCTGTGTGTCCATTTATACGTGGATTTTTTTTTCCAGTACATACAGTATAGTACTGTAAATGTATTTTCTCCTATGATTTTTTTCTAGCTTTATTGTAAGAATACACTATATGATACACATAAGCTACAGTATGTGTTAATCGACTGTTTACATTGTCAGTAATGGTCAACAATAGGCTATTAGCAGTTAAGTTTTGGGGGAGTCACAAGTTACACTTAGATTTTCTACTGCGTGCAAGGAGGAGGGGGCTCAGTGCCCCTCACCCCCATTTTGTTCAAGGGTCAACTGTAATTAAAATTGTTAACATTAAAACCATATATGTTTATAGGCAATAATGGGATTCTCCCTCAGCTAATTTTAGAACTTTTTTTTTTTAATGTTTGTTTATTTTTGAGAGAGAGAGAGAGAGTGCGACCGAGGAGGGACAGAGAGAGAGAGAGGGAGGCGCAGAATCTGAAACAGGCTCTGGGCTCTGAGCTGTCAGCACAAAGCCAGACGCGGGGCTTGAACCCACGAACCGCGAGATCATGACCTGAGCCGAAGTTGGATGCTCAACCGACTGAGCCACCCAGGCGCCCTAATTTTAGAACATTTTTAAAGCACGTTTAGACATCAGTGTGTTTTTATTCATTGACTCTTTTGCATGTAACATTATGCCTCAGAATTTTCAGAAGTTATTTTAACATTCTTTATTCAATAGAATATCCTATCCATAATCAAGAATAATTTTTTTAAACTTATTTATTTCGAGAAGGGGACAGAGAGAGAGAATCCCATGCTGTCAGTGCGAAGCCCGACATGGGGCTTGAGCCTCTGAACCCTGAGATCATGACCCCATCCAAAATCAAGAGTTGGATACTCAACCGCCTGAGCCACCCAGGTGCTCCTAAAATTTTTATTTTTTAATTTTTCCTACCAAAACATTCTTAGGTAACAAACCAATTCTTTATATTATAGTTAGGAAATTAAAAATTATTTAGAACATGCATTGGAAATGACACATAAATAATTATTTTGTAAAATATTATATTACTATTTGCCAAATACATATTTTTCCTATGTTCTGTGTTAGGACTCAGTATTGATATTTATACAAACATGTATGTGAATATGTTATATAACATTTCCTAGTCCTGGTATCCTCAATCTCTGATTTCAAAGTGGATTCAGATTTTCTTTTTTAAACCATGTATTCTTTTGCTTTGCACATTAGCATCAAAATCAGCTGGCATTAATCAGCTTTACATTTAGGTACAAATTTGGACTATTTTGTAATACAGATTAGACCCATGTTTTTTCAGGAAAAATAATAAATTGTTTTACTAGGTAACTTTAGAAATAGTCCTGAAAACTATGATGTTAAAAAATGGTTCAGAAATAAGTAAGTTTTTAAATCAGAGCCATTGAAGTGAATGAATGGTGCAAGGGTAAAGTTATTGCCAGTGTTCTGAATTTCTGGATAAAAGGACAGATGCTCAAAATACCATTGTAACGTTGGTTTTAGGGGACAAAGCTACCAAATGTTTCAGCAGACGTGATTTAACCTAGCATATATTCAAATCTATAATGATGACAATGTTAGATAACAAGAATACACCCACGTTTTCTCCTCTGCGGATTATAAGTTGTTTTCTTGTTGTGGGGGGCAGGGGTAAGGGGGTGTGGGGCTGCTCATGATGTGCATATGTGCTCATGTACTGAAAATGACCCAGGCTCGAATAAGGATCAATCTCCTGATCATAGTTCTGTCATTTTCCTTGAGTTTTTCACTTGAGATACAGTTTTACCTGCTACTCTTAATGTAATTGCCACAGGTTCACTTTCAGTGATGAGCAAGCAGTCCAATAATTTTTTCCTATTGCTGTGGTTCTGTAATATTTTAAGTCAATTTCTTTATTTAATACTTGAAATGGCTAAATGTGTATTTTCCCCTGTACAGAAAACATAACATTGTAATAGGCTTACCACTTACAATGAAAATGTCAAATATATGTTTTACTAGGTTTTTAAGTATGTTGTGTGTATGTATTTTGCATTTACCACTGAGTTTTACTAGCAGCTTTGGGACCATTTTATTTGTATATACTTTATAACTTAGCTTTTCTTGTTGCCCTTTTCCAGGTAAGTTTTGAAATCATTGCCTTGAGTACAAAGGCTTTATTTTCTTTCAAGCATCTTGCATATGATAGAAACTCCACAAATATTTGTTGAATTTTATCTTCTGCCGTGATGATACAAAAGGGAATTTGCGAGCACACATTTCAAATGTTCTTAATAAAGGTGGCAGGCAGAGCAAGTGTACTAACGTTCCTGTTAAGGAATTTCCAGGATTAGGTAGCCAGTATGGGAAATGGCTAAGACTGTAAGATGATTGGAATGAATTACTTTGCTCTAGCCATGTACATTTTAGGATTAAGCCAAGGGACCCTTGGAGTTGGATAGATGTTTCTCTTCATTTTCCTTCAGCTTATCTTAGTGTGACATATTAGAATATCTGACATATCTGTGATCAGCCCTGCTGTCTCCATGCACTCAGCTTAGTCTTACCCTCGCAACTTTGCTGGATACCTATATTTTATTGTAATAAGCCTTTAAGTCCTTAAAATCCAATGTCAGGTATTACAGGTCATATGCAGGACTTAGAGGATGAGTCATTTTCTCCTTCGTTCCTTCCATCTCCCTCTGTTCTCCTCTGCTTTTATTATTACCTTCTTCTTTTCTTTTACCCTCTTCTTCTGACTGTGGATTGCTCTTAGGTACAGTTTTTGTGACAATGACACAATCAGCAGCACTGAGAGGTTGTGATAAGAGGAGATGCACACAATCACATCCAGATATCATGGTACCAGACACTAGAAAACCTTTCAGTGGAGATCCCAGGGCGGATCTCAGGGTGCCGAAAGGGGCACATAGGTGGTTGACATCAGAGGAGAGAACTTAAAAGCCGATCTCGTGTCCTCACTCTTGCCTTCTTTTTTCTTCAAGCCACTCTTGCTGCCTCGATAATTTCCTTAGCAAACATGTTTGGTTTTATATTCTTTGGTAGTAATGATCTCTCTTTGTCCTATTTTGTATTTTGAACTTTATAGATCTTTACTGGAAAGACAGTATTTACTAATGTACTGTGGGGGGCTCTTGGTGCCTGATGTTGTTATTACCTATTCCCTCATATATCGTGTCATGTCTGTCTAACTAATGTTAATATAAGATGATATTTTACCTTTTTCCCTGATAGAATGAACCTAATGCCTAGCCTAGTGCCTGGGCCATAAGCGACAACTTAGTATATGGTAGCTATCAATATTAATAATAATTTTCCTATCAATAATATATCAGGTATAATGTATTATAAATAACTTTATGCATCATTCAAATTAATGTCAGTAGGTACAAAGCATTAAGCGTCGTGTTTGACATGACACTCAGCGTTTGAAAAACAAATACCAGGTACAGCGGCGTTAGGAATAAGAGGGTAATGTGCACATTCTTCAACCCATCCCACCTTCTGCGTTCTCGGTATTGTTGCATACTTTTATGTTCCCTCATCTGCTTGGTTTCTGCTTCCTCCCAGTTCATATTCATGACTCCGGTCTTGCTTCTTTTTAGCCAACGTTGCTGGTGGATGAACATTTATAAAATTAAATTTGGTCATGTTATTCTACTCTTTTAAGGGCTTTAGATGATAGTTCTCAAACTATACTGCATCAAGTTGTCTGGGGTTCTCATTAGGCAGGTTCCGATCCGTTCTGGTCTATTCATACTAATTCAGTAGGCCTGGTAGCAGTCCTAGGAACCTGCATTTCAACAAGCAACCGTGATGATTCTGAGAAAAGCACTGCTCTAATGACTCCCGAACCTGCAAGACAAAGTTCAGCAGCTTCAGTGTGGACCTCTGAGCTCTAAGTGAACCATCTCGTGCCTTCTTCATCTTGGTCATCTGGGGCTTCATCAGTATCCATCCTGTGATGTGCCCTGCCTTGGCCCTTTGTCACATTTTGCCATCTTTCTGTTTTTTCATGTAGCTCAAGTCACCCCTTCAGAGAGGCTGTCTCTGGGCACCCCAGGTAGAGTTGGTACTTTCTCTGTTGTCCCTTTTCGTACCTTGCAGTCAGTCCCCTTTCTTTATGGCACCATTCTTAACTATGTTGTCATAGCGGCTTTACATGCCATGGTCTAACTGTGAGGTGTGAGTTTCATCACTACAAAACCATCTCATTCGTTTTTGTACGTCCAGGGTCTTGCACAAACATAGGCAAATGCATAATGAATGAATTAAATACAGGATTGAAACTGAGACAGTCTTGATTTTTTAAATTCATCTTTTGTATAATATAAATTTATATTACTTATGCTCTGTAGGTTCTTAGGGTGCAATGTAGAAATAATGTTTATTTTCTACCTTCCTTTGAACATTATTCAGTTCAGAACAGAGGTTTGAACAAAGGAGGCAGAATTAGTAACGATTATGGAAATAATTTTTGGAAGAGCAGCCACTTGAGACTTTTTAAGATTTTTTTTTTTAATTTTTTTTTTCAACGTTTTTATTTATTTTTGGGACAGAGAGAGACAGAGCATGAACGGGGGAGGGGCAGAGAGAGAGGGAGACACAGAATCGGAAACAGGCTCCAGGCTCGGAGCCATCAGCCCAGAGCCCGACGCGGGGCTCGAACTCACGGACCGCGAGATCGTGACCTGGCTGAAGTCGGACGCCTAACCGACTGCGCCACCCAGGCGCCCCAAGATTTTTTTTTAATGGAGGTATAATTGACATACATTAGTTTAGTTTCAGGTTTACAATGTGATGATTCGATATTTGTATATATGGTGAAATGATCACCACCGTAGTTCTCGTTAGCATCTGGAAAACGCTTCTTGAAGGATGGCTAAAGTAGGACATGAGGGGCTGTGAGGAGAAGGAGAAAAGAGCATCATCATGGCATGAC
Source organism: Lynx canadensis (assembly GCF_007474595.2). Lineage (NCBI taxonomy): Eukaryota > Metazoa > Chordata > Mammalia > Carnivora > Felidae > Lynx > Lynx canadensis. The sequence goes on along the minus strand of NC_044314.2, from coordinate 18,854,658 downwards.
CGGTGCAGAGGTACAGATGCTCGAAAGTGCGTGGTTCTGGCAGGTTCAAGTGGTCTAATTGGGTTGTGGTAAAAGATATAGGGGTTGTGGTTAGAGATGACATTGGAGGAGCAGTAGTATATTTTGGAGGACACTTTATGTTTGCAGAGAAGTTTTTGCTTTGCAAAGATTGTGTCCTTGGGTTATAAAACACTATCGAAGCCCCTTCAGCTAGAAAGAAACATAGATGGGAGAAGGATGGAGAAAGAAGAGAGACCAGTTAAAGGGGATTTGTTACAATTTTATGATAGAAGAGTAGATTAACAATTTAAAATAATTTTGTCAACTTTTTATAATGTTCTTTGTTCATTCTGCTAGGTACTCTGATCAGGTTACATAAGATGAGTAAAACATAGTTCCCATAGAATACAGGAAAGTGTAAATATGTAAAATGATTACAGCAATATAGCCAAGACATACACATTAATGACGTATAGTAGATGTAAAGTGTCGTGGGAACTGAATTCATTGCGAAGTAACTTTCCTTGGGAGAATTCGGGGCTTGGTGGAAGAACAGGGGTTAGAATAGAACAAAGAAGAATATTTTGGGTAAAGGAATAAATAAAAGGAATAATGGGAATAATGGGGGAGGGACTGTGGTTATGGTGCTGGAGCCGATTTGTCAAAGCTGGAAAAGTACTCAGTGTCCAACTGTAATGGGCCTTGAATATTGTGCTGAAAGATTTTGTATTTCCTCCTAGAGTTTTATTTTCTAATTATGAACATCCTATATATTGGCTATATACCTTGTAACAAATATAGAGAAATATAAAGAAATAGTATTCTGTGATTCCATCCCAAAATGTTATTATGAAAATAATATATATTGACTATATACCTTTTAAGAAATATAGAGAAATGTAAAGAAAAGATATTCTGTAATTCCATCACAAAATGTTATTACTAACACTTTCTTGTATTTCTTCCCAGTGTTTTTCACCATGCTCAAATACATATTTAAGCATTAAAGAAATGAAATCAGGGGTGCCTGGGTGGCTCAGTCATTGGAGCGTCTGACTCTTGATTTCAGCTCAGGTCATGATCCCAGGGTGGTAGTATTAAGCCCCCTGTCAGGTTCCATGCTGAGCCTGGAGTCTGCTTGAGATTCTCTGTGTCTCTCCCTCTGTCCCTTTCTCATTCATGTGTGCTCTCTCTCTTAAAATAAATATATTAAAAAAAATGAAATCAGAACCATAGTGTGTGTGTGTGTGTGTGTGTGTGTGTGTGTATGTGTGTGTATAATTTTATCTCACTTAAAATTGGAACAGGAAATTTTGTCATGTGGTTAAATGTGCCCAGAAAGCATGATTTGTAGTGATTGCAGTATTTATTCTGTTATATGGCTACCCTTAAATTATTTACCTGTTTCCTTATTGTTAGATTACTTAGGTTTCAATTTAAAATAATGGCTACCATTTCACCGAGCATCTTTGTACATCAATCCTTGTCTGTATTTCTGACTATGTAAGATCGGGTTCTAGAAATAACTGCACTGGATCAAACAGTCTAAGGGCTTGCAGTGTATTTCGCCACATTGCTCTTCTAGAAGTTTCCTGTTTAAATTCATGCCTGCAGTATGTGGGTTTGACTTTCACTATACTCATAGCTAAGTTAAGTAGTTTTTAGTGTTTACTGTGTGCTGATTTTATAAATGGTATCTTGTATCCATTTTGAGTTTCTTTTTGTGTCTGGTGTAAGAAAGTGGTCCAGGTTCATTCTTCTGCGTGTCGCTGTCTATTTTTCCCAGCACTACTTGCTGAATTTTAACGGTTATTTCCCTGACAACTAGTTTGAGCTGGTTTTTCCCTATATTTATTGATTCTTTGTTTCTTTTACTGGGAGGTGTCCTTGATCTTTACGGTATTCCCCTTTTATTTGGGCATTAGTATTTTTCTTGCTGATTTTAAGAAATATTTGTATAGAATGTAACTCTATCAGTCTTATTTTTGGCACATTTTCCTGTTTCTTGCCTCTTGCTTTTACAGTAGTGAATTTTAAGTTTAAGTATGTTTAGAAAGCCCTCTCTCATCTTGAGATCAAATCTATTCATCTGTATTTTGACTTAGTTTTTAATCTGTATTTTCCATTTCTCTTCATAATCCATAATAGTGGCAGCTTTTTGACTGAAGAGTGATGTGATTGGATCTGTGCATCAGAAAGAAGTCTTGTGCCTCCAGGGAGGTGGACTGGAATAAGGAGAGACTAGGGGCAGTGAACCCTGCTGAGAGGAGAAAATAAGGGTCTCGATGTGGGGACACAATGGAAGGGGAATGATTCTCCACTGATGGTCTGGGAGGTACTGCAGTGGCAGGCTGGTCATCACGTATTAAGATGAGGTGCTATGGGACATCTAGATACAAGCAGTGTGATTAGAGGATTAAAACTCCAGGAGGCTGGTCTGGCTGCTGATAGAAATTAGGGAGCCATCCGCATACAAGTGTTAGTCCTAAAGTGGAAGGAAGGATGAGTTTTCAAGGCAGCTGACTGAGAAGGGTGGTCAGAATTAGAAGGCTCACCGGGAAGGTGTTCTCCAGGAAGCTGGGAGAGCTTTTTATTTTTGTGATTTATGCTTTGTCACTCACCCAGCAAAGATAACAATGTCAGATACTCCAAAGAGCTCGAGGAGGAGTGGGACTGAGAGTTGCCTTGGATTACCCTGCTCCTTTCCATGTATTTGGAAATAGGGGCTGTAGGGGAGAGAGAGATCAGTAGAAGAGAGGGGCATGGTCAAAGGATAGCACTTTTTGTTAGAGTCTGGGTAGACTTGAGCCCATTGTCTGTTGAGGGAAAAGAATCTGTGAACAGGGAGAGAGTGAAGGTAAAGTAGAAGAAGGTGGAATTTGATGGTACAGCAACTTAAAGGGATGAGTTGCCATGAGTGACAAGTGGCCTCTTCTGTCAGGTAGACCAGTAGTTCATTCCCAGAGATAGACTTTGCACAGAAGTTATTGAAACTATTTTTAGTCTGTTCTTTGAGTAAAAAAACTCCCTGCTTAATAACAAAATTTTCTTGTTTTAAAAATGGACAGTTTTCTAATTATTTCAGCATAAAGTTCTCATATAAATTCATATCTTTTACATGCTGCTGATTGGCAAAGTTCGTGTGTTGCTTTTAATGATAGACGTACCTAAAAAGACAGCTTGATAAGCATTCAGATTCCACTACTTATTATTCATTAATGGATGTATGAAATTAAACGTTTTATATTATAACCATTTTTTTAAAATGTTTATTGCAGGGGAATTTACCTAAATATTCCCATAACTCCCTGATGGTTCAAGCAATAAAGACAAACCTAACAGATCCGGACATACATGTGCTTTTCTTTGATGTGGAAGCGTTGATTATTCAACTCTTGACTGAAGAAGCCTCTAGGCCGAATACCGCGCTTATTTCCCCAGAGAATTTGCAAAAAGCATCTGGCAGTTCAGACAAAGGGGGCTCTTTTCTAACTGGAAAACGAGCAGCAGTTCTCTTCCAACAAGTGAAAGAAACCATCAAAGAGAACATAAAGGAACATCTCCTTGATGATGAAGAGGAGGATGAGGAGATAATGAGGCAGAGGAGGGAAGAAAGCGATCCAGAATACCGGGCCAGCAAATCTAAGCCATTGACCCTATTAGAATATAATTTAACAATGGACACTGCAAAATTGTTCATGTCCTGTCTTCACGCCTGGGGTTTAAATGAAGTTCTGGATGAAGTTTGTCTTGATCGCCTTGGAATGCTGAAACCCCATTGCACAGTATCTTTTGGTCTCCTGTCTCGAGGAGGTCATATGTCATTGATGCTTCCTGGTTATAATCAGCCTGCTCGTAAACTATCACATGGGAAAGCGGAAGTAGGAAGGAAGCTGCCAGCAGCCGAGGGCGCAGGAAAGGGAACTTACGGAGTGTCCCGAGCCGTCACCACCCAGCATCTACTGTCTATCATATCTTTGGCAAATACGTTAATGAGTATGACCAACGCAACGTTTATTGGTGATCATATGAAGAAGGGTCCTACCAGGTGTGACCATGATAGTCTGATTTTATTATCACATTTCAAAAAAACGAACAAAACAAAAACCCTGTGTTATTTTTCTCGCTGTTTTTTATTTTTTTGGCTCTGCCCACCTTAACATTATTGTATTATCTCAGTGTTTCTCTTTTAAATTTTAAAACACAATATGCATGATTTAAAGCATGACAAAATCGCACAGTTTAACCTTCACTCAGATACAATGTAGCTATTCCAAAAAAATTTTAGAACAAGGGAGTAGGTATCAGTTCAGCTTTAATAAATGAATTATAGACTAGGTCTTTGGTGAATATAATCTTGGGATTGTAGCTACCTAAAGTTTGCATTGATATTTAATTCAAAATGTGTATTTGATTGAAATGCTTCTTCTCTCTGTGACATATATAATGAAAGATAGGTGTTCGGTAATTGGCTTCAGAATTTTGTGAGAAGTATAGTCAGAATTTTTCAATTGGAAAAGAGAAAACAGCTTTTAATTGTAGGAGAGTGTTATTTTAGTATTTCAGGAATGCCTAACCTGATTTGCTATTACCTATTTTCCAGAAGTCATGAAGATAGCTTTTGAAACTGGTTTTATTATACTTTATTGAGAGTTGATCATATTGAGAAATTTTAAAAAATCAAATACTTAAGTAGTACTTACCTTGTAACTGGTTCTGTTGCAAGTACTTTATAGACACTATCTCATTAATGCTCTTAACCCTGTAAGGTAGGTACTTTTATTATCCTTTTACTGCAGATAAGAAAACTGAGACTCAGGTCAAGTAATGTGTCCAAGGTCACACAAGTAGTTAAGTGGTAGAGCTAGAATTCAAAATGAGACACATAGCCTCTGGAGTCCAAGATTTCTCATGCCTTACTTCCTTTTTCAGATTTTAAGGATGAATTCTTCTAAACTCAAAGTATTGTTCCATGAATTCGTTTGACCAGTGATAGAGGAAGGGCTGAAATCTCAGCATGCTAATATTGAAGAGTGAAGGACTAATTACGATATTTATTTGTCAGTGGTAGCACATTAAGCTATTCATAAATATTCCTTAAACTAGCATAAAGCACAGATTGTAGTTGTCAAACTTTTACTTGCTATTTGCTAATCATTTAATATATTGAAATTTGAAAAGGAAAATGTTAATAGGTACGACGCAGGAAAAAACCATTGGTTTTTGAAAAGTAAATTGAAAATGTTCTGTATGTGTTTTGCAATTCATTTGGGACTAGGAAGTTTAATATTTTAAATGGTTTCAGATTTATGAAAATATGAAAGTATATATATATTTTCTTCTTCTTTTTAAAGGCCACCTCGACCAAGCACCCCAGACCTTTCTAAGGCAAGGGGTTCCCCTCCAACTTCCAGTAATATTGTGCAAGGACAGATTAAACAAGGTAAAATTAAATCTTATTAAGTAATTGACCTGACATTTCAGCTGTAGGAACTCAGGAGGCATAGCTAATGTGTAATCATAACATTTTGTTTGTCTCACATTGTTAAAAGGGAGAAAAGTTGTTATATTCCAGATGTAAATGTGGATAATTAAGATGTCAGTTAAAAATAAATCAGGTTTATTTAGAAATTGATAAATGAGCATATTTCACATAATTTTATTGTACTGTCTTTGACCTAATTTTTATGCATTAGGGGCACCTTAACTTGACAACACTAGTGTGTTAATTGTGTGTGCTGAGTTTAAAAGTGATACCTATTTTTAAACTACATTTAGAAATGTTGAAATTCACATTTTCATACTGTAGCTCTTCTGCTCTTTACCAGCGGCTCATGCCTTGTAATCCACAAGTGGAAATCCTTTCTTTTTGTTTACATTGTTATATACTTTAACTTTTGTCTGTAGCTTTCTTTTTCAGTAGGAGGTGGAAGTGAATGTTGCGTTTCTTTTCCATTATTATCTTTTATATTCATTTTAAGAGTAGCAAATGAGGCAACCAGAGTTGGGGGTCAGGTCTGCTGAGAGTTTCCCTTCAGGCCGAGCGTTAATGCTGGCTCTCAGAATGTGATAGAAGTGAAGAAGTGAGCAGGAGATGGGATGCTGAAGGTTCTGCTTGTAAATGCTGACTTTCAGGGTCTTCTTTTTTCCATAGGTTTTGTTTTTGTTTTTGTTTTGTTTTTTCGGATTTAAAGAGTCCGTGAATAGTTCTACAAGATTTGTTAGATAAACAATAGGCCTCCAACTTTTTATCTACAATTTTTCTCTTCCCTAGGACAAGTACTTTTTTCTCTCTTAGCTTATTATTTAGTATTTACTGTCTTTAAATATATGCCTGCTTTTCAGTTTAAATTGGCTTGCCATTATGGAAGAAAAGCTCCCACATTCTCAACTCCCTCCCATCCTTTATTCCAACCCTACATATTCACCCCTCTTTTTGCCCTTCCTCTGATTAAACTTGATATAAACTATTATAACTGTGTGTTACAGAAAAGTTTTGGTTGGACAACTTTATACTTGTGTATGTGTGAAATATATGTACAGAAAAGTGCACAGAACAGAAATAACTAGCCCAGTGAGTCCTTTTACATGCTGAACACTCTTGTAACTATGGCGTTGGACAAGAAATCGAACTTTGCCAGTGCTCCAGAAGTTGCTGGTATGTTCCCTCCCAATCGTATGCCCCCTTCCAAAGGTCACTACTATCTTGACTTCTGGGAAATTCCTTCTTTTCTTTCCTTTACAGTTATACCCATGTAAGTTTAAATCCCTAAACACTATTTAATTTTGTCTGTGTTTTGAATTTTATATAAATTCAGTCAAGCATGGAGTTATGTATCGTTTTGTATTTGGCTTTTGTGAGATTTATCGGTGATGTTGCATTTGACTAAAGTTTATTCATTTTCATTGTTCATTTTTATTGGAGTAGTGTATTCTGTTGAATGAATAGACCACAGTTTCTCCATTTTCCTATCAATAAACATTTGAATTGTTTCCAGTTTTTCTTTTTCATAAATAATCCCATGAACATTCTTGCATTTGGATCTTAATGTACCTTATGAGTACTTCTGTTGTGTCTATAACTAAAAGTGGGATTTCTGCATACGTTTATCTTCAGCTTTAGCAGATGTTGTCATGTTTTCCTAAGTGAGTGACTAATACGGATCCCTCAAAATGGCTAATGTGGAAAAGATGGAAAATGCTGCATTGGCTAGGATATGGGGCAAGAACTCCCATACACCACCGGTGAGATATGCTGGCCAACCCTGAATATTTTCCATCTTTTTCACTTTAGCCATCTTGGTGTGTGTATAGTAGGCTCTCATATGTTTAATTTACATTCACCAGTTTCCATTAAGGTTGAACACTTTTTTGTATGTTTATTGCTCATATTTATATGTTCTTTTGTGAAGTGCCTGTCCAACTTGTGTATCTATTAGGTTGTCTTTAAAAACATGACTTGTAAGGGTTGATCTGTGACTGTCCTTAATATGAGCCCTCTGTTATATGTATTGTAAATATTTATTTGCCTTTCATGCCTATCTTTGAAATTCAGCACTCTCCATTTCAGTGGAATCTAATATAACTTTTTTTTTTCATTTATGATTAATATTTTTGTGTCCTGTTTAAGAAGTTACCCTGATATCACGAGGCCATTCTGTCTTAGGAGATTTTTTGTTTTCCCCTTTTTATTTAGATCTCCAATCTGCCTAGAATTCAGTTCTGGGTATAAAGGGAAACAGGGGTCCTGTTTCGTTTTTTTCCTCCATATAATACCATATTAGTCCAGCATGATTTATTAAAGAGACGATTCATTCCCCACTGCTTTGCAGTGCCATCTTTGGCATAAATAAAATGTTCTTAGAGAATCCCAGGCAGGCACTGACAGCGCAGAGCTCAACGCAGGGTTTGAACTCACAAACCTCACAAACCATGAGATCATGACCTGAGCACTTAACTGACTGAGCCACCCAGGCGCCCCCATTAAATATTCTTTGATATGATTTGTTCCTGGGACTGTTTGTGCCCATTGATTTGCTTGTGTATCCTTGTGCCTTAATTACTCTAGCTTTGTAATAAAACTTGGTATTCAGTAGATCAAGTCTTTCCACCTTATTCTTAAATCATGTTATGGCTATGCTTGTTTCTTTGAATTTCTCAGTTGTCAGTTTAAAGCTAGTTTGTTAATTGTTACAAAAACCTGTTATGATTTCAACTGCCATTTTATTGAATTTGTAGATGAGTTTGGGGAGAATTAGTATCTTTGTGGGATTCATTCATTCAGTATATTTAACATATTCAACTCAGCCCTATTCCTATTTTTTTTAGGTCTGATACAGCTATGTTAACTCTTAGAGTTTTCTGTGTAGAGGTCTTACATACTTTAGATTTATTCCTAGATATGGATTTTAAAAATATTCTTGTAACTGGTATTGGATATTTTGTTTTCTGTGCCTCTGGCACAGAAATGCAGATGATTTTTATATATTGACCTTGTATCAAGCAGTCATGCTAAATGCAACTATTATTTGTAATACTTTATTTGTAGATTAGTTGGACTTTATGGACAGTCATATGGGATACTTTTTCTGTTCCCAGTGTTTTCCCAAAGGGAAAATTTCTAAGCTTTCATAATTCTGATATTTCCCATATGCTTCTTACTGGTAATGTCTAAGAAATTAACTCTCCATTATTCCTTTGCTAAGTGTTTATCTTCAGTGTATGTTGGGTTTTATCATGCTTTTTCTATCTTGAGATGAATATATAATTTTTCCATTTAATCTGTTGTGATGCATTATTGTCTTATATAGTTGCAGTGTATGTATATATATATATATGTATGTATATGTATACATATATATATATACACATGTATATATATATATATATATATATATATATATATATATATAATTTTTTTCCCAGAAGAAACTTGTCCTTTCTTCTGATGCCCTTATAAAGTATTACATTACTCAAGTTTCAAAAAGTTGATTAAGGGATCTTTCCTCCTTTTCTATTTTCAGGTAGAATTTGAATAAGATTGGCATTATCTCTTCCATAAACGTGCAGCAGAATTGGTTGGATTTAGATCTAGAGGTTTTTTTGGTGGAAGTTTTTAAATTCTGGGTTTCATTTCTCTCATTGTCATGTGACACTTCAAATTTTCTGTTCTTGTGTCTGTTTCATTAATTCATATTCAGTGATTTTTCCAGTTCTTTTAAATTTGCTGTCCTAGGAAAATATATTATCTTTTAAATTTCTTTAATATCTGTAGTGATGTCACCATTTTTATTTCTTATGTTAATCATTTGTATCTTCTTTCTTTTTTTTTGATCAGTCTCATCAGGGGCTTATGAACCTTATTAGTTATTTTAATGAATCCACTGTGTCTTTGTGTATCCTTTCTGGTGCATATTTTTTCCAACTTCACTGAAGTCAGCTCTTCTACATTCTTTGGATTTAATAGGCTTTTTTTTTTTTTTTTAACTTTCTAACATGGGTGGTTACTTACCAATTTTTATCCCTTCTTTCTTCAGAGTATATGCCCAAAATAATGTCATCTGTGAATAAAGACAATTTTACTTCTTTTGAGACAGTGCATTTTATTTTTCTTACCTTATTGCGCAGATAAGGAGTTAGAGCATGATGTTGAATTGAAGAAGTTACAGTAGACATCTTTGCCTGTTCCCAACCATGGGTTAAAGCATTCAGTCTTTATTAAGTATCATGTTAGCTGCAGGTTCTTCTTAGATGAGGAGGATGTTAAGGAAGTTACCTTCTCTTCCTAGTTTGTTGAGAAATTTTTTATGATGTTAGACTTGGTCACATGGTTTTTCTGCATCTTTTGAAATTAACAAATGAGTTTTCTTCTTTACTTTCTTAAGACAAAGTACATGAACTTTTGAATTTTAAAACAACCTTGTGATCCTAGGGTAGACCACACTTGGTCATGATGAATTATTCTTCTTCTGGATTGTTGGATATAATTTGCTAAAATTTGTTAAGAGTTTGTTACATTTATGAGGGATTTTGGTCTACAATTTTCATTTCTGTTAATGTTCTTTGTTCAATTTTGTAACAGTATAATGCTGGAGTTAGCATGTTATCCTTTTGTGTGTGTGTGTTTTCTGGAAGGGTTTGTGTAGGAATGATATTATTTCTTAGTTGTTTGATCTAGTGCACTAGTGAAAGTATGTGGACCTGGAGTTTTCTCT